>NC_047665.1:53817308-54184808 GCF_011762505.2 Arvicanthis niloticus | reverse complement strand
AATATCCCTCCTTTTTTGTATTTAACATGACTTCTTAGTAATTCTAATACATCACACAATTTGAGATACACTACTTTTAGCCTATCGGCATTAGCTTTATAAACATGATATTTAGTAATTGCTTCTTTTGTGTCTAAGTTATTAACTTTTATTTTAAAAAATTACTGAGTATATTTCCCATGCACTCTAGAATCTTGACCCTAGAATCTGACTCTGGAATCTGACTCTAGAACCTGCATTATTGAATGGAATTTTAAACATAAAACTTGTAATCTTCCTAAACACACGAAAGCTACATGTAGTAATCTCCTTGCTTTCATGACAAAAGTCCTGGCAGAAATTGGAGGAAAGGTTGTTTTTGTTTTTTGGTTTTTTTTTAGGGGTTTTGTTTGTTTGTTTGTTTGTGTTGTGGTAGCGGTTGTGTTTTGGGTCCCAGCCTAAGCGAGGGTATAATAGATCAAGGTAGAAAAGGTATGGTGGTCAGATCACATGTTAGCTGGTCACATCACACCTCAAGATAGAAACTACAGTACAAACCAGAAATGAAACCTTCCCCCAGCCAGAGCTGTACATTTTTCTAAATGTGTCCAAGGATTCTATAAAACTATAACATAGAGTCACTCCTGGAGCCACACATTCAAAGTGATGAAGCTGTGCACATTATTATATTCAATTCTTATCACATTTTTCATTTCTACTACTTCCCATACAGCCCAACTTTGTATACCAGAATTATCTGAGGATGGAGTTCAGTGATAGAATAATTACTTAGCATGTTGTTTGACTTGGGTTCGGTCTTCAGCATTGGCAAAAGGTATCTCCCAGTTATGCCTTGGGGGATGCTTCTTGCATTTTCTTACTTCTTTAGTGTCAAGTTGTAGCTTGATAGAAATAGAGACTCTCCACTCCTACCTCACATCCTCTGAGTCTGGAGTCTGGATCTGTACTCTTAACAACATCTCCAAATGAATTAAATGCACATTAAACACCTCAAAGCACATGCTCATTAATAGTCTCCTAGGGACATAAAATCTCTCACCATGATGCAGAAATGAACATTGATCTGGGAAAAGCCTTCAGCAATTGTCAATCCCTCTAGTCTGTAATCACTGTAGAATAGGAATATAATGAGAAACCAGGAACTAAGACAAATTAAACTTAAGGATATTTCAAGTAAAGGAGTTCTCAGTTCTGGGTGCCATGGTAACAGAGATTGATACAGATGCCAGAGCTGACCAGAGCAAAGAATACAAATCCAGTAGATGATGCCAAGCTGAGAGACACATAAGGATAATACAATCAGGAACACCCAGCCAGCTTTCTCTCTTACCTTTTGTGAGCACATAACCCTCATTTTCACTTCAGTTTGCCTAAGTATCTTTGTTTCATTGTTTGCTTTGTCTTATATTTTATTGGATAATTTTCTCTACTCATTTGTCAAATTTGTTATATTTTATTTTTTCTCTATTAATAAGCCCATGGCTGTGGAGATTACTCAGGTACTAAAATGTTTGACACACAGCAAGTGAATTAGACTTTGATCCTCAGGCCCACTTAAAAGTGTTAGGCAATCCAGAGACAGAAACTCTCTGGGGGCTCATTAACTGTACTGGCTAGTTTTATGCCAACTTGACACAAACTAGAATCATTTGGGAAGAAAGAACTTTAACTAAAAAAAAAATGCCTCTGCCACACTGGCTTGTGGACAAGGATATGGTGCAAATTCTTGATCGATCACTGATGTAGAAGGGCCAAGCTCAATGTCAGCATTGCCACCACTGTGCTGAGGGTACTGAGTGATATAAGAAACCAGGCTGAACAAGCCATGAGAACAATCCAGTAAGCAGTCCTCCCTGGCTATCTTAGTTAGGGTTTTACTGCTGTGAACAGACATCATGACCAAGGTCACTCTTATAAGGACATCATTTAATTGGGGCTGTCTTACAGGTTCAGAGGTTCAGTCCATTATCATCAAGGTAGGAACATGGTAGCATCCAGGCAGGCAGGGTACAAGAGGAGCTGAGAGTTCTACATCTCCATCTGAAGGCTGCTAATAGAAGACTGACTTCCAGGAAGCTAGGATTAGGGTCTTAAAGACCTTACCCACAGTGATAGTCTCCCATTACCAGACGTACCTCAGTAATGGACAGTTATATAAAACTATAAGCAGAAATAAACCCTTTTTCTAACCACTTGCTTTCGATTGTGGTATTTTATCAGAGCAATAGAAACTCAAACGAAGAAACTGGCCAAACAACTTAATCTAAATTGGCAACTGCAGACCAATGAGAAACTGTCCCTAAAGCAAAATTTCTAAGGAATGACATTCAAGACACTTTTATGTACACACACACACACACACACACACACACACACACGGTTTTTGTTGTTTTGTTAATTTATTTTCTGAAACAGAGTTCTCTGTGTAGTCCTGTCTGTCCTGGAATTCTCTTTGTAGAACAGGCTGTGAGAAACAAACTCACAGAGATTCACCTACCTCTGCTTCCTGAGTGCAGGAAATAAAGGCATGTGTTATCACTCCCAGGATCCATACACCGTTTTTAAAAGAAAACTAACACACAAATTATTTTTTCAGATAAATGTTTCATATATAAGATTAAATTTTAAGATTTTTACTCTTCTGTAATATTATTTTACTCTTCTGAAACTGCTAAAGCATTTTGTGCAATTCACAGTTGCAAATACATAATTTCATATTGAACAAAAAACAGTAGATTTGAGAGCACTTACTGACACTATTTGCAACTATCAGAGAAGAAACAGCATTTAACATACCAGATTGTCACAGTGCAGTAACAAGAATGAGGACAAGGCTGGGTATTAATAATATAGAGATAGTTAAACTGTGTTTCTTGACCTCAAAGATTCTCAAGAAGAAATTGCCAAATCTGTCTTTGAATAGCCTTCATAGAATCTTCATGAAGTTAATGTGTGTGTGTGTGTGTGAGTGTATTTGTGTGTGTGTGTATCACAATCATGCAGTACTTGTCATATGTACATGGGTGTATGGCCATCCAGAAAAGCACAGACAACTTATCAAGGCCAAACTCTTGAAAAGGCATCCACTAACTTCTAATACCTCCTAAGCCAACAGGCTACTAAAACAGACTCAGATGTTCACACAGTTGAGATTTCCACAGCTAAACACTATAATCTAATATCAGAAAGAACTTTCTAAGAATGTGTGTGTGTGTGTGTATGCACACGCGCGTGCACGTGCACATGCGTGTGTGATGGGACAAGTGAGTTATTTTTAAAAATAGAGCATGGACTTAAGGAGATATAACTTGAGGAGGTGAGGCAGTAAGTAAGGGTGAAAATGATTTCATTGTCTTGTTTGAGATTCTCAAAGAATAAATACAAACGTTTTGTAAAGACTCCATTGCCTAAAGGTTAGCAAGATGATGTAGTTTTAAACGTCTCCCACATTCTCTGGCATAATGTCAAGCTAGATAATTAATGGCCGGTTCCTTAACTGAGGTAATGGCTGTGAATCTGCACCAATGCCAGGAATCTGCCAGATTCTTACAATAAAGAAGGAAATGTTGCTGCTTAGCCCTGCTTGGTATAAAGAAACAGTAATCATTGCAAACAGTTCGCTGTCTACAACGACCCACACAGCAGCCAGAAAGACATCACAGGAGATGTTCTTAAAGAAGAGAAAACGTTCTGTTTTAAAATGTAAACAAGAAAACTGAGTTAATGAAACCATGGAAAGAAAAAGGCTCAGGGAAATGGAAGCTGTGATCATAGAGAAACCATCAGGGGTTTTCGCAAATATGAAACATGGTCCCTTAAATCATTGACAACTGATGAATCATTGACAGGTCCATCATGCTCCCCTTCCCACATCTCACTAATAACAGGGTGGGGTCAGCTTTCTATTATGTGACAAAATCATAGAAGTGTATCAGCCTAAAGGAGGAAAGATTCTGGTTCATTCTCAGAGATTTCCACTCATTGACATTAATTCCAAATAGGAAGTAAAATTAATACTCTTTCCATGCATAATTAAGTAACAACAAAGGAGTACTGTAAATAATTCTATGTCCATGCACTGTACACTTTAGATGAAATAGACAAATTTCTTGACTCATAAGAGCTATCAAAATTTAAAGAGAAGTATATGATACAGTTGGCTCATCTGTATGAGGCACATTCAATAGTTAGAATATTAGCTATTTATTATTATTGCTGTAATGAAACACTTGACAAGATCGCCCTAGGGAAGAAAGAGAGAATTTTGACATCAGTCTGAGAACACAGTACACTACTGTGGAGAAAGCATGTTAGTGAGAATGGTTCTGGCTACAAGGATAGGAGAAAGAGGAAGCTGGTCATGTGCCCACAATCAAGAAGCAGAAACGTGAATGTTGAATGTTGATGTTCAATGTGGTGCTTTGCATATGCTTGGTCTCCAATGGAGTGGCACTATTAAGTGTGGCTTTTTTGGAGTAAGTTTGGCCTTGTTGGCAGTAGTGTGTCCTTATGGTTGTGGGCTTTAAGACCCTCATCTTAGCTACCTGGAAGCCCGTCTTCTTTTGTCTGTCTTTGGATGAAGATGTCTGCCTAGACGCTGCCTTACTCCCACCTTGATGATAATGGACTGAGCATCTGAACCTGTAAGCCGGCCTCAGTTAAATGTTGTCCTTATGAGAGTTGTCTTGGTCATGATATCTGTTCATTGCAGTAAAACCCTAACTAAGACATTCAGTTTATCTTTCTTGGTTTAATTTTGTTTGTTTGTTTGTTTTGTTTTATTTTTATCACATTCACTTTATAAACCCTGCCCATGGGCTGATACAGCTCTCACTCATGGTAGATTTCTCTCCTCAGTTAGAACTTTTTGGAATCATACTCGTAGACATGACCATAATTGTGTCTCCTAAGTGATTTCACACCCAGTCTACTTAACAGTGAAGACTAGCCAGTCATCATCATCATCAACTTTCCATAAAAGTCATCTCTGTTCCTCAACATTGCATTCCTAAATCTTGTCCTTTGAAGAAGAAAACAATTCTTCTTCAAATGACATAAATTCTATTCTAAAAACATTTTAATAAAAAATTTACATTGCATTCTGTATGACCAACATCAATTTAACATAAAAACAAAGGATTTACAAAAAGAGAAAATTAATTCAGTGAGTATCTCTTAAGAAAACAAACACCGAAATTCTTAACCATGCATTAACAAATTTAATCTAACATATAGAAAAACTATATATTAAAAGAAAATAGTATTTATTTCATATATACTAAACTGCCTAAATATTTGAAGGGAAATCAATAAAATACTCAAAATTAAATGACTAAATAAGCAAATCATATGTCATATGTTGTAATAAAAATGACAAAATATTTATTAAAGCAAAATAGGAGACTCATTGGAAAAGAAAATCCACTTAGGCATTAATGTTCTCCTTCTTGATTAATGTTTCTATTATTTACTAATTTATTTATTTATGTGAGAATAATATTGGATATTTCAAGATTTGAGTAATAATACAAGCACCTATATTATTACATTTTACCTTTTTCTTTTTCTGAGACTATTTACTTTTTTAAAATTTTTATTGGATATTTTTATATTTACATTTCATATGTTATTCCCTTTCCAGGTCCCTCTGATAAACCCACTATTTCATTCCCCCTCCCTACTTAATTGATCTATTAATTCTACTTATTTTTCATATGTTTGTGATATAATCTGTAGTTTTCTGTCAAATATCAAATTTCAAACATCAAATGCTATCTTTTGTATAGTTAAAATAATAAACCTTTGTTTTTAATACCACTGAAAACAGACAAATGTTCAGCTTTCATTTGTGGATAAAGAAGAGAAGTTTTTAAAAGGAGAATAATTTGTTCAAGATGAATTGAAACAGGACATTTAATGTTGTACTACTTGAATATAAGTGTGGTATGCAAGGATAGCTACAAGTATTTTAATTATATTAATAAATTCAAGGGGAGAATCATTTTGAATGAATCTTATCCTGTTCTTAAAACATGAGAATAGGAACTTTCTTCTAGGAGCAAACATGCCTAATATAGAAAAGATCAATAGTAGTCACTGAGAAATGAGGACTGTTTGCAACCCCAGGAATACCTACCATAAATACACCAGAAGCCTGATCCTGTTGGAAATTCTGCAGCTGGTGCTGGTCATGTGAGGAGCTTTTCTGTGTCTCTTACACCCACTCTCAGCACCAACCTGGGCTATGATACAAAATAAGCAAGTCATGTAAGATTTTTTTCCCAGCAAATTAATACAAAAGAAGGTATTCAAAACAATTACTCTTGGTAACATAATCAGTATAAAACCTACCACAGCTTTTAATGTGTGTGAGGAGCAGTGAAGGAATCATAACTTCACAGTTAAAAGTGCACTACTCCAAATGTGTCTAGGAATGAGCATTTAAATGAGAAAATATTTATAACTTTATTCCAGCCAAAGACATGGCTTTGTGAACTCAAATTCATGTTTAATCACTTGTTTTCATATGTGAGATAGTCTGCTTCAGGAGAGACTTGGAAATATATTAACTTTCAACCTCCCCCAACAAGGAATGAGCAGGAAAAATTCTGAGAGCGGCTGGCTCTCAATGTAACCTCCTTCTTTCACTGTTCCATGAGTGTTACTTATATTATATCAGGAAAGGATATCCTCTAAATACCCCAGCCACTGATGCACCATTCTTGGAGACAGAAGAAAAGCTCAAGTTGCATAGGATGTAAGGGAAAAAAAGAGCACACAAATATTAAGGGCCTGGCTAGCTTTAGATTCACACATTGAAGTATACCAGGCACGTTATTTATCATGTCCCATTTAACTTACACAACCACAAGATTAATGGCATGCATAAAGCATGAAATATGTAAAACTGTAAGATAGAAAATATACATGAATGTTCTATTGCTGTGCAATATGCCTTGTGAGCATTCACTTAACTGCAGATGTTATAAGGAATGTGCTTTATGTCTCTATTACGTGTTTTCTATCAGCTACTACAATGAATATAATGTGCACATTTTACTTTGAGCCAGAATCAACACTGAATGTCTCAACAACACAATAGTGGTTATTTTCCACAGCCCCTTTCCTGCTCCAGCAGTCTCCTTTCATGTGGCATCCCCTTCCCTTTTCTGAATTTGTTTTGTTTTCCTTTTCTGGTTATCATTCTAGCTTCATAGTCTACACCAACATTTGCAGGCCCTTATTAACATACACACCAACATTAGAAGTTAGGATCCAAATTTGATAGAAAATAAAGTATTTTTGTCTTTCTGAGATTGGGTCATTAACTCATCTGATTGATACCTTTAAGTTTTATCCAGTTTCCTTTTTATATACACATGAATAAAATTCCATTGTGTTGATATGTCACATTTTCATAATCTGTTCTGTTGGTGGACATTTGAGTGGGATCTATTCCATTAATATTGCTTAATTCCTTTAATTTATGTAATTGTGTGAAATACATGAACAACTAATGAAGAGAAATCTAATTGAGAACAGTGAATGAATTCACCTTACACATAAGAGAAAATGCCCTCTCTGGAAGTCATGACAGTTAATCTCCATTCTACTCATGTTTTCATGTGTTTCAATATGAAGAATACCAGTCATGACTCTGCAGGCATGGAATATAGCTTGGAGAATTTAAAAGAAGATACAGAGATGAATGCTCAGATAAGCCAACTCTACTAGACCAAGCCCCTAAAGGAAAATTTATTCAAATCTAAGAAATGGAATTTCACTCAGTTACAGGACTCATGTACAGTAAGTAGAGCCACAAATCAAAACCACCTTTTATGAATTGGAAAAGAAGCTGCTTATGAACAGAACTGTTGGCCATATGCTGACATCTTTCTCATACCTAGAGGAAAACAGACAGTTAATGCCACGAGCCAGTGATAGACCAGAGAGCCTTTTATGAGATCCCAAGGGAGAGAGTGGGACTTTTACTGGGCTTGTCATGAATATAGGTAGTGTAAATAAGAGTGAGCAGAACACTATATGACCCACACTGTACCCACAGAGAACACTACCATAGCACATTGCTCTTGCACCTCTATTGTTACAGTCTGTATAGTATGCTTTAATGCAGAAATGGGCATTGCAGAAATACAGCAGACTGTTCTATCAGATAACACAAATATGTTTTGTATTTAAATAATGTGCATCACAAGGCTTCTAAGAAACATTTTAAGAAGCTAGATTCACAACCATGCTAATTCCATCAGAGTCTCCTCATCTAGGAAAAAATTTATTAACCTCCTCCCCTGGTGTCTGTACTCTAGCAATATTGACTTAAGGCGTGCATGTTTGTTTGTTTGTTGTGGTGAAATATTCTGAGTCGGTCTCCATTGAACAAAATTGTAATCATGTACAATTTCTCTTCATGTGACATCATCTGGAAAATGAATTGTGAAAGATAAAAACAACATCAGGCTCTGCCTACATCTGTGTTTGAATGATAGGTGCTAAATTAGTATCACAGCTTTCTTATCCTGTTGAGCTGTCCCATAGACAAAGAAACATGGAAAACATATTACAGATTTTCCTTAAATAGTCTTTTCCAAATATACTGATGCCAGATACCTTGCACATACAGTAAAAAAAAAAATGAATTAACAGGTATCTTTCTAAATACTTGATTTAATTTTTATCTTCTAAACTTTTAATTCTGCAGTGGAGTGGTGTAAGAAATATAACCAGCGATTTGCAAATTGTATCAGAAGACTTCTTGGAATCACAGCATTAACCGCCATGAAGTTCTCAGCTTTCCCTTCCATGCAAGAATTCTGAGAGCTGAGTAAATCATTGCTCTCCCACAGCATGTCTTTCATTGTGTGGGGCTGCCAGCAGGGCCTAATGAGGAGAAGTCCAGGCTTCGGGTTTGGTTTAGAATTCAGTGACAGTTTGATTGTGGGTTCAACCTTTTCTGCTGTTAGTGGAATGTGAGTTGCATGCTGAATTAATGAGCAAAAAAAAAAGGGGGAAAAAGGTGAAAAGAGCTTGGAGCCTGCCTCGTTTATTTCTGGCTCTGTTCTTTTTGTATCGCCATATTTAGTGTGATAACTTGATTAAAAATATTTATCATACATACACATGTACACACTCAAGAGTACATGTGTGAGGGTTTGGGGTGTGTATGCATGTGTGTGCATGTGTATGTTATAGCAAGGTAACTGTGTGGAACAATATAAAACACCAGGATCCAATTACTACCCATAAATGCATTACGGTGTATTCTATAGAAATCTTTGCTGATAAAACCATTTTTTTCATTCTCACTCGCATTAAATCCCATGGCACTCTTCCCTCTTGCTACTCTTTCTTTGCCTCTCAATAAACTGGGGTAAAACGGTTTCCATTTATTGCTGTAAGTTAGTGCTATTTATATTTTAGAAATGCCAGATTCCTTTACAAGTCACTTGAGACCTAGTGGCAAGAATGAATTACTCTGAAATTTCTGTCTTTCTCCTGACAGGTCTGCCTGAAAAGCATCTAGCCTGGAGCTGAATTCATTGTTATTTCACTATCTGTGAGCCAGCAAGAGACAGTTTTACAAATTTCTAACATACGGCACAAAAATGATATTCAACAGAAACTTATTTTTTCATTTTTTAAAAAATTTCCTGGCTTTGATCAAATTAGCAAAGTCTGGCATACTTTGAACTGATGAATGTACATACCTCTGTATTTTTCTGAAATTTAATCCTGTAATTATTGCTCCGGAGAAAAAAAGATATTAAAGTTGATTGGCCAACTCGTTTCTTCTGATTTCGTTTTGTAATAAAAAAAAAATGAAATGATGAAATAGCTCAGCCATCAACATTTAGTGTATGCTGGAGTTTGCAATGTCTATGTCAATATAATGGCTTGTATATTATAATGACCAGTTATGATACATGTGTGGATACTGTAGAGGTTCCAAAATTATGTTGTGACCTAGTTGGGGGCATATATATTGTGGAGGGGCTCCATGCCTTCTCACATCTGGAAATTTCACCCTTCTCTCCATGTCTGTTATATCCATTTTGGTATTCACTGTGTGTCTATTTTCTTTTATTGCCTTTATCATCAACCTTACATCTTCTTTAAAGGTAGCCTCTACACGTACCTAGTTCATCCTTATTGATTTCTTCCTTGCCTAGTGTGGCTCACATTTTTCTCTTTCTGTGTAAACCTGGTAATCTTTTATCCTGGATGTCAGTAATATATGGTAGACACTATAATTGTTATGTGCTTCTAAAGAAAATTAAACACTACCTCCTTTGAGATCGACAAGCGCTGAAATATCTCTTTAATAATTTTGGGCTTCACTTTGCTGCTTTGAGCTTCAGTGTACAATCTATGAAGCACTGAGGGGTTCAAGGAGAGGAAAGATCACAATTTGGACTGAATTTCAATTGGTCTCCATTGTCTTGTAATTCCCATAATCACATTCTGCTTTTTTTTTTTTTTTGGAGCAGATTGCATTCAGTTGTCTAAATCTTTAACTAGAATAATTTCCCTATAAGTATACACCTCACAAAGATTGAATCATGACAGATTAAGAGACCTGAACAGATCACTGACAAGTCGGATGCTTTATTGAGAACCAGCAAACATTTTAAACTATCAAAAGCATTCTCTCAGGCTGGGAATTTGATTTGGTAGGTATGATCACTTGCAGTACAGCATGCAGACCTGAGTTCAAATCCTCAGCAAAGATGTGAAAAGCCAAAGCATGGCCATAAGCAGCTGGAATCCTAGTTCTGTCCCAGTAGAGACAGGAGGATCACTGGGGTCTGTGAACTGCAAGCCCAGATCCAGAATAAAGAAGCAAGTGACATAGTCAGCTGCCTTGTTTCCTCTTCTGGCCTTACATGTGCATACAACTATACATGTCTTTTATATATGCACATGCACACACACACACACACACACATGTAAAATACAAAAAAAAACTCAGAATATTTTCTTAGGCACTACTACAGAAGCATTTTTATGTGCATACATACATACATACATACATACATGTTACACACAAATCACACTCAAATACACACATGTACACTTGATGAAACAGATAAGCCTGAGAAATATTTTAATCTGTACTTCTTAGCTCAACATGGTGACCTTCACCTGCAACCATAGGCACAGAAAGTTGAGGCAGAGGGGTCACAAGTTTGAAATCTACCCTGGGAAACTTAGTAAGACCTGGTCTTAAAATAAAGATGCTGTTTAAGAGAGGTTTAGTGTATGGTTATTATGCTTAAAGCCTTGGCCATAACCTCCTCATACCATAAAACAAAAGGAGAGACAGAAGAAAGAATGAAAGAAGAGAAAGAAAGAAAGAAAGAAAGAAAGAAAGAAAGAAAGAAAGAGGCATATTTTAATTCATTTCCTAGGTGAGAGAGTATCTAATCCAGGGATATTTGCTTACTAGATCATTCTACCACTCACCACCCCCATTTTAAAGGAAATCTCCTTTAAACTCCTAGACCATTCTCCATTTTTTCCTCCAGAATCACATTGTTTGAATACTGTTTATTCTCTTTGTTTCTTCTCTTTCAGGTCACCACAAATCTAGTATAATCTGTCCATTCTTTAGGGTATTTCTTCTTGGTGCAAAAAGAAGGGGAGTTATGCTTGTAAAATGAAGATAAAGCACTGCAGAGTGTCGCATTCTCAGTAGGTCCGCAACAACACCCAGTGGAGTTTGTCATTAACTTAGCTTGAGTTTAGGCCCTATTCTGGGGCATTATCATCACCATTCATGGGACTCTTTATCACATTTGACATATAAAAAAAGGTTATACAGAAAGAAGTAACAAGCTTATTTTCATTTGATTTTCACTTATTTTCCAATAATATCCAAATTAAAATAAAGAAACCTACCTAAACTAAATCAGCACCTACCCCCATTGTGGAGAAGAAGAGCAAAACAAAAAAGAACAACTCAAAGGCTTACCAAAGTGAGACAGTCAGATTTTCAAGGGAACCATTACTGTTTATGTTTATACATTTTTAAGTGTCAACATCATTATTTTTCAACATTGTGGGTATTTAATGCACTGTTTTGTTTATTTGTCACTCTGTCTAAACTAACACTTATTGCTAAACAACAACAACACAGGTAGCTCAGTGGGCAAAGTGCTTGCTATGGAAGCATGGGAACCTGAGTTTGGAACCCTAGTACCTATGGAAAAGACAGACCTGCTGCATGTGTATGTACATAACCCTAGTGCTGAGGGGATCAGATAGAGAGATTGCAGGTACTTACAGGCTAATCAGTCTAGGCAAACGTAATAAAATCCAGACCAACCAATGAGAGCCTCTGTTTATCAAAATGAAGTGAGGAATGAAAGCAGTCTTTACACTTCCCCATGTACATGGGCACATGCACCCGCATTGCATGAGAATATGCCTGTAATACCACTCATAGACACATACACACATAGACACACACACACCCATGCATGCATGCATGCACGCATGTGCATGTGCACATACTCATAACACACATGAGCTTGGACTTCCCATCCAGAAAAGTAACATAGATGCTATCCTGCCACAGATGGACTCTGTTCCTTGCCATAGATTTTGGAGAACCAAAACAAGACAATAAAAGGAAAATAAGGATATTTGACAAAGTGACCCTGAACAATGTGAACCATGGCCATAAAACATCTTTGTACCCCATCTCCTGAGACATGCCTTCCACCTAGAATCCAAATGTGGTAGGTGTTTTGGGGTCTAGCTGTATTTCTGGGTCCTCTGCTTCCTCCCTCCCTGGGTGTCCAGATGCTATGATAGGGCAGGGACACTTCTGTGAGGATCTTAGCAGTGATACAGATATTTTCTGCTCTTTTAGATGAAGGCCTTCTGTGGTCTTCATCCAATGGCCTTTAATTAAGCAACTCTTGTTGATGATCTTAAATTGTGTGCATACTTTTATTCTGGGTGGGCTTGTACACATATACTATATATGGGGTGAACTGGGGGTATATATTGACCTTGTAGAGTGGGAAGGAGTTTCCAGGGTAAATGAAAAACCATTGACTAGAGTTAAAAGTTCTGTGAATGCCTCATTTCTATGGAAAGGCATTTCAGGAATCACAGGTACTTGTTGGACAGGTTCTTAAAGGGGTGGTGGCAGGGGGTGGGAGAGTTGAACCCCAATCCCACTCATCTCCGTTTTGCTTTATACTTGCCCTCCACTCTTGCAATCCCCCTTCCCTGCACATAACAGAGGGGAAAAAAAGAAAATAAAAGATTGGATCTGGGCCTGAGAGGTCTCTGAGCTGGTCAGCCCACAGGTTCTCCTACACTCATGGTCTGGGGATGACTCCCCAGCAAATTCCACAAAGAGGGAAAGCTCTTTCCTGCTGCCCAGCTGAGGTACAGTGTTAGGCAGGGATAGCTCTCCTGCTCTTATAACCCCAGGGACAGGTCTCTTCCTTGTGCCTCGACTTTTGTAATCTTCCCCCAGGTTGCAGTCTCATTATGAAGCTGTAGTGTGTCACAGTGTGTCCCAAAGCAAACCCTTTTGTCCACATTTCTTTGCTAATTAGTCTGCTAGGAGGGTTCTGGCTTCTGCTACTCCATCAATACTGGAACCTTATTGGGATTCCTCTCAGATATCCCATGACAACGGTGGATGGGGATGGGTAAGGGGTGAGGTGTGGGGTATGGGGTATGGATTTTATTTCTCCCCATTCACAACACTGAAGGAGAGATGACTAATAGGGCCCTTGCTCTTATCCTGAGGGCCAGCTCATCTGAAACTCCCATAATGTGTGAGGCCACTCTCCCTGAGTGTTGCAGCTGGCTGGAGGCAGGGTCAGTTCTCCTGTACCCATGCTCCCAGGGCCAGCTTTCCGTTGATACCCAGATGAGAAGTGGGACCAGTTCTACACAGCCTTCAGACATCAACATGTCACCAGATAGAAACTCAGACCAGGGATGTCCACCTGTTCTTTGGTGGTAACAGATTACTGCTGTTGCAGGACCGAGATCCAGTCTTGGCCCCTAGTAGCAGCACAGGCCTGGACTCCACTATGGTTTCAGGTGGCGTCATCACTGGCTACTTACACCATGCTGTTTCTCTACCCTTGAGTCTCCAGCTCTGTATCTCTTTATTGTCCCCAAATTCTTCTGTTTCTCTTTTCCTTCCATTTCTCTACCATTTGCTTGTTCTTCTTAATGGTGTCCAGGGTCTTTGAGTATCTAGGGTTGTCTCAGAAATAGTCTCAGGAGTGTTATGCCCCACTTTTGTATTTTAGAGCCAGGCAAGGCTCTTCTTGGACATATTCTGCCTTCCTAGGCCTATACTGCTTCAGATTGGTGTTCATCTCAGGCTAACTGCCTGTCAAGGCTCCATGGTGATGGTTGGTGGTCATCCTTAGCTCACTCCTAATCAGGTTCACCCAAGTGGCTCGTTGCAAGGCTTGACTGTATTGGGCTCACTGTTACCCTGGGCCCACAGTCTCAGGCTGGGATCTTCTAGTTTTCAGTTTGCTCCCTGTCCTGGAAGCCTGTCATGGCTTGCCTGTAGCTACACCTTTGGTCACCTCAGGCTGATTTTTTTTCAGGGAATATTAGCCTACTAATCATTTAGATGTTCACAGATCAGAACACTGAGCACTGGCATAGTCTGTCTCCTCTCAGCCACCTAATGACGCACATGTGATACAGCAGCCACACCTGTGACCTCTCCAGGGAAAGGGATTTTGGTTGTTATCTTAAGCAGAAGCAAATTTAAAACATCCGATAGAGGGCTAATAGCCAATATATACAAAGAACTCAACTAGACTCCAGACAAACAAATAACCCTATTAAAAAATAGGGTACAAAGTTAAACAAAGAATTGTCAACTGAGAAAACTCGAATGGCCAAGAAGCACCTAAAGAAATGTTCAACATCCTTAATCATCAGAGAAATGCAAATCAAAACAACCCTGAAATTCCACCTCACATCAGTAAAAATGACTAAGATCAAAAACTCAGGTAATAGTAGATGCTGGCGAGGATGTGAAGAAAGAGGAACACTCCTCTATTGTTGCAAGGGTTTGTGGCCTATGAGGAGAGCAACAATACAAATCAACCAGAGATCCCAGGGTCTAAACCACCAGCCTGGGAGCACATAGGGAGGGACCCATGACTCTAGCTGTATTTGTAAGGGAGAATGGCCTTGTCGGGCATAGGTGGGAGAGAAAAATCCTTGGTCCCATGAGGGCTGGAGTGACACATCCTCATAGAAGCAGGAGGAGGGAGGATGAAATAGAGGGTTCCTGGGTTCGGGAGGAGAGAAATGGGGTAAGGAGATAACATTTGAAATGTAAATAAAATATCCAATAAAAAAATTAATAAACGACAACAGTCAGCAATGAATGTACTGAACACATGCAAAGAAGGACAGTATCAGATCACTGTAAATATTGCATGTAACTTTGCTGAATGGTTCAACAACCTGAATTTCCCAATTTTTATTGAATAAAACAGATAAGTATAATAAGAATGCGTCACTGTAGTATGGACCATATATCCCTGAAAGACACAACTTGTTTTCACAGATAAAGTCTTATAAAGATTTTTAAAAATCACCTTTATTTCTAGTAGCCCAAACTGACCATGGTTTAAATGAATTTCAATAAATAAAATAATGAGAACACAAGATAGATACTACAAAAAATTAACCAATAACAAAAACCAATGGTTTGAGAAATCTCTTGGGCATTGTGTTCATCAAATGAAAAAAAAATAGTGTGAAAAATATTCAGAACACACATATATAGCACTACTCTTACTATGATTTCACTCACATAACATTAAAAATGACAAAATTCTAAACATTAATAAATGAATTCTTAAAGATTAGTGGGGAAGTAAAAATGGCAGAACATATAATTTTAAAGAACTATTGAGAAGACTTTGGTGGTTATTAAGCTATTTATTTATTTTTATTTAAGAATTTTTCACATGATATATTTTGATCACATCTTTTCCTCTCATACAACTCCTCCCAGATCCTTTCCATCTTCCTATTGATCCATATGATACCACCTCTCTGTCTCTCTCTGTAAGCTTCTGTTTCTCTTTGTCTCTTAAATATTTGGCTTATTAGTCTTTGTTTGTTTGTTTGTTTGTTTTAAGTATATGCTTAACTTTATTGAGGAATTGTCAAACTGTTTACCAGAGGATCCACAAAATTTTATATTCATATCTTATATGAATATTCTGAGAGTTTTAGGGTTGTTTTCCCATTTATTTGTGTAATTTTTCACTTTATGTCCCAGTCACAGCCTCCCCTCTGTCCTCATCCCCTTCTCTCAGTCCCACCCTAACAAATACTCCCTCCCCTTCTTCTCAGAGAAGAGAAAGACTCATTGGGTACCTGTTCATCCTGAGACATCAAGTAGCAGCAGGACTAAGCACATCCTCTCTCACTGAAGCCCAGTCAGTCCAGCTAGAGGAAGGGGATCCGATGGCAAGCTATAACAGAGTCACAGACAGCTCTAACTCCAATTGTTAGGGGACCCACGTGAAGACCAAGCTGCACATCTGCTACAAATATCTAGGGGCCTACCCCTGCATGCTCTTTGGTTGGTAGTTAGACCCTGTGTGCCCTCATGTGCTCAGATTACTTGACTCAGTTTCTTATGTTGTCCTTGATGATTGTCTCTGGCTCCTTTGATTAATCTGCCACTGCTACTTCTGCACAAGACTCCCAAAGATCCAAGTTTGCCTGCAGGTCTCTGCATTTGTTTCCAACAGCTGCTGGATGAAGGCTCTCGGAAGACAGTTATGCTAGGCTCCTGTCTGTAAGGATAGCAGAGTTCAATTGGGCCAGTCACTGGTTGGCCAGTTTCTCAGTCTTAGCTCCATTTTTACTTCTGTACATTTTGTAAGCAGGGTTTGAGGAACTGTGGACGGGTTGATGTCACCCACCACTGGAAATCCCATTTAGCTACAGGAGGTGGTCACTTCAGTTTCCATTTACACTGCTTGCTAGGAGTCTCAGCTAGGGTCATCCTCATAGACACCCTGGAGTGTACCCAACCCTAGGCTAGTCCATGAGATGCCCCGCACTGATTTCCATTCTCACTCCCAGTCCTCTTTTGCCCACCCCACCTGACCCCCACCCTACTCTCCTTCTCACTCACTCTCCAGTCCTCCATCCACCTCTGATTTTCTTTCCCCTTCTGAGTGAGATTCATGCTTCCTCCATTAGGCCCTCCTTATCACTTAATTTCTTTGTGTCTATGGATTATAGTATAGTTATTCAATGTGAAGCAAGAAGGACACTCCTCAATTGCTGGTAGGAGTGCAAACTAGTACAACCAGTTTGGAAATCAATTTTGTAGTTTCTCAGAAAGTTTCATATAGTTCTACCCCAAGACCTACCTACTCCAGTCCTGGGCATATACCCAAAAGATGTCCCGCTATACCACAAGGCACTTGCTCAACTATGTTCATAGCAGTATTTTCCTTACTAGCAAGAGACTGGAAGCAACCTAGATGTTCCTCAATTGAAGAATGCATAACAAAAATGTGGCACATCTATCAATGGAATACTATTCTACTATTAAAAAAATCAGGAAATTACAGGTAAATGAATGGAGCTAGAACATATTATCCTGGGTGAGGTAATCCAGACCCACAAAGACACAGATGTACTCACTTATAAGTGGACATTGTTTTATGGGGTTTTTGTTTTTTTTGTCGAAGTCTTTATTTGTTCATTTCTTACTTCAATTATACCATCTGCCTGAGATCCTTCATCTTAATTCTTCAAAAAATTACAGATAAGTTTCTAGTCTTTTCCAGATTAAGTTCATTGAATTAGTGAACACTTAATTGGAAGTCTTACAAATTTGCTCCCCAACATTACAATACTAAAGTTATTCTCAAGACCTTAAACTGCTTACTTATTTTAAGACTCTTGACATGGCATCTGGAGTACCAGCTCTAAATTTCTTCAGAATCACTCAGATAAGCTGACTGACTGATGGCTTTGACTGAGCTACTTTTTTATCTGGTCTGTGATGATTGGTGTAAAAACCTATACATGTAAAAATCACATACATGTATAAAGCAAAATCCAAATGCTGTGAGGAGATAGGTGGGTTGTATCAATATAGGTATCTTGATTGTAATATTGTACCATCACTTTACATAACATTAGCAACAAACAATGCTTCTTACAATTTTATATAAAGCTACAATTATCTCAATAAACTTTTCAGTTAAAAATAGTAACAATAGAACTGACTAATCCAAAGTTATTTTTCAGGATGCCCATGTGAAATGGGGAAACAGTTGTTCTGGATCAAGTGAAGAGCTAGTAAGGCATAGAGATAGATACCTACCATCAGCTGTAAACAAAGCTTAAACTGAAAGGCTAAGGGCATTACCAAGCACTGCACATCAGTAGCTAAGCCTCACTTGGTATGCTGTCACATTGTTCTAATTAGAGAGCCATTTTCTTTGCACAGATGTTTTCAATCTAACAGACCACACTGATATACAGAATGCTAGAACGGCCTTTCTCATCTTCAGTGACTGTGTCTTTTCCCTAAGCCAAAAGAGTTAAATCTTTAGATTTTAGTTTTAATGAGTGTTTTTTTAATACAAAACACTTCCAACGGAAACATAACACATTTTACCAAAAAGTAGCTTTATTTTGAAAACTAATTAGTTTACATAAAACAAAACCTATAATACACCAAAGAAATACAACAAAAAATGAGCAAAATCTGTGAAATTAATTAATCAACTTTATAAAGTTGATAAAACACAGATTATGACAATGTCTCTGTTTTTATGATTCTGGCAACTTCTGTGTTCTATGACTGGTTACTGGTAATATCTGATTATATAACTATTGCACATCCAATTAAGTAATTCAGAAGACTAGCGGCGAGAAGGAAATAAACGCCACTGGCTGTTCTGTCAAAGAAAGCTAATGGCTAAGACTCTTTTTATTTTAGTTTGTACATCATTTACTTTTTTCATGTGGGGATATTGTGACTGGATTATAACTATTTATAAGACAGAAGCTTACATTTTGATGGTACATTTCCAAACCAATGCAGGTCCTGACCTGTGACATGACACAAGACAATACCAGTGATCTTAATCCTCTCTCTTAGTGGATAACCCCACCTCAGGGTGATGTATGCTCTTGTGTCTGGCTATACTATCCCATCCTTATGAAACCGAGGTTCCTTCAATTAGAATGAAAATGTGCTTCCCCAAATTGTGTTATGTTTCCTGATACTTATGTACAACAGCTTATATACATTTTGTGTTTACAATGGAAACATATAGTGTTTCTATACTGCAACCCCCCCAAAAAGTTAATGAACTATTATAAGCAATGAACCAATGCTGCCTGAACATGACTTTGGGCAGATAATAAGCCCCCACATCTGTTAGATACATAGCTATAGTGAAACTTCAATGTGATGAGATTTAGCTTTTCTGTCAACACACAAGTGTTCCAGTTACATCCCATGCTTGCTGACACTGATTTTTGTGCATCCTTTTCTTTTTATCCAGCTTAGAAACATATAATTTACATCAAAATAAAAACTTATTAAATCTAAGTTCTTTTAGTTTTTAATTTTTTTTTAACTTGTACTTTGCAGCTTACATTACATCATGGTCATTCGCATGGATTTATTCCTTATCCTCCTAAAGTCCTTATCCTTGACCTGTCTTTGTTATGATCACTGCAAGCGTAATTAGCTACAGAAACAAAACAACTTCCAGAAAAAGCATAGGAAAAAAATGGTTGTAACAACCACATGTTGTAGAATTCTTAAATCACTGTAGTTTAACATCAGCCACAATTACTCATGCCTTTAATCTCAGCACTCAAGAAGCCAAGGCAAGAGGGTT
Source organism: Arvicanthis niloticus (assembly GCF_011762505.2). NCBI lineage: Eukaryota > Metazoa > Chordata > Mammalia > Rodentia > Muridae > Arvicanthis > Arvicanthis niloticus. Next base: position 54,164,886 of record NC_047665.1, on the reverse strand, counting down.
GGCATGAGTTCAAGCCCAGCCTAGACGAGAAGGTAAAACCCAATCTCAATAAACAGGAAAATAACCACAAGCGGAGGAGTTATTGACCAAAGTCCAGAGCCACTGGAGAAGGGATGAGGCTCAGTTTTCCTTAGGGGTGTGGTCCCTCGGAGAATACAACACTCCAGTGAATGGTTATGAAACCATACATATATAGGCAGTACTAACTGGACACACTGGGCTATTTTAAAAGAGGAGAGACAGAGAGACCCTGCTATTGAGAGAGATGAGTATAGGGGTGGAATATGGGAGACCTTGGACAGAAGAGAATGGCATAGATATGGGAGAAATACATTGTACATTGTAGGAAATTCTCAAAGGATAAATTATTAAGCAAAATATATTTTAAAAGAAGGAGATAATGTTAATGTACTTTTGACTCCATAATGTTGTGTGTGCATATGTTTATAATAGCCTTTATATTTTGTAAGACAATAGATTTTAGTGACATGGTTATCACAGTGTGAGAAATGCTCACTTATGGAATATATTTCAGTATAAATACAGTATGTCCTTTGAATTAAAATATAATAATTAATGTGAGAATATTTTTGAGATAAAAATACCATAACAAAACTCAGACTAGAAAAATCATTCAAACAATTTTGCATGGCTTTGTTATTACACATAGACATTAATAGCTAAGGCCAGAATAAGTAGAAATCCAGGCAAATTTTTCAGTTGCCTTTTGTATAAGGTTTGGGAGATGTTCAACTTTAATAAATACATTATGACAAATATTGTTCAATATTCTTTTCATTGTGAATAAAACATGATTATGATTGTCTTAACTCCCTTCTTTCTGAGCTTACTCTTTTCCCAAGTTTAAACATTTCTCACTGCTTTCCTTCTTTGTGTGGTTTTATTTTTTTGAACATATAACACATTTTTTCAGCTGCTAAACATCTCTTCCATATGGAAGAGAATATAAAGGAAGTATGCAAACACTAGTTTAATGTGCAAAAATATAGTCATTTAAATCTTTCTCCTGGGGAGGGATATCGATATATGAACACATTTTATTAACTTGCAAATTCCAAAACTGTCTGATTCAATTATGTAATCTAAGCAGAAGAGTAACGCTGAGCAATAAATACTGAAGTTTACTGGCTTCTGCTATGGTTTTGCTCATCATAAAAAGGTGCTGGTAATTATCTTTAAAGCCTCCAGTGTTCTGGGACCTGGCTACTTTGGAGTTGTATTTCATTGGTTGTCTGCTCTGTAGTTAGGACTGAATGAATTCTATCTGAATTCTGTTCCCAGCATGGGATGCTGAAGAATTAGACACAGATGCCTGTCTTCTTCATGGTTATCACCAGACTTAGAGGTGAGGCCAAATATACTTTCTCACTGATCTGGAGATATTGCAAAAGCCACTGTATATTTTATTACAAAGGATTCCTGATGTTCATAATCTCCTGGACATAGTCAATTTTTTTCACTGCCTGTGTGTATTATAAAAACATTTTAAGTTATTTTAACCTAGTCTCTCTTCTCAACTTTTCTTTTTAGTGACTGTAGATAAACCGAAGTATAGAAAGTAAAGATTTTAAAAGCTGAAAATAAAAATCAAGCATTTTGTATTTTAGAGATGAAACAATGGATTTTATTTTTATTTTATCTTTAATGACTATAAAATCTAGCATAATATTTTTGTCATCAAGAGACAAATTTCAGTTTGTCATCTAGATTTTTCTAAAGGACACACAAAACAAAACCTAAAATAATATTTTATGTTGTGGAAAACATATTTTTATGTTCTGATACCATTAACACCCAGGGAATCTCAGACAAAAAAAATAAGCAAATCAAATTCACTTCTCTCATTCACAGGGCAGTCCTGCGAAACAAGATATTTGGGGTTTGGGGCACTTGGCTGAGAGTGTATTTTCACAGGTGTTAAAATGAATATTCACAATGTATCAGACTCAAAGTGTCTGCTACTGAATGAGTCACATTCTCCACACTCCTGTATTTCCTTTAATTCTTCCTTTCCTGTCAAATACATTGTAATATCTTGGGACATCACTGCAGATATCCAGAGAGATGACTCTATGACCAGCAACTGGAAGAACACACACACACTTCAATAGGATACCAGGATTATAGGAATGAGTTACATTTCAAAGGCAGCAGAAAGTGAAGCATATCATTCCATGTGAGACATTTTGACTGGAGAGCATGCCAAAAAAAAAAAAAAAAAAAAAAAAAAAAAAAAAAAAAAAAAAAAAAGACAAAGAAGAGGAGGAGGAGGAAGAGGAGGAGGAGAAAGAAACAAAGAAAGATAATGCTGAGAAGCTGCATATTAATGAGCGCCAGGAGAACAAAGTCTTTCTCAGGCTTCTACCATTGCTAGACACCAGCAATCATTTGTATGTCTCTTCTTTCAGAATCTTACAGCTGTAAAAATTGACCCAGAACCACAGTCCTATTTGGGATACTGAGATACTGGAATATTGAGTCTCCAGACCAGAAATGTGCATCCTAGAAAACAGATGCCTTCAAATAGAAAGAAAAAAAAAAAGATGGAGACTGGATAGCTAGAGAAAAACAGAAACCATTTACCAACTAGTTAAACTGGATATAGATGCTACATAAGATGAAACTTTATCCAAAATCAGTAAACCAACGTACCCATCCTTGAATATATTGGTTCCAGTGTTTAGGTAGTCAACAAGTACTTCCACTGGAAGATTTCAAATGACTTTGTTCATCCTCAGATGGAGGATAATGTTCTAGGTATATCTGATGCCAAGTTTAACACAAAAAAAACAGTATAGATGAACAAATTTTTAGTAAGAAAATATTTATAAATTAAGACTTAGAGATGTGTTGGTAATTAATTAGTATGATAGCATGTTTTAGAAGAGAGGGTTATTACAGGTTATCTGAACTTCGTAAGTGGTGAAAGCTAAGTCCTATAGGAGTCTACACATCATGACAGTAATTTGGGAAATGGACACAGGTCTGGATAGCCAGGTGGTGCCTTTTGTTAATTCGTCCAATCACTTCACGTTTTCACCCATTCTTCCATCATATATATTGAGAACTGGTGCAACTTAGCTCTAATAAAATAGTTAGGTTAATTTAGAAAGACAAAAGCAAAACTGGGCATCATCACCTCTTCACAAAGACAGAAGTCATGTGGAATACACAATTCCTCTCCTTTCTTCCCCAGAAGTAAAGAGCCAAAAGACCTTGTGTGTGTCAACTCCTGGTGCACAATGACTCTTGAATCTGCCTTTTCTAAGCTAGCACAAATCTATATGATTCTGCTTACAACCCTATTTTATCAGAAGTCACTTCACTTTCTCTATTTATATTCCTTTTTGCCCATGACCTGCCTGCCATTCACAACTTCCACAAATTTGTATTTTGAAACTGCTAATGTATGTGAATTGCTGAGAAGCAATTACTCTTCTGCTTGGAAACTAACATTTATATGTTATCCCATGCCATGCTATATCTATTTTGTAACATAATGATGCTTGGTATTGATATTTTAGGGCCTTCATACTAAGAACATGATTTTGTCATAGAAAGAGGACCTTTATTCAAAGTGTTCCAGTGGGAATTTTTAAGTCTCTATATTTTTGAGTTCAGAAACTTTCTGGTATTGGAAATGGACAAAATACCTTTTAAATAAATGACTAATCAAGCTGCTTGCAACCCAGGTTAAATTATGCAAGGTTCTAAATGGACAGGCTTTTGTCCTTTCTCAAAATCATGACACTAGTTATTAAAACTGACCACGGTTAATGAAACAAGAAGGAGTAACTTGTACATATGTTTGATTTGAACTTCACAGAGGCCAAAGTCAAGGCAATGCACATCAATGTCAGGAAAAAAAGCTTCTTTGATAGACAATTCTGTGTAGTGTGCATGTGCCTCAGCTATTCACATGAAATTCAGAAGAAACTTGATGGTGTCATTTCTTTCCATCCTCTATGTAGATATTAGGGATGGAACTCCAGTAGTCAGCATTCCCCTCAAGCAACAGGGTTCAATGCACCTTTTTCTGTTCAGTTTAAGTCAGTCTTAATATCAAAGCCAATTCTTCATGGTAGTCAACTTGTGGCAAACTGTAATCCATGCTTCATGATTTTACAATTGGTACCTGAGAATAAAAAGGTCAAATAAAGATGTCATACTATAAAAATGTGGCCTTTGCTGATATAGCTTCAGTAGGAAAGTTCATGCTTATAATGCTTGAAAATATGTTATATTTTAATATATCTTGATCAGATAAAAAGCCTGTATTTGTATCCTTAATTTCTAGTGAAGTAATAGGGAATAATTATTTGTAGAATAAATATGCTAATACCACATTGTGTTCTCACATAGTAAAAGCTGGTGGAGATGCGGAATGATAGATGACTTTCACTGCTGTAGAAATGCAAATGATGATGCCACTGTGGAAGACCATATAACAGTTCTTTAAACTAAGTGCATATTCTGTGGTCCAGCCATTGTGCTTCTTGGTAATTCTTCAAATTAGCTAAAAGGCTGTGCATATATGTGTGTACACACATGAACCCAGACATACAGACATATACACACACACATAGACATACACACAAACACAAACACACATATAGACACACAGAGAAACGCATGACTTTTTAAGTAGAACTTGAAGCATTTTATTATAGTTTCACATTTTTCAAACAAAGAAGAAGTCTATGGAGGGGTAAATAAAATAAAATGTGATGATTAATAATACTAGAGTGTTAAAGAGAAATGACTGTTTAAACTGTAAATCTCAGGATGCAAAGTGAAAGACATATTAAAATGTGAAAGAACTCAGTCTGAGAAGAATTTAGGATGCGGATCTCCAAAGACAGAAAACTGGAATAGCAAAACCGTATGAACTGTAAAATATCAGTAGTTGCTGTAATTAAGTAGAGGAAAGATGCTGAGTATAAGAAACACAGAGGATTTGGGGGACAGTGAAATTTATGAGAATGACTTGTAGAAAAAAATGACTGTGAGTAATACCAATGTGTGATGGAAATCTATTGACTGTAGCAAATATTCTGGTTCCAGAATTTGATTCTGGTGAGGCTTCACATACATGGGCTCAAAGGATATTTGAAAAATCTCTATACCTTCTGCTTTATTTAACTGCACATAGAAAGCTGTTCTCAAGTACCAGGTCTATGTTTAAATAGCACAAGTTATGTAAAAATACCCTTGTTCAAAAATAACAGCACGTGGAATGCTCTTCTTTTTACTCAAAGATTGCTCATCTTCCTTCTCTCTGAATATCTATGACATACATTCACAAAAACTAAACTGATAAAGCCATTCATGGTACTTGCCAACATAATCATGCCCCTCCCATTTTAAGCCTTTTGGGTAATTTTTTTCATTCTCAATATTAGTGCTCAGTGTTATTCTAAGGTCTCTTTAAGAATAATTCAGCCTCATGGTATACGCTGAAGGTTAAATGCATAAGCCATACATTGTTAAATTTCATAAAAATGGTTCCTCTCTCTGTTGTAACTTACCATTATTTTTAGTGCCATCTATAATTCTGTGGACTAATATGATCCATGAATCTCTGCTGCCTCTTGATAGTTACAGGGAGGAGGATGAGTCTTGCCAGCTGTGGGTAACTAGCTTTCATTCTGCCTTTGAAATATTTCCAGTGTCGAACTGAAGACTTACATGTGCATCTCTGTTTAGAGATGCCTTGATTACACAGCACCCAATGTATAATAATATGCACATCCATCTGGTTAATAAGATATTTTAGACAGCAAAGGATATTTGTAGTACTCTAAATTCAGGCCTTACATGTCCACACTGACTCAGCCTATTCCATTTTATGTGCCTGCATTGCTGTACCATTATAAATGCAAGGATTCATTACTTTAGTTGGCCTTTTCACATTAAAGTACCTAAATTCTTACCATCAAAATACATTCGCGTGATTATTCAGCCATAGAAATAGATCTTTCTGTTTATGGATCCCTCCTGCAAATGGAGAAGATGAATCTTAATTCCTACTTAACTTTCTATCACTTCTTAAAACAGACTTTTGTTGCTGTAAAAGCAGCTACTGATTTCTGACCAGATTTGCCACTAATTGACTTCTTTAAAGCTAAGATTATAACTGATGTCATTTATCATGTATGGGCTCTGATGTGATAAGAATATCAATGTTGGCACAAGTGAACATCTTCAAGAGGCACTTGACTCTACTGATCTGCAGTGTAAGTAATTATTTATCTCAACTTGCTTCTGCCGTACAGTATCACAACTTAAGAAAACTAGGCTGTGAATTTTAGTAGCTCCCATTCTGAACTAATGAAAGGTAAGTCCTAATTGAATTTTCCATATGCTATACTATTTAATATATTCTTTAATACTGTAGAGTTCTTGTACCATCCTGAGGTATTAAAATGGATACCAATTTCTTGTCCATTACCAAATAGCCAGGCTTAAAAGCACACATACTGTAACAGTTTATGTACTCCCTTTCTCTAGCTATATCAGTGTGTTTACATGCAGTTGTCTGTGTATGTTTAGTTTTTCTAAAATATATAGTAGTATCAGTGAAAGATTGACTTTTTATGTTTATATATGTATGCATATATGTAAGATATATGGGTATCTACATGCTATGTTGCCTCTAAGGAGGTTAGAGGTCAACTTGACCTACATAGGTTAGTGTGTGTGTGTGTGTGTGTGTGTGAATGTGTGTGTATCTGTAAACATATCTGTATAAGCAATAGAAACTGATGCATAAAAAAGACCATGAATATAAAGGAGATCAGAAAGGAGTATATGAAACATTATTAGAGGAAAGAGAGGAAAGGAAGAAATACTATAATTAAATTGCAATCTTAAAAATATCACTAAAACTACTTTTGTACAGAATTAAGTGATGAATTTGTGGCTAAAGAACTTTCTTTGCAAGCCTAAGGATGTGTGCAACATTCCTATGGCACAATGGAAGGTAGAGACAGGAGAACCCCTGGAAGGTCATTGACAAGTTAGCATAGTTTGCATATTGTTGGAAGATAAAAGACCCCTTTTCTACAATGTATAAAGCATGCACTGACATCTGAAGATTGTCTTCTGAACTCCTCACTGTAACATAGGATATGTATACCCATATATCATAGAAGGTCAAGGCAAACTCTGTATTGTGTATTTAACACACTTTCAGTAAATGAAAATCATTTTGCAGCATTTTCTACAATTATTTCATACATCTATTAAAAATAACTCTTACTATCTACCTACTGTGTTTAAATTTCATTTAAAAAGTACACAATCACTTTTTTTGTGTAGCATTGTACTGGCTTTAAAGACTAGAAAAGCAAATAACTCTGATGTTTTTTTTTCTTTTATATCTTCAATAAAAACTCTTCCCTTAACCATACCATGTAGTGGAGGTGTTATTCATTTGCATATGGTGAGCTGATACATGGTAAGTTTTCAGAGAATTGGTGACTGGGCCTTACAGGTGTCTCATCTTGCTTCTAACCTAAGACAGTGATGTATCAAAAATGTTATTTGCCATTTGGATTTACACATGGCATGAATTTTGGCACCTTTCACTAGTGAAGGTTATTGCAAGGTCATAAGTATTCCCCTGAAGCTATGAGATCCAATGGCTTAAGAAACATCATTTCCTATATTCCTCACACATTAAAATGTAAGATTTTAGGGATTTTTTGTTGTTGTTGTTCAGAGGGTAGGTCCCACATGGCACAAGGCCTCTAGTCTGGATTGCCAGGAATCTTCTCATACATTCAGGGTCACCAATTGGCCTCAGTGCTTCCATTTTCATGGATTCTCATCATGGTGTGATGTCACTAATTGCCTGTAATCAAATTCACTAGAAAATATATCTTACAAAATCATGATCCAGCATATATCTCTTCAGGTACCTCCTTACATTTCTTTCACATCCTACCTCCTTTTCTCTCTTTCATTTACACATACACATGTATACATACCCCTGGAGTGAATAGAAATTTTTCTTTTGGCAAATTTTCAATTATGATTAATTTAGTACATTTCAACAAAATCCAGTGGTGGGGTTAAATTATTTAAAATATACTTTTTGAAGAATGCAATTTATTATTTTAAACAGCATTCCCTGTATATTCTTCTGGGTTTCATACTTGTTTTCTTCGTCCAATTTCCAAGAAAACTCTCGCCAGGCACTCATTACTAATAATAGCAATAAATTCACATGTTAAAACAATTATAATAACATTCCACAATCCTTTGGGTTACATCAAATTTTCCCTAATATCAGATTATTACTTTATATTAAAATTTGTTCAAGATACTATAGAAACTCTTATTTTAGGAGAATCATGGTGGTTTAGGATAGCCACTTGTTATTCTGGGGTTCATTGATAGGAATCTCGCTCATACTTCAGCAGTTACTGAAGCATTTCAAATGTCCCAAGTGCAGAAAACAATATGAGACATGTTTATGGATTACTCACTGAGACTGAATGCTTGTCAGCAGTTTTGTCTCACGCTTCCCTCATGTGTGCACAATCTCTTTCACTCAGTCCATCTGTTTCTTTCTTTATCTCTCCCTTAAGAACTGAATCTAAAGGCCAGCAGCAAAAGCTCAGGTTTAGCCTTCACTGCTCTTCCATACCAGAAACAGCCACTAATCTGAATTACAATTTTACTTTTCAGATGGTTGATTCTTCACTTTTAGTGCCTAGACAAGCAACCATAGCTAATGGGTAATGCACTGTCGAAAGCTTGGTTGGATGCCTATTGTCTCCTTGTCCACAGAATTTGTAGGTTTGCTTTTCCACACTATTTTACATCTATGAAATGGCTTCATGTACATGTAGATGATTTCATTGATTTCAGATGTTGCATACATAAAGATTTTATATTTTCATCTACAAAGTAGTTATATTTTTTCACATTGCTATCTTTCATATGATTCTATGAAAAAAAGTTTTACAGGTGCAAACACAGGTGAACCTGTGTAAGGCTTTCCTTCCCTTTTTTAGGTAAAGGAAAGGTTGACTTTTAGAATTTTTCACTTTAAATTTTACAAGATGCTGTGAAATTTATATCTGTAGTTATTACAACAACTTTTACTCAAAAACACAATTCTATTTTCTCTATCTTTATGAAAAAGTTGTCACTGGATTCAATCATCTAACCCTGTACATTAATTGGTATTATATTGTATGTTTTTATAAACTTATGTGTATTTCTTTCTTTGCTAATGAAGTTGATCACTTTTATGAGCAGATGAGAACTTCTTTTGCTCTACAAATCTCATTTTTATCTATTTACTTATTTGTCTATATTATTTCCCCTAGGTATTTGAGAAGTTCAGTTATTTTTTTAATCTTTTATTTATTTATTTGTGTGGGGAGCTGACAGAAGGCGGCTATCATCCTTGCAGTCATCTTGAACCATATACCCTGACAAAAGACTTGTTTTCAACAGCTGAGCACATTCTGATACCATCTTGTTTTAGATACCCAGGATCATCCCTTGAGTGTGTGAGACTTAAAGGTGTGAGACTTAAAGGCGTGACTTAAAGGTGTGATTTAGAGACAAGACTTAAGTGTGTGACTTAAAGGCAGGACTTAAAGGCAGGACTTAGAAGAAGACAGCCACATGAGGCTTGAGACTCTGAAGAGAATTTGGAGAGAACTTGTAACTTGGAAGAAGAACTTGGAATTGGGAAAGAGACTAGCAACTTAGAACTAGGATAATGACTTGAGACTTATTACAGCTGGAAACAGGGATTAGGACTTGAGACTTGGTGCTAGTAGGAACTAGGGATTGGGAACTAGGTGCTTCTTGGCCACTCGAGTTTCTTCAGTTGAGAAATCTTTGTTTAGCTCTGTACCCCATTTTTAATGGGGTTATTTTGTTGTTTGGCGTCTAATTTCTTGAGTTCTTTGTATATATTTGATATTAGCCCTCTATCAGATGTAGGATTGGTAATGAGCTTTTCCCAATCTGTTGGTTGCCATTTTGTCTTGTTGACAGTGTTCTTTGCCTTAGAAGCTCTGCAATTTGATGAGGTCCCATTTGTCGATTCTTGATCTTAGAGCATAAGCCATTGGTGTTCTGTTCAGGAACTTTTCCCCTGTGCCTAGGTATTTGAGGGTCTTCCCCAACTTCTCTTCTATTAGTTTCAGTGTATCTGGCTTTATGTGAAGGTCCTTTATCCACTTGGAGTTGAGCTTTGTACAAGGGGATAAGAATCGATTAATTTGCATTCTTCTACATGTTGACCTCCAGTTGAGCCAGCACCACTTGTTAAAAATGCTGTCCTTTTTCCACTGGATGGATTTAGCTCCCTTGTCAAAGATCGAGTGGCCGTAGGTGTGCGGGTTCATTTCTGGGTCTTCAATTCTATTCCATTGATCATCCTGTCTGTCTCTGTACCAATACCATGCAATTTTTATCACTACTGCTCTGTAGTACAGTTTGAGGTCCGGAATGATGATTCCCCCAGAGGTTCTTTTATTGTTGAGAATAGCTCTTGCTATCCTAGGTTTTTTGTTATTCCAAATGAATTTGTAAATTGCTCTACTAGGGACTTGGAGAGGAGAAGAGAGACTGAAGAATATACAGGATTGAATCACACTCTGTCTGGTCTCCATTCTTCATGTCTGTCCTCACTCTCTCTCTTGCTGAACCCCGACCTACGGACTGGAGCAGTTTGGGACAGTGCAGGCTTTAAGAACTTAGCCCCCAAGGCTTTTGGTAGTGCGAGTTCCAACACTGATAGAGCGGTCCACGACATTTTGGCCCTCAAGCATGGGGCAGAGCGGTCCATGACATTTTGGCCCCCAAAGCTTGGGGTAGTGCAGTTCTTGACATATTTGCACTCCAGATTTTATTCCCTTTTCCATCCTTCAACTGTTCCACATACCATACCTCCTCCCCACACCCCTGTTTCCATGAGAATGTTCCTACTCCCCCGCCCGACCCAACCAGACCTCTAAACTCCCTGGGGCTTCCAGTCTCTTGAGGGTTAGGTGCATCTTCTCTGGCTGAACCCACATACAGCAGTCCCTTTGCTGTATATGTGTGGGGGCCTCATATCAGCTGGTGTATGCTGCCTAGTTGGTGGTCCAGTGTTTGAGAGATCTTGGGGTCCAGATTAATTGAGACTGCTGGTTCTCCTACAGGGTCACCCTCCTCCTCAGCTTCTTCCAGCCTTTCCCTAATTCAACCCAAGATACAGTCCACAGAACTCAGAAAGCTCAACAAGCTGAAGAACCCAAGTGAGGATGTCTCAGTTCAGTTATTTTTGTAATTATATTTTCTTTGCTTATATAAACTGTAGATTATCATTTTCTCATGGCTTATTTTTTCAGTTGGATAATTAGTTTGTATTGCATGGAAAACTTTTTGAATTTTAATGATATTATAATCATTAACTTCTTCTTGTGGTTTTGGTTGTGAGTCTATCCTTTAACAATTGAACCATCTCTTCATCCCATTAAACTCTTCCTTATATAATGATTCCTTTATAAGTTTAGTTTAAAAAGTATCCTTCCTCAAATGCCCCCAGTACATTTATTTCAAAATCATAAGAGTTTAATAGTTATCCATATTTTCTTTTTTAAAATCTACATTATTGAAAATATATTTTTCATACAATAGAGTCTGATAATGGTCCCCCATTTCACATAATCCTCCAAGATCTTCCAGTCTCTCCACCAATCAAAATCCACACGGTTTCTTGCTTTCTATTATCAAAAAACACAGGGGCATATACACCCAGATATTACACAGAGAATGAGAGACCTGGGAACATTTATCCCTAAAAAGATTTCTCTATCAAATACTTTCTGTCAGAGATCATGAATCACTACATAGAGGTGACAGAAAGAGGCAGCATGCACAAGGCTACATGGGTCTGCACCAGGTTGCTGGTGCATATATTATGGCTTCTAGTTTAGTAGTTCTATGTAATTCCTAGATATGTGAATGAGTGGCTATCTATTTCCTATGCCTACTCTTGAACTTTGTTTTCCTTCTGTTTGTCAGTTTTGTCTAATTCTAATATGTTAGTTTTTGTTTTTTATTATATTTTAGTTTATTTTGTCATTAGCCCTTCTTCCTCCTTTTTCACATGGTCCCCTGATCCATAAAGGTAGGTAATAGATGAAGACATGCTATAAAGAACCCAATATTCTAAGGCCTGTCATTCTGTTCAATGTCTGTCTGTGGGTCTCTGCATTTATTTTCATTTATTACAAAAGGAAGCTTCTCTGATGGTGGCATTGATCTATGAATATAGGAAGATATTAGTAGGTATCATTTTGTTGTTATATTTCTTTTGTAAAAAAGTAGTATTTGAATTTTGATCAGGACTCTTGCATACCTAGTCAGGCTCTTGGCTACTCAATTGGAGCTGAAGATGGTTTCCATCTCATGGAGTAGACCTTAAGCCAAGCAGATATTTGTACCACTCTTGCACTAGAATATTCAGCACGCAATACACCATTATAGATCAAAGGTTTGTGGCTGGATTGGCATTGGTTTTCTTTTGGCAGCATGCAGACTACACTCATACACCAAAGACATTAGAATGTGGCAATGGAGGTGGTAGGTAAGTACCAGCTCAACTTCTCTATCTTCAATGACGTCTTATATTATTGTAGGTGTTATATTCAGAAATAGGGCATTATCATCAGTTTGTGGAGAACCAGTGGTCTGGGAAATATTCTAATTCTGAGGGGTGGGTAGTTATCGATGATTTAAAAAAACCTTTTTACACAGTTTCATTGTAGATGTATATAATAATTTTTCTCCCTTTAACTCCTTCCTATTCCTCTATTTATATTTAGGCTTACATTTTATGTATATTCATGTGTGTACTGCATATTATTTTCTGTGCCTACAGAGCCAGAAACTTTGAATCCCTTTAAACTGTAGTTACAGATGGTTGTGAGGCTCAATTTAGGTGCTAAAACATGAACACTGGACTTCTAGAAGAACATCCATTGCTCATTACTAATGAGTCATCTTTCTAGACCCTAGGTTTATCTTTTATATTATCTTTCTGTAGAGTATGAGTCAGGTATCTACCCTACACATATTTATAATGAAGAGCCAGTTTTCCATAACAAGTTTTCAACAGTCCTTCCTTAAACTCTCACATAATTGTCTCTTTCCTGGGCAGATTCATTGTATACAGATGGGTGCTTTTTATAGTTTTCATTTCTAGTCCATTGATGTAAACTTCTATCTCCCACTTCTGTGTTGCTGTTAGTACATTTTACTAACAGTTGACAAAGGCAATAGATAGATAGATAGATAGATAGATAGATAGATAGATAGATAGATATTGCTTGTTTTCTTGATGAAGTATTATCAAGAGTTCAGATACATCCTCTGAAAATGATTCTATGTCCTTGGTCAAGATCCATCATTAATTAGTTCTCATAAATTCTGATAGTATTCTCTCTTTGAGATATTATGTGAACAAGATTTTTGCTATATTTATAGTAGTTAAGAAAATAAACTGGCATTCAACAGATGCTATGAAAATATTAAGACATTTAATTTTTTTCCTTGTGTGCCAGGAAATGATTGATGAGCAAGCAAAAGGACCTGAATCCCAACCTTAGCTCTAGAGTTTCTAAAGGAAGTTCTCTAATGCATTCCACCTCCAAAGCTTGTTGACCTTCAGGTACTTCTCCAGTGTATTAGCACTAGTTCTTGGTATTATAAGCATTTGAAGCTTCCCTTGATTCCAAGAGCCAGCATGTATATTTGTGCCAACTTCTAGAATTATGTTTCTTTTCCTATATAAAAAATAATGAGTTATTTGATTCTGTATGAATAATTTGATAATCCTATATACTTATTGAACTTCTCCTAACTTACAAGGTATGGCCAAATATTAAAGACTACTCTCTGTGCCACCATTTACTGTCAGATCTATGAAAGATTCCCAAAGATGAGATTCACAAAAATGCAACTCACCCAAGGGCCAGGATGGATTCCATACCTAATAATTAAGAGAAACAAGAAAAGCTATTAGAGTATAGCCATCATCTAATGAGTCAGAGACTTGGCAGACTATGTAAACAAGAACTTGAGTCTAACAAAATAAGAGGTGAGATTAGAGTCAACAGGAAGGTGTTGTTCCCTGAGTAAGAGCTGCTGGGAAAGGGGAGTTTAACAGCCAAATTGCTCTCAAATAAGTTTGAATCAAAAAGACATTACATGACAGGCAATCAGCAAGTTCTTGTAAGGCTCGACATTGAATGAATTTATTCAGAGAAAGTCTGAAATAAAACATACCATCACATGTAGCCAATATCAAAAATAAATGAAAATAATGCAATTACTCCATAATTATTGAATGTGTACACTGAAGGCAGCTGGTCTCTTTTTTCTCTTGTTTAACACACATATACACAATTAAGTCATAAACCTGGTATGCATGTTATCAACTATGATTAGATTATTTCTAGTTTATATAGTAGAAGAGTTTTCACTGCATTTGAGATAAAGAACTCTTTATCCCAACTAATCTTTCTGAGTTACTAGTTAACTTTTTATCAACCAAAGCAAAATTTCCAGAAGTAGACAGTGTAGTGTAGCAAAGGAATACATTATTGAGATAAGCCTAAACTATGTAGACATGCTATACTTAAGTTACATCAAAATATAAAATACAAAATTGAGCCTACTAAGTGGCTATCTCAGTAAGATAAGTAAATTCTTTGGCCATTCTGTTAGTTTATAACATTTCTAGTGTTTATCAAATGTGGCACCATGCACAAAGAAGCATACATGTGTATGTGCACATTAGGTCATGAAGTCATATTAGCCATTTTATTGTTAAATAAATTAGGTTTAATAACATATTTAATGTGTGATTATCTCTGTTCATGTAGATGATCCTTTAGACTTTGACAAGCTATAACTAAACCATCAGTTTTATATCTCCCTTGGCAATTATAGCCAGAATAACTTTATCCACCTTTTGCTTCAGTTGCCACTGATGGAATTTTCTTTATTAGCTGCTAAAAAGTCTATTCCAGTACATTGACTGTGAGCCACAATGAACAATCAGAAGCCACACTGCATACAATTAATTTGAATTCTGTTGTCTTATCACAAGAATAAAGGTTTAAAGTTTTAAAAACTGTGTCTAACATTAAATTAACTCCCAATAATATTAGTTATTGTTGCTGATTCCTTTAATTGTAGCTTGTGTTATTCATTAGATTCATGCTACTTCACAAAATGTCTTAGGTAATAATAATAATAATAATAATAATAATAATAATAATAATAATAATAATAATATTCTTGCCTGAAATTATTTCTTTGTTCTAGACTAATATCAGATTCCTGCCTGAAGCCTACTTCCTTGTCCTTGGCTAATGTAATATTGTTGCCAAGTAGCCCATTTCCTCATCCTTGGCCCATATCAGATTCTTGCCAAGTAGCCCCAAAAGCTCTCTGCCTCTCCCTCTTTTTTATTTCATAAACAAAACTGAGCCTGTCTTAGGTTGTTCTGACAAGAATGTTTTCCTTACTCATCATGGAATATGCATTATCAAAAGCCATGCACTTCTGTCTTAGGTTGGTAAGGCTTTGTACAGAATCTTATCCATCCTTGGCTTGCCAGCCTGTTAATTTAATTACTCTGTCTGGGAGTCCATTTTCAGGTTCAAGCCATGTACTTTGGCTGCCAACATGTTGATGCTGTTAAAGACAAGCTTTAACACGATGGGCAAGAATAAAAGTATTCCTAGGACATAAAGGACTAGCATGATCAAGCTATATATGCCATTCTTGAAGCTTGACCAAAATAGAAATACTGACCTCAGGCCATGGCTAATTTTATAAGCAGTATCTGCCACATCAAGGGTCAGCAGAGAAGCATTATTTAAATTCATAAGCTCACAGGCAGGAATCTAAATTTTAGTCTAGAACAAGGAATTAGGCTTCCAACATAAATGACTTTGGACTAGGACAGAGAAATAGGCTCAGATATTTTGGTCATCCTGACAAGCCCTTAGAAACATGTGAGTTAGAATCACGGGAGTGTTCAGTGAACTTTGTTTATTGCCTTGTTTGTTCTTTGACTATTTATGTTTATTGTCTTGCTTGTTCCTTGAATATTTACATCTATTGTATTGCTAGTCCCTCAACCTAGAACTGACCTTAATACTTGCATGTAATTAAAATGGTATAAAATCAAAAAGGAGGAGGGGGTATGGGATAGGGGTTTTCTAGAAAGGGAAAATTGGGAAAGGAGATGGCATCTGAAATGTAAATAAATAAAATATCCAGTAAAAAAGGGAAAATAATAATAATAGAAAAAGAAAGAGAAACTTCAATTCTTTAGTTAGTTAGTTAGTTAGTTTGTTTGTTTGTTTGTTTTATAGGATTAGAATGCAATCCAAACTGTGGACTTTTCTTTAATTACTTGGTTCACTCCTTGCTTGAAAACGAAAGATAATAAGCCAGTTAATCTTGATTGCCTTTCATTTTACACCATGTTAAAGTTGTATTAGTGAAGCAAAAGTAAACAAAGACAGTGCTATTATCTATAAATCACTTCATTAGATAGAGAAAGCATGCATATTACTTCAGATTTAAAGCCCAGCCTGTGTGGTGCTCAGTTTGTAAAATAGGGATCCTAATGGAAAATGTAGAAGGCAGAGATAAATCTTGTAGAAACAATTATGGCTGGCATGTGAATTCAGCTTTGAATCAGCACACAGCATGTAGAGATTCTAAAAATGATTCTTCATCCAACAAATCAGAGAGCCAATAGCAATTCTCTAGTTGTACACATGAAAAAATAGGACTATATGCTGTTCAGCTCATTTTCTGTCAATTCTAGCACCTGGATCTCAAATCAGAATAACAATGTGAGACATTTTGCATCCCTTTCTAGGCATTTGATCATGACCTGACATGGTCTCTTTCTCCTAGGAAGCACTTACTAGAGATAGTTTGCTCCAGATCCTGTGAGCTGCAGGCTCAGTGACAGTAGAGTCCATGAGGAACTGATTTGTGTATCTCTGTTTTACTGGTAGTTAGCACAGGAGACTTAGAAAAGTTAACACGGGAGACTCATGTTGACTGGCTTAACTACACAAGGTTTTATTTCCCATCTCTATGTTTGGTTAAAAAAAAGAAGAAGAAGAAGAAGAAGAAGAAGAAGTTGAATATGGGGCTATAACTCACTGATAGTGTGTTTGACTAGCTACATACTTTCATACTCTTCTGGGTTTGATCCACAACTCCACGGAGGCATGGAGTGGTGGGGGAGAGACCAAAACCAACCAAACCAAAAAAAAAAAAAAAAAGCTGAGGCTCCAGTTTAAATAAAAAGAAGCTCTTTCCATTTCAAAACTGAGGATAAAATGTTATCAACTAACTCTTGCTTCTTCTATGAAGTGATGTCTGCCATAGCATTTGCTACCAGTTCCAGATGTGACCTAAAATAAACATTTATTTTTTTTAAATTACTTTACTATTAAATGGTCATAATAATGATTTAAAAACAAAAAAATTAAAACAAAACAACAACAACAAGAAAACAAAATGGCCAAGAATGTCCTGTATTGCAAAGGTTTTGTCAGCGTGAAGTGAGATTAAATTATAATTTTCAAGTTTATTATAGTCATAAGAGTTCTACACCAATATCTGGATTTATAATTGAGGTTTATATTTCAGTTTCTAGCGACTGTGTTGTGCTGGAGAGCTTTGTATTGTAGATACATTTGATTACTTTTGTTTATACTGTATTCCATTGGGCATGGTTTTGAAGCTCTTATTAACAAAATCCTTATGGAAGTTAAAGGATGTTTTAACCAAGATGTATAAACTGTGAAAATGTATTATTTCCACATGGTCAGTTCATCCTGTGAATCCTGACCTATTTTTTTTTCTTTTGGTACTCATTACCTTTCTCATTGCTGGGATCAAATCCTTGACAAGAAGCAACTTAAGAAAGAAGAGCTTACCCTGGGCTACAGTTTGTCCATCACAGTGAGGAAGCCATGGTTGTAGGAACATAAGGCTGCTGGTAAAATTGTACTCATAGTTAAGGCTCAGAGAGAAGTGAACAGTGGAGTGTAGCTAGCATTTTCTTTTGAACTCAGTTCAGGGCTGGGCCTCAGGCCTTCATTAATCCATTCTAAAAGGTCTTTCCAGGCCTACAGGTGCTTAGCCTCCTCAGTGTGGCCTAGATACTATCAAGCTTCTGATCAATACTAACCACCCTGGTTATGGTGCTTTCTACCTTTGCAGAGTGACTCTGTAGGGAGATGCTAAGTTGTCTAAATGCTGCTGTTCATCAAGCTAATGGGGCATAGAGATACAAGGCTTGCAAGTAAGTTTTATTTGAATAGGTTGAGTGTAGTATTCACTCTTCAATAACAAATTCAAATTCCTAGCATTGAAGAAAAACTCAAGAACGGGGAGCATAAAAGCAAAGATGGAGTTATAGGCATAAGCTGGAATCAGCTTTAATTGTGAGAAGCAGCAAGACACATATAATCACCCTGAGAAGTTTCTTTTCCTCCTCGTTGTCTTCAAACTCCATAAGTCTGACATTTGATCAGAGCCACTATGTAGATAATAAAGGAAATGAAGTTGAGTGTTAATATTGCAATAAAAATATTAGAAAGGGGACTACTGAGAGCAGAGTATGCCTTTGTAGAGTTAAAGGAAATGGATCTGCTTGTAGAAATAGCCATTAGAAGCAGAGTGCTTCCTATTAATTATGTTCCAAGAGTTTTTCAACCATTTCTTGTAAGATTAGCTATAATCATTTCCAAGGGTACATTATACATATATTAAACAACTAAACATTTTTTCTGGGTGGAGAGAACACAATACATGTCCCCCAAACATCGCAATGGATTATGGAATTCTGAACAAATACGATTTAATGCTCAGAATAAGCTAACACATCAGACACTACAATGAACCATTTCACACCTTTCCAAAGGTTGCGTTTAATTAGAAAGAATTCACCACCTTTTCAAATTCTTCCACCTCAAAATCTTAGCTGTGGCTGTGAGCACTGGGTGAAGCCATTCTTTCTCTTCTGCTGTGTTGGAAGGCAGCAGTGTGGGATGCTGCTACAGATAAAACATGAGAGGAAAAAAAGGGAGAGACCTTTGCTCTGTGGTCAGACTGAGGCAGCCCACCCCAGGCAAACACACCTGCTGAGCTATTGTGGCCTGGCTTGTGAAACTCAGTAGAGGCCAGGATATCTCCCATCAGAGAGAAATTTTAATCATTTTGAAAAAGAGTTTTATCTTTCTCTTCCACATAGTTTTAGCCCTTCAAAAACCTGGTGTGAGAAGAGGTGGGGGGGGGGAGGTGGATGGCAGTGGGAAGTTGAGAAGTTTTATGAAATGTGAGGTGGTAAAGCGAATACTAAGAACAGAGGAAACAGGGCTATTAAAAAAAATGATCCTCGGCTAGATTCCGTCATCTCTTTTTTTCAATCTCTTTTCTCCCTCTTCTCACATTTCTTCTCTGGAACATAATCAAGTAATGGACATGAAGGAACATCTTCCTGAAGCATAAGGGTCACATCCAGCTGATGGACTCCTGAAGCAAAAGGGTCACATCCAGCTGATGGACACTCCAGTGGGTACAAGTTAAATGATGAGAGCATCCCAAGACTGTCTGTAAGTAAAGAGAATCTATTCTGTAAAAATCTGGGTCATTTTATGATTGTGAGACATTTGTCAAGAGTGTAGAATTCCAAGGACTCCCTTCGGGCAAATGTGCTTTTTAGGAGACCCCAAGGTTTCACCTACATCCTAATTGGCTTTCTAAAAAGATTTCTTTCTGTGGAAGCCATAGTGAGTAGAAACTTGGAAGTTTCCTGCTGGGAAGAGGAGCTTTAAGTTACAAACTCTGACCCAGCTCCATTCGAACAAACCTGACCTATTGTCTATCACCAACTATCAAGATTTATATAACAGCAATGCAGGTCCTTTCTTTTAGGTGACTGGGAATGGTAGGATGCCCTTACCTATTGTTATAACTAATTTTTCTCTCTGTGTGTGTCTCTATATGTGTATGTGTTCGTATATGTGTACATGTATGAGCAACAGTTTAAGAATGTGCACCTTATGTTCATGTGTGAAGATCAGAGGATGGCAGTACGTGTTTCCTCTAATCACTCTCAACTTTATATTTTGATATCCAGTCTTGTAGCATACCTGGAGCTTGCCCACTCATGTAGACCAGCTAGCCACTAAATTCTAGAAATATCCTGGTCTCTGTATGTTCAATACTACTATTTATGGCATACCAAGGACTGAGCTTGGGTCTCCATGCTTACACAGCCAGTTCTTTACTGACTAACCTATTTCTCTAGCCCCAGCCATGGTTAATCTTGTCAACATGATTTGATCTTGACTCAAGTAACAGCTGTGGCTCTCCAAGGTGGGTCTATGAGAACATTTTCAACAAAAATTAACTGAGGAGAAAAGACTTCTCTGAGAGTGTGTACCGTCTCTTAGGTGCATCCTGTATTATAGAGTGCCAAGCAAATCAGTGCTGCTTGCTCTTCTAGGTTTGCTTTTTGCTGGTGATTACAGTGCATCTATTCCTGTGGCAGTTGCTGCCAACATCATTTGCTAGTGACATCAGACTTCAGCTTGTCGACTTTCTGACATAGACTGAAAATGAGCTACTTTCCTAAGTCATATAGGCCTTTCAGCAACTGTTTGGCATAGCTGAGACAAACAGCTTCATTGACTAAGCAACTGTCAGGTATTTAGGCTTTCCAACATGCAGAAGATCTCTCAGCATCCTATATTGGGTAATGTAATGTAATAAATCCCTTGTTATAATATTTAATATATTATAAAATATGTATCATACATGCTATTGTTTCTGTTTCTCGGGAAAACCCTGACTAATATAGATATGTTTTTACAGCCCTCAGGTTGTTTTTAATCTCAGTAGAACCTACCTAAGGGCACAGATGATCATCTGTCTTATTCAGATCTCTAAATTCAAGGTCTATACCATGTAGAGTAGATAAATCAATGACTATGTGAATTAGAAACAGCCACTTACCCTTTAAAGGGCTTACCTGTGATAAGCAAAATAATGAGCCCTGTGCTGAAGATGTTGTAAGGAAGAAAAGTATTTCTTTTTCTTCTACCAATCTTTCATTCATTGGCTAGAATGCTGTTAATTATACTGAACATACATAGATTAACAAGAGTAAATCAAATGATTAGCACTGCACCTCTGGCATTATAGAGTCAAATGGTAGAATTCAGAAGTGACTGTCTTAAAGTCAGTTATAATTTAGACTTATTCCACTCCCTAGGAAGAAATATACTAAACTTTCAATAAAGCAATGGGATAAAGGACAGGAAACTTGAAATTTTAGGTGGATGTAATTTAAAGGAGAGCAAGTATACAGCCTATGGAATAAATACTGGTGGACAAGGTAAAGTGTATTGTGTAGATTACAATGACACTGTCTCCAGGTGTGAAAAGGATCTAGAGTTTTCCCACATTATTGAGTTCTGACTTTCTAGGTGTTTAGGTTGATGGAGGAGTTAGATAGATGGTTTTAACATCTGCTTTTTCTGTCAAAAACCATCTTTGTGCCACAGCGATGCATTTTGGAAGTTCTACTACTCTATGACAGTCACATTCAACTCTAATCAGATCATGTGGAAAGTTAGTTTATGTAGCAATGAATGCTAAGCTTATAAATGCAATCCAGGTTGCTTACTGGCTGACCTTGAGATGGGAAAACTGTTGTCAATTATCCAATTGTATCTAATTTAATTACAAGCATCTCTAAGTGGGGCAAGGAGGGAGAGAATCAATGTCAGGGAGATTTGAAGATGTTATTATTGGCTTTAAAGCAGGAGGAAGAGGCTACAAGCCAACTATTCAAGCAGATTATTAAAGCTGGAAAAACAGAAGAGAAAAATAATTTTCTCTGTCACCCTTGATGAATTTTCAGGGTGGATTCTCTGCAACAGAAAATTTAAGAAGATAATACAGAACCATACAGAGGATAGGTGTATCTCTTGTATTAATAGGACAAGCAAAAGAACTCAATAAATCTATAGAACTTTTCTCAAGCACTGTCTTAATACTTCGTACTATTGCTTGCTCAACAACAAAAGAAGCAGGAGGTGGCTAGAACCACACCTGGAATACAGGTAAGGTGTGTTGTAATATCAAGTTAGATCAAAGCCTTCTGCATTGATAGAAGCCTCTAGTGAGTGTGTTATTCTCCCCTTCCTGATGCAGAGCAGTAACCCATCCAACAGAGATTTTCACAGAGATCAATTTTTGTTAACAAAAAGTGGTCGTCAGCTTTTCAGCTCTTTTTCTTTGTCTGACATCTTTCAAGAACATCATCTCAAAATAATATGTGCACAAAACATGTTGACCTGATAGGATCATGCTGAAGATTTACCAGGGTGATCATAAGATTATACAGAAGTCAGATCCTAACAATAGATGACAAGACAGGTCACATATTAAATGTGGGGCATTAAGAGTAAACTGATATAGCGAGATCGTTGTTCAAACAGGATTCAACAAGGAAAGGGACAGGATCATGAGGTCTTAACTCAGAGGAATAACAGAACTTTAAGTCAAACATTCTTCCTGGAGTTTTCAAAGAGAGTGACATGCCTGACTAAGTGAAATCCATGCTGGACTTATCTACTACACCATTGTAAAGTTAATATGCATTACTTATAGCTATTGTTACTTTACTGGCCATAGAAAACTAACACAAATTTCTGGTTCCTGGTTCACCAGCATGACATTTTTAAAATTTTCATGGCAAAACTGTTTTAAATAACTTCCATTCTCCTTCTTGGCATACCTTCTCTTCTATCCAAGACACTTTTTTCCCCCAGTAGTGATTAATTTATACTGTTCAAGAGCTAACCCCAGATACATTTTTCATAATAGGAAATGATTTCTGTTAAGTAGAAGACTATGTGTGTGCAAGACGTTTTTTAACCATGTCTGATTCTCAGACCATTGTGATTTCTGATACGCTCTACATAGACATGGTGGAAACATAGTTCAAAGTATTGCTCTATCAACAATATGTTTGATCACATTAAATTATTCAATGTGTGTTGAGTATTTAATAATTCAATTAACATAAAAATTTTCAAGTAACTTTTTTCAGATTTAAAATATGATTATATACATATTTAAAATATGAACCATCGGAATTGTTTTGTTTCTTATTGGTATGTATGCATTGTGACAAACGAACAGTTCCATTATGCCATTTTTATACATGCATGCCATATTATCTGCTCATACTAAACCATTTTTTTTTAATTTACCCCCTCTTCATCTCTTTCTTCTTCACAAACAGCCCTCTATTTCCTTTCATTTCCCTGTTATTTTTATGCATGAGAGAGGAAACCTGACATTTGTATTTGAAATTTGGCTTATCTTTTTTTTCATCCATTTTCCTGAAGATAGCTTAATTTCATATTTAATGGCTAAATAAAGCTTTATTGTAATGTATATTATGTCTTCTTTATTTGGTCATCTCTCGATGGAATTCTAGGCTGATTCTTTTTAACTATTGTGAACCACACTGCAATAAAAGGAGCCGAACAGCAGCTGTCTCCCAGGTGTGCTGACATAGCTTCCACCAGGTTTACACATGCGAGCAATATGGCTCAACCATGTGAAAGTTCTATGTTTAGTTTTTATAAGTTTTTTTTTTTACTTCCATATTGATGTCTTTGCAGGTCTTCTTGTTACTATCCAGATCATGAACTCTTTGCTCATTGAGGAAGTTGAGCTGATAATTAAATTCTGGGTTGATAGTGGCTGATCTCAAAAGGAGGCACATGGTGAATCTCTCACAAAGGACAGAAACTGCAGCAGGTGAACAGGTGAACGGAAGGATCAGAGTACAGTGTTCATTGTTTGACAGTCGAGCTGTCGAGGGCAAACTGAATCACCGATTAGAAATCCGTAAACTGATAAATTATGGATCACTCTTCCATGTGGCAATTTCCAAACCTTCAGTAAATATCTAATTAATCCACTAAAAAAAATTGATCATCTCAACAGTTTCCTCTCTAACCTAAGAAAGCAAACACTAAAAATGTGAACCCTCTTCTTACAATCAAGAGCTTCACTCTTATCCACCTGGACATATTTCAACTGCACACATTTTTACTTTGAGAAACATTCTTCAGGCTTGTGGTGTATTATGGAATCCTCCTTTCCTAACAAGATATTACATAAAATTCACTGGCTGAAGCAGAAGCAATGATTTATTGGAAAAGATATGGGGAAATAGAAATACAGTAATCTACACCAGAATCCATCAAACAAGCAAGCAGAGAAAGCATTTACTTCCATAATCTTTTCTCTTTGTCAAGATCTGTGATGATACGGTATAGTAGGGTATCTGGAAACACATACTTGTCAGAACACCAATATTAAAATGTCTATCTTCCCCAGATCCTTTGTATTTTGAAATTCCATACACATATTCTGCAAGCAAGAAACATGAGAAGGTTTGGAGAATCAAACAGCTACCCTGGCATGGTATCCTTTAAAGGATTCTGTGTGGCTCTTCTAGGGAAGAAACCACACTCAATCTTTAATTGAGTCTTTTTTTTTTCCATCTGACCATGCATAGGCTTCAAACAGGGGCCATAAATCAAAAATCCTGGCAGCCTCTCAGACATAGGCCAAAAGACAGTGCTCTGAATAATGAAGTAAAAGAAATGTGACTTTAAATTTAGAAGGCCAAATGGACACAGAGATGTATGTTCAGAGATCATTTATCTAGAGCCTATACTGCAGCCCCACAATGTTTCATGTGATTAGAGGAATAGAGACAAAGTATAAAAGTCAACCCTATCAGATTTCAGCCATTAACCCCAGAAAGGCTAACATTGCCAAATGAATTAGACATACTGGCTCCATGTTTGCTAACTACTGCAGTCACTTTAGATAGATCAAATTAATTATTTTATTTATTAGTTGATTACCTTTGAAATGTGATGAATGGCACAAAGAGCCTTAAATATGCCCTTTAAAAATGCCAAAGTCCTTATGTCTGAGCTTCGTCCTAGGCTTATGAATTTGTTCTGAGTGTGCCAAACCTATCACATAGATTTCTCTGGAAAATGAATAGAGTAGCAATAACAATGTAATTTTGCATAAGAAGCAGATACTACAAAGAACTCTAAAGCAACAGAGGTATTTTTCCTGCTCCGAAGACAGAGGGCCATTTCTCCTCAAGAATGTACAAGAAGGGATGTCTCCAGTCAGTACCTGGCTGCATTCCAAGAAGCGACTCAAATAACTAGATATCTGGTTTACATCTGCACAGGCATCAATGCTTCCACAGCCTAGATGCTTCTGCAGATCAAAGTGGTTGAGGAGACAGAACTGGGGATTTTGTGTAAAAGTGTTTTATGCCTACAAGCAGTATATAGCATATCAGATAGTGTTTTAGTTGTTACATGTTAGTCATCAGACTGTCTTAAAAGGCAAGAAATCCTCCAAAACATGATCCCACCATCTTAGGGAAGTTGATGAGCCCTTAGCTTGTGTTTAGTGCTCAGATATGATGAAGCCAAAGAATGAATTATTTTATGGCATGTACCACATCCCTCAGAACCTTCAGTTTGACCATATCTCATAATGGAACTGAATCTTGAGCAATGCAGAATCACAGATGCTTACAACAAAATACATGGTATAATTCATATATATCTAACTTTCTCCAGATAATAAAACAGTCTGGGAAAGTTAATCTTGTGTTTAAGAAACCACATAAGTTAGCTAAAATACCCAAAATAGTTTTAACTTTATTAACTTATATCTTCATATCCTTTCCATCACAATTTGTAATCCAATATTTGGCTTTTATAGGGAATCCAGTATAAAGTTATTTTAAATTATTTATAATGAATCACTAGACAAATGAAGAAAATTATAAATTCTAAGAACTATGTTCCAAGAAAGCCCTGCAGGTGGCTGGAGAAGGGACTCAGTTTCTAAAGTGTTTTCCATGCAAACCTAAGGACTAGGACTTGAGTTCAATTCACAGATCCAACATTAAAAACAAAATAGTCCCTGTGGCTTGATGGCTTTTTTATCTAGTTAAGTTTTTAAGGCCAAAGTAAAGTGAGAGATTATATCTTAAACAACAACTTACAAAGAAGTTATTTGCAAAAAGTTAAACCACACTTACAAGTGAGTTAATTGCAAAACGTAATTGGGCTAGTTAATAACTTTTTAAAAGTTACTCATCTTCAATATCTTAAAAATAGAGTTCGCATGAGTGTAGACAATAATATTCTTAGCTTACTCAAATGTTCAGTGGTTCACCAAACCTGAAGCAATACCACCTAAACATGATGGGGAGGCTAAGTATTCCCCTTTATGAAAACCACTGGATAATTTGCTTCCATGCAAGGAGTCTTTTTAAGAAGTAATTGAAGGTAATGACCAATTATCAAATGGAAGTTTTTGATGTCAATTGTGTTGAAACAACGCCATCATTTTTGGCAGACACTTCTTGTCAAAACAAAGAGCATTAAACTCTGTTCAGTTCAAATCATTTCATTAGCTTCACCGAAATTCACAGCTATTACATTCAACAGGGTTAGTTATTAGAATGTCACATCTTATTAGATTCACTAGAACTTGGTGTGTTTGTTTATTGGTTCATAAACAATTATTGACACTCAAGGAAATGATTCTATAGGTAAATGACATTCCTGTGGTGAGAAAAAAGGCAGAAACAGAAAAATCACCAGAGGGTCACAGACAAAAAAGCCTGGCATAGACTTGGTTTCAAATCAAAGGAAAGTTGAGACCTGGACCAAAGTTGTCTTCTGAGGACTACAATGTCCTCAAGTTCAACACACACACACACACACACACACACACACACACACACACACACACAGAGTGAGGGGGGATGCGGAAGGAGAGGGAGGAAGAGGAAGGAGAAAAGAGAGACAGACAGACAGAAACACAGAGAATACTGAGACACAATTAAGAATCATAATATACACTAAACACAAAATTTGTACCTAAAAAGCTTGCACTCTTCTGGAAATTATTTCTGCTACTTATCTGCTTTCTTGGTTTGCAATAGAGAATGGATTGATTATCTTTCACCTCTAAAGACTGTTCAAAGCTGATAACTACTCCAGTGTTTAATGGTCCACAATGATGACACTTTTACTGGGACATTTATGTGAGTAGAAGATGTTTCCTTGACAATTTAGAGATATTGTCTGACTGCTGAAGGAACTGCTGTCCACTGGATAAAACATGGAAATGACTCTTCATGAGAGTACACAAATGATGAAGAATTCATGTTTAAAAATATGAATGATAGTATTTTTGCAAGAATTATCGGACACAATCTTTTATGTGACCAGACTAAAATACCATCAAAAAAGAAACATTTCTACTGTTCACCCAGACTGAAATACGAAGACCATGATTGAAGTTTCTGAATAAGAATCACATGGGGTATTTGTCTTCTTTCTGTTTTTTAGCAAAGGACTTCCATGTAATGGTTTGAATTTGGTGTGAAATTCAAGATCCAGTTTTCTTTTGTGGCTGTTTATTTTAGAGGAAATATCAACTTTCCAATTTATTCTCCACAAGTGCTTGCTGTAGCTCCCTGCTGGACTGGAAAGACACCATCTGTTTTTATAAGAAGGATGGAGATGGGGGAAGGCTGTGAAATGCCTCAGAAGAGCTCTGTACCCTCAAGGCTTTGCCTAGAGATGAATATTCCCTTAAGTTAGTGAATGTAGGCTAAACTATGGCTAAACCAGGTCCAATGAACAGACACATGGATTCTCCTGAGAAATAGTCAGAGAATCTGACGTACATGCAAATTACACTGAAAAATAATCCAAATAGTCACGTGGGAAGTAACAGTAACAAAGCAGGCACAGGGGGAAGTCAGCAGTGGTTTAAGAAAGAGGATATTCAGACTGAGCTTGTATTTCTCCCCTTCCAATGTCCAAATTAATGTTTTTGTCTGCATAGCTTTCTATTGTTACCAGCAAATGATAATATCTTGTGATCAAGCCCAAATCATACTTAATTGTTATACCGGGATGTTGAGTGGAATGTTTTCCTTTGTACTAATAAAACATGATTGTAGTATTCAACTAAGAATACTGTGCTCCCCTCATGTACTTACTGGTCAGTTGATCCATCAGTCCTTAATTAGAAATTGGGTTTAAAAGCTCAATTAAACACACAGATATAAACACATATGAACCAAGAACACACACCTACGTTCACACATATAAATGCATAACATCATACACTTACAAGCAAACACATACATATGAAAACATATATGAATACATACACACACACACACACACACACACACATTGTTACATACACACACATTGAGGGGAGACCTCCTTCCAGAACAAATTTGTCCCACATACTTTCACACTTGTACATGCAGTGTCTGCTACTTCTATTTTTTCCATTCTTCAATGATAAGAACTGTGGGTTGCAAACACAGGAGCACAGTCCAGTCCCATCTCCTGAGATATTTTACATTTGATGATATAGATCTCTTGACACCAGCTATGACTTTTTAATGCAATACTGAAAGTGTTCTGGGTAACATTGGTAAATGTAACTGAATATTTCTAGAGGAGCCAAGAATAACCTGGTACTCCCAAGTGGAGACAAATAAGAGGCTGTTATTGGCTTTCATTTCATCAACATCTTATCAAATGCTCTGTTGTAGCAACAGATTCTCTTCTGTTTTCTCCTGCTGCTCACCTAGAAGATGACCAATTGCAGACCAAGATACCAGTGGTAAAATGAAGACACTCCAAACATCCTGTGAGTAATGGCTCAGAGTGCTGCTCCAATTGGATCTTTCATCTCTAAGCTACATGTGAGTTAATGGATTCCTAAAAATACTCCTTGGCATGAGTCATCTGCTTCCAGTGAGCTCGGGGGAATGTTTTCCATAGAAGTGGGAAGGCTCAGCCCCCAGTGGGGTGCCTACTCCTCTTCTGAGTCTAGTAACTGACCTAAGCAGCATACTATGTTATATTTTCTCTAATTCCTGGCTCTCAACCTGGATAACTCAACGTATTCGTTGAAATAAGAACCTCTGTAGCAGTTTCAACTATGCCTCCCATGCCAGTTTCTGAAATAGAATGGACCAGAGCCAAGAGAGAGATGCTTAGGAGTGTAAGGAGTACATGTCATTCAGTGTGTGCTTACTTCCAAGTGTGAGAAAGAAAGGAAACCCAACACCCTGAATAAACAGTAGCCCTGTGCTTTGAATAAAAAAAAAAAAAGTCCACTGTTCTTAAAGTCACCATTTTCTAACTAAAAGTGAAGCATCATGTTAGCCTTGGGAAAGAGCAGAGAAAGCTAGGAAGAGCAGAGAAGGAGACTGGTGGGGGAACATTAAATCCTCAGGTGGGCAGAGTAACCTGGTCTCTTTGCAGCTGAGATCTGAGCCATCTGGATTTGTTTAGCTGACAATAGGCTTAAGCTTCTACTATCTTAAAGAATAGTCATACTTCATTAATGAACCCTAGAAGACAAGAGAAATCAAAACCATTTTTCCCTCCTGTTTCACTTCCTTCTATTCCTCCATCCCCTCTTCTTTGTTAAAATGTGTGTGTGTGTGTGTGTGTGTGTGTGTGTGTTTGTGTGTGTGTATGTGTGTGGATGTTGTGTGTGTATGTGTGTGTATGTTTCTGTGGGTGTATGTGTAATTTTGTGTCATACAAGTACATCTATATGTATGAGCATGTGCTCTTGTCCATGTATAAAGTCCAGAAAAACTTTCAAGTGTCCTGTTCTGTCACTCTATGTCTTACTCTCTTCAGAGACAGGATGTTCCACTGAACATGGAGCCGGGCTTGCCCTAAGCTAGCCCCAGCCATCCTCCTATGCTTATCCTCCTATGCCCTTCAAGCACTGATGTTTCAAGCATGTGTAGCCAATTTCAGGCTTTTACATGGGTGCCGCAGATTTCAACTCAGGTCCTCATGCTTGCACAGCAAAGTCACATACCCACTGAGCCATGTACTGATCTCTTGAAACCATATTGTTACAGTGGAGCTTTAGGCATGCACATTCATGGAGGTCCAACTTGCATGAGACATGTTTATCCTAACACTTCTGAAATTATACAGCTTAGAAGATCACTGGCCATAGAAGATCACTGTAGGTGCCTTGTATTGCATTTTAAAACATAGAGAATGTAAACATCCATGGATAAGACAAACATATATGGAGCCCAAGAAACAACAGGATTAAATATTGTACTTTTAATTTGTAAATGCAGTATCAGAGGTGGATGGTATCACTGATTCACTGGTAGTAAGTCTTTGCTCCGCTTCTTATGTAAACAAAAATAGTTCTAGAATCTTGATTTTCTAATTCATATAATTCATAATACCCTTGTTTCCAAATAAGAGGCTACTAATATGTCATCATGTTTAAAGAGATGATATTTAGACTTCTTTTGCATGACTAAGAAATTCAAAAGAATAACATCTTTCGAAGAACTTTTAATATCAACTTTTTGTGTTTTTTAAAATATGCTTCTGTGAATGTATGATACACGTGTGTTGATGTACACAGAGGTGAAAATAGCACGAGATTTTATGTAGATGGAGTGAGAGTGAGCTATTCACCACCGAGTGTGAGTACTGGGAACAAGCCCAGATCCTAAGTTCTGTAAAGTTTTCTTAGACCTTTAACTGATGAGCCATTACAGCCCCTCTAAGACAACTTTGAACTAGATTACAAAGTGTGTCTATTACTTGGCAATCAAGACATCATTTAAAAGTAATTTTACCTGTTTCTTTGGCGGTGATAATGATGATGGTGTTGATGGTAGTAGTGTTGCTTCTGGGGACTGAACACAAAGTCACACATATGGCAGACTAGTGATCTTGATTACTGAGGTACAACTCAAGCGATCAAAATAATAACAGTGAAACCCCACAAGCTGATCATTATCATATTAAAATAAGTATAAGCATTTGCAATTGTATTTTTAATATGTATAGTTCAGTAGCATTTAGTGTACTCACAGTGTTGTAAAACCAAAAAGAGAATGACCTTGTTCTAAGCCACACTTACAACTCTTATAGAAAACCTGATACCGAAGAAACTATCACTGTTGTGCCAGTTAGTTTTAACTGTAAGCTTGAAACAACCTTTATCAACCTGGAAAGAAAGTCTTAATGAAGGAATTTCTAGCTGAAATTAGCCTATGGGCATGTAAATGTTGTGAGGTGTCATGACTGTTAATTGATATAGGAAGAATCAGTCCACTATGGGCAGTACCATTTCCTAGGCTGAACCCTGAACTGTTAAGCATGAAGAAGGCCAGCAAGCAAATAGGCAACATAGGTATATTTGTTTCTCTCTGCTCCTGACTGTAGAATTTGTCTCAGTTTCTATCTCTGTGACTCCCCTGCAGTGATGAACTGTAAACTGGAATTAAGAGTTAAAATAAATCATCCTTTTGGAGTATCTTATCACAGCAATACAAATAAAACCATAGCACATCACACAGGTAATAGAAAAATAATCTGCTTTATGCTACTCTGAATATTTCATATCCGCAAAGTCAAATAACATGAGAACCAATGTTTTGGCTTCTATGTTTTACCCTGCTAAGGAAATAAACATTACTTTCTTCTAGACCATGGCTGGATAACATTTCATGTATTTACAAATGATACATTTAACTTATCTAACTTTTTGCTGAGGGGCATTTGAATAGGTGGCTGAGCAAAACAGAGGTCTACAGAAAATGTGAACTTGAGTCATTATTTTGAAAATCTTATAAATGGTGAATATTACAATTGTTTAAAAATATATTTTTTAAAGATTCATTTTTAATTTTGTATAGGTGTATGTGTGTGTGTGTGTGTGTGTGTGTGTGTGTGTGTGTGTGTGTGTGTATCTTTATGCCATGCATGTGCTGGCACCTGTTGAGGCCAGAAGGGAGCACTGGATCCTTTAGAGTTAAATCACAGGTGGTCTGGAGTCTACTGAAAGAGTTACTATGAACTGAATTCCAGTCCTCTCTCTGGAAGACCAGGAAGTAAGCACTCTTAATCAGTCAACCATATCCTCAGTCACTAGTATTTTATTTCGAAATGACAAAAATATTCATATAATGAATGATAAAAATAAGTATGTGTTTAAATTGAGTGCTGTTGTTATTGCAATATTGCAGATTTAGAACATACTTTCTGTGGCACGAAATTTAGATAATTTGCCAAACAACCTCAAAAGTCAGATGACCTCTTAGCCACAGTTCCACTTAAGATCTATGAAACTTCTTTAGATACTCAGTGAATCTGTAGGGACTTCTTGACCTATATGACCATGTATACATCCATATAATCACTCATCACATGGGTAGTGACAGAAATCATGTGTTCAGTACTGTACAAAAAGAAGACATTCATGTATAATTAATACAATACAACCACTGCCACCATGGTCATTGGTTCATGACTAAAGAGAAATCATCTTAAATTGACAAAAAGGTTAAAAGGTTCTGGAGTTGGGAGATCACTAAGAGAATTGATGACCTGACTATGTATTCGGAGCATCCACGTAAAAGAAAAGATGAACTTTTTACACCACATGCCTGTAATCTTAGTACTGAGACAATGGATACTTGGGGATGGATCACCTGTCAGTCTAGCTGAAATGGTGAGCCCCTGATTCAGTGGGAGACTTCTTTCAAACCATAAGGCACAGAAAGAAAGAAAATGTGCTTTGTTTACCCCTGACCTTCATATGCATATAACTACATGTGTGTTTGTATCAACACAGAAAATGTTCTGACGTTAAAGCCACACCTCTGGCCAATCAGAAAACAAATATCTTTGAACAACCTCTGGTAGAATGGAGTATACAGAAGGGTATGAGTCATGTTCTCACATGCATTAACAAGAGATTTGCAATACATAAGGCAAAGTTCTTAATTAGAATACAAAATATCGGGTACTTACTCTATATGTAAAGACAGGTGGGTTGTAAGTAAAAAGAAGGAAACAGGGGAAGGTCGGGTGCCTGACAAGATCAAAGGTCAGAGTTCTATTGCATAAAATGATGGTCCAGTGGACAGCTGGGAATCCCTGAAAGACTGAAGTTCTTGAGAAACTTTAACTTGCCAGGGCACACATAGAATGTCCATGAAATCAAGCCTGTTTACCATTCTACAGAATCAAGAAGCTCCTCTAACTAACCTGAAACAGAAGACAGTCTTGTAAATGTGCAACAGTCTTGCCACAGAAGTGCAAGTCATGATCATAGGAAGTACCACCTGTTGCCATGTATCCTGAACTCCAATATGCTTTCCCCCAAATAAAGTGGGTAGTCTCATGTACTGATTAAGACAAACCATCTCTCAAAAAATAAAATAGTGTGGAGTTTATGTGAAATATTTTGGAGAGTGAAAAATTCCACATGATATATCTATACAACCTGAGATTTGAATGCCCCCTGATATCTCACTGTTAGAACAAGGCAAACACACTCAGATTTTTATTTGATTTCCATAAAGTAATCAACTCCTACATAAAATGTTTTGCGGTGCAGCAGCTCTGCCAAATAATATCCTGCATTTTGCCAAACAGGAAAATTTGCAAACATTTTTGAAATGGAGGCTTTCTGAGCACTGTCATTAGCATACATAGCCCACCAGATCACCCCACACAGAATGGACTATGGATGACATAATTTACTTGATGAACAAACTTAGAAGACATATCAATCTATCTTCTTTTTCTATTTTTAATTTAAGCATGATGACATTAACATGGACTTGAAACAGATTTATTATGCAACCTTAAGTCAGCTAATAAGAAAAAGACAGAGCACTAATTACTTAAATAAACTTATTCTGGGTTTAACTATTGTTGCCAAATAACTCAATATTTACTGAATATTGGCCTCTTCAAATGATAACATATATCATTTTTTATACAAAAACACATGAATTCACACACACACTGCTCCTCAGCAATTATCATAAATAAGCTTAGGGCATAGACTAGAAATCTAGCATGTCATTAAAACTCTGGTCTAATAGATAGCTAAGAGAAGGCAAGACATCTTTCAATATCCCTGGAGACAAAATGGAATTCTAGGAACACACAGTAGTGTGTTGTTTCTTCAGCAGCATGCTGACAGTCTTTTCATCTACAGTTTTGCTACAATGGGTTTTAGATGCTGAGACACCTCAGCAGCTAGGATGAGCTTGTATATGAACCATGGCAAAAATGCAGGCACATAGAGGACTGTTGTTATTGTTTGATGGTCAGTTTATTTTCTCCACCCTTGGACGTTCTTGAGTGCATATAGATCAAACAGGATTTGGTAGCCTGTTGCTCCAGCTATCTGAGTAAGTTCTCTGGGTGTCAAGTTGATATTAACATGGTGTCTTATGAAATGTATTGCAAACACACAGATTTGATGCTACAGATACACTTCTCACAGTATATTTATAATCTCCCATGCTGGCCACAGACCACCCTGATGAGTACAAAAGGTCTTCATGCCATTGTCCCTAATACCACCTGTTGTCGCCTCTAAGATGTGGCAGTTTTGGCTTTATCATAAACATGATGGGAACACTCAGATGTCCTTGTGGACACAGTTGGGAACATGTGGTGCTTCTGAACCTGACCCTGTAGACCGTTTGGAAATGGGATATTCCTGATGACCTCGAGGGTCTGAAGATGAGAAGGAAGGGAAACTCTCTATTTTAAGCTACCCAGCTATGTAAACACCACATGGGCAGAAGTTACATATACAGACTCCACACAAGCATCAGGCCTGGGTACTCATGACCACTATCATTTCCCACAGTAAATCTGAAGGAGAATCCGAATTCATTAGAATTGAGACTAAAGGCACTGCTTTCAAATATCACTGTGTCATCAATATATTGCTGCCTATAGATGACATATCACATTTATAATCTATTAGAGAATGGATTGTATAGTTTGATCTCAAGAATCTTTGATATGTTTAATTTCCCCATTAAAATACTGCAAAACTTTTAAGCTAATTTTATTTTTATAACAGAAACCTTTTGTCTTCTCGGTCACATCATTTGTTCAGATTATCTCAAAATCACTAGTTTGGTATGACATCCATATTAAGGTATGAATGAATAAAACAACATAAAAAATAAGCTACAAAATGGTTTGATTGACAAAGTGCTTTCTGTAAAAGCATGGGATTCTAACTTCAGTCTCCAAAATCCACTTCAAAAATTACCTGTCATAATAGCATGAGTCTGAAATCTCTGTTCTAGGAAAAACCAGACGGGAGAATCTCAGGGCCTCGTTGTGTACACATTGAAGCAAATTGATGAGGTTCTGTGAAACATTATATATAAAAACAATGGAGCATGAATAAAGGGCAAACTAGACAAAAATTTCAGGGCTTTATATATACACGCACATGACCATGCTTATATACATGTACTCATGCAGGCAAACAAACAAAGAAATAATAGACACTCAAAATCAAGTTCACTGGCATTGTTGATTTTAATGCTTTTCAGATTTTTATCAAGTGACAGAGCCCAAGCAATGTTTATGCCAGCAAAATCCAATATTTAGAAAATGGCTATACTGGACCTTCTTATTATTTCTCCTCCTCATTTCTCCTCCACACTTCTAGTCTTTGATCTCAGACAGCGATTTGCACCTGCCCTGATTGAGGTTGCAATCACCTACACAACCATGGATTTACATAGAAACAGCCAGCCATCTAGATATGGTACATTAACCAGAATTGCTTTATTCTTTTGCTGATAACCAAGTTTCTGACTGTTTATATTTCCAAGCTGTAAATCCAGGTGACAAAATTTCTTGGTGCTATAAGTTGTGTTCTTTAATGACACATATAGAGAATTCCCAAAATTCCACAACTAAGAAAACATATGATAGAACTGACTGCCACAAGCCCCAAACTTGTTGAGTTTATGTCTTATTACTAATAAGGGGTCACTGATGAAACCACTTTAGGAGTTATTGGGATATGCAGGAAATCTGTCTATTCTACCTTGATTGACAGTGTCATATTGACAGGTTATACTCTGACCCATTTATAACGCCAGGCTGACACCTTGCACTGCCTAAGATTATGTGGCCATATTTAAGTTTCATGAAGACTGTGAACTTGGGAACACAATGTTTGCCTGTGCTCAGGCTGAGCTCTGTTGTATAACATGAATCAATTGTTTTGACATACACAACAGCCATAACTGTTATCATAGCTGAGCTCCTTTCTTTGTGCCTGTTATTGGAACATATTAGCATCTACATGAGACCCTAAGGTTGTCAGTGTAGTAAGTTGTACCAGCCATTGTACGGATGTACTTTCCCTGTCCAAAATGCACTGCTGCCAAAGCTTTTATGGATGGAAAATTAGATAATTCTGCATCATAAACTGCACTTGTAATAGCTTAAATTATGGACAGAATAGTGAACAACATAGATAAGAAGAAGTTAGAGATAGCAATGTTAATTGTAAAACCCAGGAGGATGGAGCAGTCTGTGTTCACAATACAAGTCTTTGCACTTCGTATGTTAGATATTTTTAAATGAAATGTTGGAGATTGTGGATTGTGCTTATGGTAGTAATTAGCAATCAATGATTTAGTGCATGAGTGCACAGCCTAGAGAAATATGCATGCATTTTCAAGGAGACGATTTGATAAATCACATGACTCTCTGGGTTCTCAATTCTGTTCAGATTTGTACTTCTGCTTTCTAAATATGAGTCAAAGAGATGGCACTAAGTTAAGGAGCTTGTCATAAGTTATAAGAGCCTTTGAAAAATATAGTTGGCTATGAATGCTTCTAGAAGAACTTTTTGCTGAAGCCTTGATGTCCAGCTTGGTGCTCTTGAGGGTAAGTGAAAACTACAGGAGATATAAAACAGTGGAGGTCTCAGTCTTAAAGATACATCTTTGCATAAGTATTGGGACACCAGATCTTTTCTTCTGCCTTTAACTTACAGTGCACAATTTTGTTCTCCTACCCACTTCAAGTTGTGTTGCCACTGGCCACAAACAATGGGCCTAATCAATCATGAGCTGAAATCTCAGACTCT
Organism: Arvicanthis niloticus; assembly: GCF_011762505.2. NCBI lineage: Eukaryota > Metazoa > Chordata > Mammalia > Rodentia > Muridae > Arvicanthis > Arvicanthis niloticus. The sequence continues at coordinate 54,127,695 of NC_047665.1, read as the reverse complement.
ACACCACAATAAACCCTTTCTCTATAACTCGATTATCTGTTATAGTGATAGAAAACAAATTAACAGGGGGAATTTTACATTAGCTTATTGGTTTGCCTTGGCTTTATTTTTTTTTAATTTGATTACATTAGTGAAAAAATCATAAAAACAATGATTTCTCTGTAAAATATAAATTCAACATAAATCACTAATCCCATTTGCCAGTGACAACTGTGGTTGGCATAATAATGTATTAATGTAAGAAACTGAATGAATCTAATTAGATTTGTATAAACCAAGAAGAAATTGTAAAATCAATAGTAAATAGCTGACAAATATTTAAAGATCTGCCTAGTTGTCTATAATTGATAAATTGTATTTTCAAAATTAATACACTGTCATGAATATTCAGGATAACAATGAACTCAGATAAGCTAATAGTGGCAAAGCAAATACAGAATCGGAGAAAAAATCCAATGGGTATATTTTTACTCCTCATGAAAATGTTATGTACTTTTATCCAACACTTATTAATTTGTGTAGTTGTAAACTTGAAAGATAACCTCACTATCTTTAGTGGAATCACAGGAAATAATACTTTAAAAACGTTTATGCATTAACCGACTTAAAGTAAGCAAGGTAGGTATTTTGTCTTGTTATTTTGGGGACTCTAGAATTTTCTCACTTATATAAGAAAGGAAGACCAAAAGAACATCTACACCAGCAGAAGAGAGTGGATTAAAAATTGGCCATGATTGAAAAGGCAAGTAGAGTTTGGCATGAGCTATCATGGCAGCTTATACCCAACAATGCCCAGGGTCTTGGCAACATTAACCGTGTGAAAAAATGCCAGGAGAATTATAGGCCTTGACTTCTTAAAATAACAGGATCCCATTTAATAGATTGTTTTGCACAGTTCAGCAGACAATGGCCACAGGCTGTCTTCAGTGGTTAGTGTTCAGACCACAAAATAAATTGAGGATGCAACTAACATAAATAAGAACCTTCAAGAGTGAATCACTGAAAAGAATCGAATGCCATGGACAGTGAAAGGTTTGAAGATGCAGCCAGATCCCACCTCCTTAGCTTTCTGCTTTCTAGCCACAGAAAACGTAACTGGCAGGTTTCAGAACAGTATTTTTGTTTTTATTTTCCATTATATTTTACAATATTGGGGATCAAACATCTGGCTCTCCCACTAAACTAGACTCAGTCTTAAGATCCAAAGAAAAACTACTGCACATGGCCCTGTTTTGCAGACTGCAGGGCGTTGTAAAAATTTGCTAGCAGTCATGAATTAAAAGGAACAAATTCAGGCAAATGAGTCAGCCAGCCACAGGATGTCAGAGGCCAGCTAGCTATATTTCTGTTTGAAATCTGTCAATCCAAACTTCTGGTAAGATTGAAGATGCATCAGCATCCGCAAGACAAGACCCATCTATTCATTTTTGTCTGAAGACTATAATGGTGGCCACTACTCTTAGGTTGAATCAGAGAGCACAGAGGAGTAGAGAATGGGGGCAGAAAACAGAACTTTTAGTTTTAGACAGAACTCTTCAGAGGACCTGATTCTATAGAGAATATTCTCTATCACTGATTCTAGGAGGAGGGTGTTAAGGATTCCCACACTCCTTATGTGCCAAGAGTTGACCACAATGAGGTGTGTTGTTTTTGCCAGTCCAGAGGACTCAGCACTGTTTCATGATTTCTCTCCATGTTTCTAGAGCTTGCATCATGCTTTATGCATGCATTTTCTAGAAAGTTCAAAATTATGGGGCTACCATGATTTTTCTCCACAGAAGACACATCTGGGGCTTTAGAAGTCTGATTTTCTAGCAGGTCTGATGATATGTAAAAGGTAGAATTGAAATTTGAACCCACCTGTGGTAGGAAGGTGGGATGCCCAAATGTGTTAGCATTGAATGCCTGGTGTTTAGCAAGTACACTCCGAGAAACAGAACGGAATGCCTCCAAATCTTTCAAATTTCCTCTGGGCCATTACACCCTTCTCTTACATTCTTACAATTGTTATTTACTATATATATTGACCCAGGGTAGAAAATTTTTGTGTAATATGAAAATGCACATGTTCATATTTTTTGAACACTTATTCTAATATGCTTTCTTAAAAGAGTGTTCTAGTCAGGAAGAACCACTTCACTTAAGACTGTGGTATTTTTTCCTATTCTTTTTTTTAAAAGGTAAATAGCAAGTAGATTTAATTGCATAATATGGTACTTACTGTTATATATTTAATAGTGACTATGTAAGAATATATAATTTTAAAATTATACTTTTATGGAAGTAAATCTTTCAGATATTCAATAGTTGCCATTAGGAGGATGAATCATAAGAAAAGGAGAAAAGCAAAAAAAATCTTAGCAATATAACCTGTGACTGTTTAACAAGACCAATTATTGCCTTATGTCCACCTCCAGGATACAGGAAGCAGAAATAGTGTTTGCATCTTTCCACATGCCCGTTAGGATACGAACAGAGACCTTCACCAAAGGCATGTGCCAAGCATTTACTTTTAAAATAGACAAAAATCACTAAAGTGCAAAATGCAAACAGGCAATATTTCAGCAGTCATAATATTCTCCATCATTTCTAATTTTAACCTGTGAAGACACATAGCAACAAAACATCATAAGGGTGTTTCACATCCAGAGGAAAGGACAATAACATCTGTGCAAACACAAAAGCATGGTGACATTGTGTTTCCACCCCATGGAAAAAGTAAGGCATTGATTCATTCTCAAGATGGAACATATTTCAAAAACAAAATAAGTTTGCCCTTCTTTGACAAAGAGACTTTATTATGAGAAAAACATATATAATAGGAAAAATGCATTTTTACCAGCCATATGAAAATTCATTCAAACACCATAAGACATGTTAGGCAAAACGCCACAACATCTAGTGAAAACAGCTTTCTTGGAAATAGTGTCCACTTTGCCTGAGGCCCGCAAAAACTCTGATACTGAGAACTCAGTGATTTAGCATGTTAACAACTTGTGCATCATTTGGCAATCATACAAGACATTCATTTCTTATATTTCTATGGAAGAAAATAAATACAAATATGAGTAACTTAATACTGTTTCTGTCATAGTTTCTTGTGAGTGTGGATGTGACATGCATATATATGTGCATATGTATCTGGGACTTAACACTCTCATACGTGTGTATACATGTATGGAAGACAGTTTGATGCTGAGTATCATCTACTACTTTTCTTATTTCTTAAGACAGGCTTTCTTACTGAACCTGAAGTTCCCCGATTGGCTAGACTGGCTATACATCTGTTTGTCTCTGGCCCCATAACGCTGGAAGAATAGGTAAATACCCACATCCCTGTGTCCCGCATTTTACATAAGAGCTAGGTAACAATGTTAGTGTGTGTGTGTGTCATACAATTTACCTACTGAACAATCTCTCATCTCTGTGTCATTATTTCTTGAAAGCAAGCAATTTTATATTACAAATCAAAGCAAACATTTGACTTATCTTCGAAGACTTGAAGTTTTCATTCTGTTTATTTTTGGTGCCATATAATGTCTCATTGATTCTCAAAATATTGGCATTCTTAGCAAAGACATTCTTGTTTGTAAGTAAGAACCCCAAGATTAGAAAACTTAAGTGGGTCATGCAGGATTCCACACACAGACAATCTTTTTACTTATTCTGAACATTGATGTCCCAATTCATATCTAGAGTGAGGTTTAGGGCTCTTGACTATAATGGGACTATACAACTTATATTTTGTTGTCTGAGACAGCAGTGCTAACTATACTTGAGACGATCTGATTCACAAATATCCCTGCAATTTCTTTATTTGAATAATATACATGGGAGTATTTTTTGTTTAACACAAGAGTTTTTGACATATGGAGCATAACATTATCACTTTCAACTGCCCCAAGTAAAAAAAATAAGTTAAAAATTAGTATTCCTAGATTCTCTTTATAAAATATGAGTAATATGAACTGCTGATTTTTTATTCGGTTACTGCTCATCACCCACTGTTGCTCCAAAGACCTTTGCTTTAAACAGATGAACTTTACTTGTTTGACCTAAGAAAGTATACCTTATGCACAAAAATATGGTGGTGGTGGTGCTACTGCTGCTGCTGGTGAAGATGGTGATGATGGTGGTGGTGGCAAATATGTAGCTCTTGTCATAGATGAAAGCTTAAATATCCTGAAGGTAATAGTAAAAGAATCAGGTCAAGACCAGTCCCAATTGTACACTGAGTCTCTCTCTCTCTCTCTCTCTCTCTCTCTCTCTCTCTCTCTCTCTCTCTCTCTTTGATATTTTACTTATTTACATTTCAGATGTCATCCCCTTTCCCCATTTTCCCTCCCTAGAACCATCTATCCTATCCACTCATGACCTTTTTGCTTTGATACCATTTAAATTACATGCATGTATTAAGGTCAGTTCTACATTGAGGAACTAGCAATATAATAGATGCAAATACTCAAGGAACAAGCAGGACAATAAACACAAATAGTCAAAGAACAAGCAAGGCATTAAACACAATTTCGTGAACACTACTTCCATGATCACTGTTTCTAAGGGTATATCAGGATAACCAAACTATCTGAGCCAACTTTCCTGTCCTAGCCCAAAGTCATTTTCATGTCTGAAGCCTACTTTTTCGTTTTAGCCTAAAAATCTAATTTTGTCTGAAATTACTTTCTTGTTCTAAAAATTACTTGTTTGTTCTAGACTAAGATTTAGATTCCTGCTTGAAATTACTTCTTTGTTCTAGTCTAATGTTAGATACCTGTCTGAAGCCTACTTTTTTTGTCCTTGGCCAATGTCATATTCCTGCTAAGCAGCCATTTTTCTTGTCCTAGGCCCATGTCAGATTCTTGCCAAGCAGACCCAAAAGCTTTCCACCTCTCCTCCTTTTTTATTTCATTAACATGACTGAGCCTGTCTTAGGTTGTTCTGACAAGAATGCCTTCCTTACCTATCATGGAATATCCAAAGCTATGAACTTCTGTCTTAGGTTGGTAAGGCTCTGTGCAGAATCTTATCCATCCTTGGCTTGCCAGTGTCTTAATTTAATAACTCTGTCTGGGGGTCCATTTTCAGGTTCAAGCCATGTCCTTTGGCTGCCAACATGTTGATGTTGTTAAAGACAAGCTTTAACATGATGGGCAGAAGTAAAAGTATTCCCAGGACAAAAAGGGTTAGCATGATCAAGCTATATATGTCATTCTTGAAGCTTGACCAAAATAGAAATACTGACCTCAGGCTATGGGTAATTTTATCAGCAGTATCAACTACATAAACGCTCAGAAGAACAGCATTCTTGAAATTCATAAGCTCACTATGTAAAGTTAGAATCGACAAATGGGAACTCATAAAATTGCAAAGCTTCTGTAAGTCATGGAACACTGTCAACAGGACAAAATGGCAACCAACAGTTTGGGAAAAGATCTGATAGAGGGCTAATTTCCAAAATTTACAAAAAAAAAAAAAAAACCTCAACAAATTAGACTCCAGACAACCAAATAACCCTATTAAAAGTGGGGCACAGAGCTCAACAAAGAATTTTCAACTGATGAATCTTGAATGGCCGAGAAGCACCTCAAGAAATGTTCAACATCTTTAGTCATCAGGAAAATGCAAATCAAAACAACCCTGAGATACCACTTCACACCAGTCAGAGTGGCTAATATTAAAAACTCAGACGACAGCAGATCCTGGTGAGGCTGTGGAGAAAGAATATTTCTTCATAGTTGATAGGACTGTAAACTGGTTCAACTACTCTGGAAATCAGTCTGGCAGTTTCTCAAAAAATTGAACATAGTATTACCTGTGGATCCAGTGATACCACTCCTGGGCATAAGCCCAAAAGATGCTCCAACATATAACAAGGACACATGCTCCACTATGTTCATAGAAGTCTTATTTATAATAGCCAGAAGCTGGAAAGAACCCAGATGTATATCAACAGAGGAATGAATACAGAAAATGTGCTACATTTTCACAATGGACTATTACTCAGCTATTAAAATCAATGAATTTGTAAAATTCTTAGGCAAATTGTTAGAGCTAGAAAATATCATCCTGAGTGAGGTAACCCAATCACAAAAGAACACACATGGTATGCACTTACTAATAACTGGATATTAGCTCAAACTCACACAATAACCAAGACATAACTCACAGACCACATGAAGCCCAAGAAAAAGGAAGACCAAAGTGTGGGTGCTCCCGTCCTTCTTATTAAGAATGACAAAATACTCACAGGAGCAAATATGAGACAATGCATGGGGTGGGGCAGAAACTAGAGGAAGGGCCATCCAGAGATCCCTCCCAGATGCAATCACCATATGCAAACACTGTTGTGGATGTCCAGAAGTGCATGCTGACAGAAGCCTGACATATACAGAGGCAACAAGAACTGCCAGAGCCTGACATATACAGAGGCAGACACTCACAGTCAACCATCAATCTGATCACAGGGTCCACAGTGGAGGAGTTAGAAAGAAGACTAAAGGAGTTGAAGGGGCTTGCAGCCCCATGGGGAGAGTGGAAATACTAATCAACCAGAGCTCCCAGGATCTAAAGAGCCTTCCTGCAAACACACAAGGAGGGACCCATGCCTCCAACTGTATATGTAGAGGAGGATTGACTTGTTGGACATTAGTGGGAGAGAAAAGCCTTGGTTCCTTTAAGGCTGGATGCCCCAGTGTGGGAGAATTTGAGGGCAGAGAGGGCAGCATGAGTGGATGGGTAGGGGCACACCCTCATAGAAATAGGAGGAGAAAGGAGGGGTAAAGGGGTTTCTGAGGGAATGGAATGGGGAAAGGGGATCACATCTAAAATGTAGATAAATAAAATATCCAATAATAATTAAAAAACAAAAAAGAAAAAACAAACAAAAAACAGATAATGGAACTGGCTATTGCAGTCAAACATTTGAGGATGTCTTAATAAATCAAAATTGAAGGGGAGAAGTATGTGGATGGATACATGGCACAGCACTTAGGAAAATGCTCACTACTCTTGTAGAACATTAATGTTCAGGTACTAGCAACCTAAATAAAGACGCCAACTACCTGTAACTACAGCTCCAGAGACTCAGATTTGCTCTGCTATTCTCCATGAATGAATGCATTCACATGGTTTGCATAAACTCATGCAGGCACACATGCATACACATAAAAATAAATATTTTAAGTAATAATAAAGCTGTCAAAAATGTAATGTTAAGGTTAAATGTTGGCTGTAATACAATGTAGTTAAGGGTGTATATTTCAAATAGATTTCAGATATAAAATTTAGCATGGATGTACTTTGTTCCTGATCTCTTTCATATTTCAAATATACTTTATATCTTTATCTCTAATCAAAATAGTGGAACATTCCCACAAACTGATATTTTATATATTGCCAGTTTCTAGTCTGTTTGTCCCCAAGATATCTCATTATTCCTGAGAAATAACCCAATAATGTAAATTCACAGTCCACACAAGCATAGGTCTCATAAAACTTGCACATGAAATTTTTTCTGTTATATGCTAAATGAAAGAATTGATCTTTTTCTAGAAATGTCATACTATCAGTGTCTCTTTTCCCTTTTGTCATACTAATTTAAGACACTCACTATTAGTCAAACCATGCAAAACTGCACTAGAAAATTGTACAAGAAAGGAGAAAACCTGTGGTTAATTATCACATCTACTCACAGTGCTGCAAAACTTTTGTCTTTTCTCTGTTTTGCACATTCATAGCTATGTGATGATACAATGAGAAAGCAGAGGGAAGAATGTGCCTTTTATTCCCACTGTTAATGGTATTTGAATTAAACTATGTTCTAAGGAAGCCAGGTTCTCCTTAAGAGGCCAGAGTGCCATAGCAGAATGTTAATGGACATTGAGTTCAACTTTCTTTATTTTCTATACCACCCAACACTTAACATTTTCTATATTACTTCAGAGGATCTTGGAATGTCACACTAATACATGGCTGAAAAATCCACAGTCATTCTTAATGTTTATAGAGACATTAAGTACTCATTTATCATAAAGAACAAAAATTAATAGAACAAGGGCTAAGTTTAAGTGGGGGACATATGCTCCCATCTCCGTGTCCTGGTGAAAGTAGATTAGATTCACTGCCTGCAATTCTATCTGGCAAAGCTCAGCCTTGATTTCTCCAGTATACCACCACTTCCCCTTAGTCAAGGAAATTCGCAGTGGACTTCAAAGCCTTGCAGATCATCAGAAATGCAAGTCTGCCTGGGGTCACAGTTCAGGAACTCTGGGTTCCTTTGAAGCTACAGTTGTAGCTACAAGAGCTTTGAACTAGTGAGGGCATGAATTAAAGGGTGAGACCCATGTCCTTCTGGGTAGGAGACCTTGTGTTCATCAAGCCCTGAGTGTTCTTCACTGGGTCTCACCCAACCTGCTATTTATTATTATCAGACAAAAATTAAAGGGCAATTACCTGACGTCTTCTGACTTATTTGTTTTAGACTATTGTAGCTTTTGAAAGTGGCATGAAATGATGCTGATGAACTTCTTGTAGAATCAGAGGGTGTCAGCTTCAGCTGGAACTGCCACATCTCCAAATATGACCCCTCTCATCTTAAAAGAAAAAGCAAAAGGAAGAGAGGAAGCCAAGAGAGAAGCTTTGTTGAAGTTAGTTTAACAGCAAAGAGAAGAATTTTCCTCCTGTACACCAAGAATAAACCTTTTCCACATAGCCATGAACAAGATGAATGATTATAATATAGTCCAGAGAAATATTAATAATGAGTAAATGCATAGTTAGAGGAAAACAATAAAGAGCATATTTTATGTATATTTGATTATTGGCCTTTATTGTGGAAGTGCTCTTTTAGATTTCAGGGAGAGACCTTGTATGCCCAGAACAGGCTGCTTATATATCCCCAGCCCTGGGCGGGAGAAGCGCATAGAGGTATACGATTGGTCCAATTGCAGTGCTTCATTAGCATACCACATCAGCATACCCCGCCCGGGAGGGGGTGATTGGTCAGAATGTGGTACCTAATTAGCATACCCCTTTCGGGAACAGTTGGAGCCAAATTCCAAATTGCACTGCGCATGCGCAGTGCACTGGTAGTTACTACCAGAAGCCTAACCAGGCCCCATCTTGGCCAGCCGCTTCAGATCGGCTGGACCGTACGTCCTGGCCCGCCTAGTCGGAGCAGCAGCGCTGTTTTAGCCACAGCGGTGCTGTTTTAGTCAGATCGGCGGCCTACAGAGTTTAATGTTTTTCATTCACTAACACTCCATTTCTTTAGGCATCTCATCACACTGAATAGGCTTTGCAGGCTAATAATAATTTAAAATGTTTTAAGTAGAGATATTCCTAATGACTATGGACATACCAACATCTGCCTCATTCAATACTTTGCAATGCTTCTTTTTTTAAATATACATAATGTGATGGCTATTCCTGGTTGTCAACTTGACTATCTGGAATGAACTAGAATCCAGAAATGGAGGGCACATCTATGATCCAGATCTTGAGGCTGAAAGACACAGGCTTCTGACCTGGATATTGACATGGGATAACACACACTTTTGATGCAGATCTGAGGCACACTGACTGTGAAAAGTTTTGCCCCAGGCAAAGTAGTACACACTTTTAATCCCAGGAGACTGAGGCAAGCATATCTCTAAATTGAAGGACAGCCTGGGACAAAGCAAGTTCCAAATCCAGGCATGATGGTACACACCTTTAACCTGAGTCACACCATTTGCTGGAGAGCTACATAAGGACATTGAAAGAAGGAAGACTCTCTCTTCTTTCCCTGCTTGCACATTTGTTAAAACCTACCTCTTCAGTATTCCCACTTAAACAGAAGGCAAGCTGAAACACCCAGCCTCTTGGGACTGAGCAACTATCAGATTCTTGGACTTCCAGTTCAGAGCTGCCCATTGTTTGGTTATTTGGACTGGAGATTGAAAGTCATTACAGTAAATTCCCTTAATATAGAGAAACATTCTATAAAATCTATGATTCTGAGAGCCCTGCCTAATACTCATAATTATGTATTATTTGTATTACAAAATAAAGAATGTTTAAATAAATATAAAAGGTATATTTTGCCAATTATTGAATGACAGTTTATCTTCATCTAGCACATACTTCATCTAATACAGCTTGTGCAACCTACAAATCATGTAATAAGCATACATTAAATAAATTCATACTTGCAATCCATATTTATGTATATGTACAGGGCAAAACAGAAACCAATCTATGCTTAAACCTGAAATAATTTATTTTAAATGTCCATTGCAGTATGGAAAATGCCTCCACCACAGTACCTGTCAGAACTTCCAAGTCAAAGAAAAAAAATAGCTTCTAATGTAGAGGGATGAGGACTTTCTGGGGTAATCTACTGATTCCATGAAAACAAATAGTTAATTTTAAAATAAAAGTACTGGAGAAATAGATCATTCAGTGAAATACTGAGAAAATGGCCCCCATAGTCTCATGTCTTTGTGTGCTTTGTCCTAAGTTGGTAAAACTGTTTTGGAAAGATTAGAAAGTGTGACCTGTTGGAAGACCTGTGCCACCGACGAGGTCTTTAAGGTTTCTAAAGTTCACATCATTTCAGCTGTTTTTTTCTCTCTTATACATGTGCCCCTGCATAGGCACCAGCTCACTCATGAGCATGTTTACATACATATCTACATGAGAAAATATTAATTAAGAATAAAATAAAATATCAGAGAGACTTGATTGCTAACATTCGTACCTCGTTGGATTATTAAGCCAAAACTTGCTAAACAATTTTTTAAATATTTTTTTAAACAGAACTTTATGTTATTATATTGCCGGATTTTCTGTTTTAGTTTCTTCACTAACATCACATTAAATATGTTTCAATTTATTTTACTTTATATTTTTATTGAAATAGTTCTTTCCACATGATATATTACAGTTCCCTTCCCCATCTCTTCTCAGATCCTCCCTACTCCCCCACACGCCCAAATCCATGTCCTTTCTTCATCTTTCTCATTGGAACACCAGCAGGCATTCAGCCATATCCTCCTCATCATCATCATCATCTAAAATAAAAATCAACGGGAACCGGATAAAACCAATAGACAAACAAACAAACTTTTAAACAATGCCAAGTAAAAAGCATAAAAAAACACATAGAAGCTGAGACGCATGCATTTGTACACAGGGATATAAAAATAAATTTGGTCACTATAATACATAAGCATAAGATCTCTAAGGATTTAAAAAAAAATGCCCAGACAAAACAATGGGAGACAAAAAACCCTTCCCATATACCAATATTTTATTTTGACCATCTACTACTAGCCATAAGTATGGCTCTTAACCCAATGAGACTTCTTTGTAAAAAAAAAAAATTAACTCCTCCTTTGTGAGGGGTTATTAATTTGAGATAGCTTTTAGGTTAGAGATGGGAGCATGTGTATGCTTCCTCTTTCAACCCTGGGACCACCATCTAGCTTAGCCTGTGCTGTTATGTGCATGTTACCATAGTCTTTGTGAATTCATAAGTACATCAGTCCTTTTGTGTCTTGAAGCCCTTGTTTCCTTGGTATCTTCCATCCCCACTGTCTCTCACATTTGTTCTGTTTCTCTCTGCAGTTACCTGAGCTCTGAGAGGAAGGATTTGATGGAGAAATCCCCTGTACTAAGTGTTTCAAGTTCTCTAACTTTCTGCATAATGCCCAATTCTGGTTCTTAGTAATTTTTTCCATCTACTGAAATAGAAAGCCTCTCTGATGATGAATGGGCAAGACCCTGATCTCTGAGTATATCAGAATATCATTAGTAGTCATTTTATTGCTACAGTCATTTAGCAAAACAGTAGTATTTTGTTTTCTCCTAGGTTCATGACTTATCTAGTCTCAGGTCTTTGGTTACCTAGGCTATTTTGAATTTGGATTCCATTTCATGGAGTAGGCTTTAATTTCAAGAAGGTAGTGGTTACTTCTACAATGTTTGTGCCATTATTAAATTAGACCTAAAGTATAACATGCACATATAAGTCAATACACACAACATTAAAATTCTTAAGAACAACATGTGGATACTTTTCAATGTTATATTTTATGCTTAACATATTGTAAATATTTGTGATAATTAAATGTCCTATTTACAAAATAGCACATTTTAATCTTATAATTATGGTATATCTGAGCCATTAGTAAATTTATCCAGTGTCAAAATATAGATAAATAATTCTTTTAGTGAAGTAACATATGTCAATGAAGATGATCATTTGAGTCACTTAAATAACTCCCACTCTAGCTGACCTTTCGAAGAACAGATTTTCCTAAAACATTCTCATCCTCAAGTGTTTTGAATTACAGTCTAGAGTGCTTAAAGAAGATACAATTTGTAAGACTGAATATTCATACAAATTTTATATAGTTATTTCAAGAAAAATAACCCCATAGAAACTTAGATGACAATTTTGAAGATAAATTTCAATGTGTTGGCAAATATTAACGTTTCTGTATAGCCATTTATGAATTTAATCTTCTCTAAAGAGAAAGAATTCCATAAATGTTAATATTTTTTAAACTGTCCTATTACCAAAATGGTAAAAATAATTTCCTTAGAAAATTGTGTAGTGTTTTTCTAAGTAAAAAAGGCTATCAACCTAAGAGGGAGTTGGGGATAGGCCATGAAGGAGGGTGGCAGGAAGAAAAAAGAGGGGGGGAGTATAATTTTGCTTCAATTAAAATTTAAATTTTTTTTTTAAAAATCTGGAAATTTGAATTAAACCAATTAAAAAACAGAATTGCATTTTGGTTTGATATTTTTCTTACTCTATAACTATCAATGGAGCAGGAAGACAGTGACCACAAACACATCTCTGGTACTTCATGGGAGCATCTGGGGATATCTACAAACACATCTCTGGTACTGCATGGGAGCATCGGGGATATTCTGAAAAGACCTTGTCTTTTGTAGTTCATGCTCTTTTTAGTCATTTCACGTGTATTGACATTTACTTTGATGAGGCCATTTGTTATTTTTAGCACATACTTTTATCTGTCCTCAAGAACCTCTTATGCCCAATTATTTTAGAAACTTAAAAATAAAAATAAGAAACAAAACAAAAAAGGCAGAGTAAAAAGACCACCTGTAGATAATGAAAAAATACTTACAAAGAAATATATATGATAAGGCATATTGCCTAAAATATAAAGTATGCAAGCAACTCAATATAAACAAGGTAACATGACTTTAAAAATGATCAAAAAACTGACATTTTCTAATATAATACTAACGACCCTATAGCTAAAAGAGTGCTCAAAATCTCTAGTAATAAAAGGTGTGTAAACTAAGACAATGACATGTTATTTCACAAATGTAAAAATAGCTATTCTAAAATGGTGAGTTAGGCATGATGCTGCATACTTGTAATCTATGAGCTTGTGAAGCCGAAGTAGAGACAGTAGAGGTACAAATCTGAGCTACATGTAAGTTCCAGGTCTGTCTGACTTAGATGATAAAACCTTGTATGATACATGATAGATAGATAGATAGATAGATAGATAGATAGATAGATAGATAGATAGAATACAGTAACACCTATTAGTAAGGATACAAAGAAAAAAACTATAGTACATTGTTAATTGAGACATAAATTGGCATAGCTCCCTAAGGAAACAGTGTATAATCCTAAGAAACAAAATCGGAGTTATTAAACCCCACTCTTGAGCATATTTGCAAAGGTAGTGAATTTATTCGTTTATATCTGTAATCTTGTGTCAAAGATGGCTAAGACAAAAGCATCATAGGTCTATGACTTTACTTCCGGGTATCTAGGTAAACTAGACAGAAGGAAAGGAAAGGAAGAAACATTGTAATTACAATTTTGAAACGCATTTTGAAAATTAAAAACTGTCACACATTGAAGCCACCCTGAACTATATCATAAAAATATCCTGTCTAAACTACACAAAATGACACAAAAATTCTAAACATCACAGTGTACTCTGTAAATACGCACAATTATTTCTCAAATGAATAGTCTGTTGCAGAGCAGAAATCCTCAGATTTATTGATTTTTCTGATTCCTGTTTCATTTTATCCCCTCTACATAACTAGTCCATAGCCTTCATTTATTCTATTTTCAGAAAAAAGCTATGCATTTCCATCCTTGAATGCTGCACAAGGATGGTAAGCTCGGCATGAGCTTACGATGCTCACAAAGTAGGAATTGGTGCTCCAATGATTGCTCTCCAAGAGATGGCTTACACGAGATGTGAATTCTTTCTGGTCTTGTGGATGGGTACCAACTTTATTCTCTATTTGTTTTTGTTTTGTTTTGTATTTTTAACTGTCTAAAAAAGAATTTTTACTCAACTCAACTTGGTAGAGAAAGTACATTTACTACTTTACAATCGGTAACAGTAAATTATGGGCTGAAAGTATGTTTTCACATTTGTCAAGAACATGTTTTTTGCATGATGTTCTCCTCTTCATCGTGTCCCTAAAAATCCTCCATGGAAAAAAATCACATTTTATGTCTGGAACTGATTTTGAGTTCAACATGGGGTTGAAGCTCATATCTCTTAATGCAGCCAATTATTTGTTCTTTCTAATAACAGAAAACCATTATTATCCTAATTGAGGAACACAATGAATTCTCAAGTGGTATCTTGTAACTCCCAGTCTTTTAAGAACAAAATTGTATGTTAGGCAAATGCTCAGCCAGATAAATGCTGTTAAATGTGTTTCCCTTGAAAAGAAGCAAAGCAGAGAGAGGGTGACTGAGTTCAGTTCAAGGGTGTCTAAGGCTAGGTCATTTTCATGAACAACAAGTTAGAATGTTCCTGAAAAATATGTGTCCTGGGGTAAAGGTTGTATCTTATTGTTAATAGAGAAGTAAATTTCATAAGCTCAGTTTTTATGGGAGTGTTTCCAGGATACAATAAGCAAGACAGAAATAAAGAAGTAATGTGTGTGTGTGTGTGTGTGTGTGTGTGTGTGTGTGTGTGTACTCTGGCTTCTAACTTCATTGCTAGTTATCTGGTTCATATTTTATGTTTGTTTAAAGATAGAATTTCTCACTGAATCTAAAGCACATTGATGTGCCTAAATTGGCTGGCCAATAGACTATATCCAGTTCCCCCCTGTTGAGCTAGAGATCTGAATTCAGGTCCTCAGACTCCTGTAACACATCTATACTGACTGAACCATCTCCTCAGTCCCCAACTCTTACATTTGCACATTTTAATGCATTTTTTAAGAAAAGGGGGGCAGATAGGTACCATTCTTTTTCCTTCACATTTTATATTTTTATCTGGCTTTTTCTCTTTCCAATGTACATTTTTATTATAGGTTGAGGAATAAAACAGTCCACTTCAACTTGGTCTATCTGATAATAGTATGTCATTTAGTTTTGTGCTTGTCCTTTTGCACGCATAAACATGGAGTCTTAGCAGGATGAATTTAGAAGAGAGAATGATATGCAAATAATAAAAGAAAAATATCGCCAGCATTTTTATTCAAATATAGTACAAACTGTTAACTTTTATACAGTTATGTGACAGTTTGCTCAGAGACCAGCTGCTCTTATCAGTTAATTATACATCATTTATTACTTGAATTTGAAAACACAATTAAAAACTACAATTGGATCCAAGGCACTATGAAGGTTCCTGAATTCTGTCTTAAGAAAAATATCAAGGCTGAGACACTTGATGGAGGTCATCCAAAGGCTACACATTTTGGCATGGTCTGAAACATCAGGACATTTCTATGGGGTTAAGATTATCTTGAATGACTTTATAGTTTATTGATTCAGGACTCAATGAACTATTAGCTTTAATATGCTATTTATATATTTTTAAATTTTTTATTGGATATTTTATTTACATTTCAGATGTTATCCCCTTACCCAATATCTCCCCCACCCCACCCAGGAACCCCCTATCCCATTCCCCCTCTTTCTGCTTCTATGAGGATGTGTCCCCACCTAACCACCACTCCCACGTCCCCACCCTCAAATTTCCCCACACTCCAGCCTTCATGGGACCAAGGATTTTCTCCCCACCTATGCCCGACAAAACCATCCTCCCCTACATATACAGCTGGAGTCATGGGTCCCTCCCTATGTGCTCCCAGGCTGGTGGTTTAGACCCTGGGAGCTCTGGTTGGTGGGTATTGTTGCTCTCTTCATAGGCGGCAAATCCTTTTAGCTCCTTCAGTCTTCTCTCTCGCTCCTCCTTTGGGAACCCCTTGATCAGTTCAATGGTTATCTGTGAGCATCTGCCTCTGAATATGTCAGACTCTGGCTAACCTTTAAGGAGACAGCTATATCAGGCTCCTGTCAGCATGCACTTCCTGACATCTACATCAGATTCTACCTTTGGTGACTGCACATGGGATGGAAACTCAGGTGGAACAGTCTCCAGACAACCCCTCCTTCTGTTTCTGTCCCACACTTTGTCTCCATATTTGCTCCCTTGAGTATTTTTTTTACTCCTTCTAAGAAGTACCAAAGCACTCACACTTGGTCTTCCTTCTTTATGAGCTTCATGTGGTCTGTTAGTTGAATCTTGGCTATTTCAAGCTTCTGGGCTAATATCCAATTATCAGTGAATGCATACCATTTCTTTTGTGATTGGGTTACCTCACTCAGGATGATATTTTCTAGTTCCTTCCATGATAATGATAATGCTGTCATTTTTTTCACTGGACAGTTTTAGCTCCTTTGTCAAAGATCAAGTGACCATAGGTGTGTGGGTTCATTTCTGGGTCTTCAATTCTATTCCATTGATCTTCCTGCCTGTCTCTGTAACAATATCATGCAGTTTTTATCATTATTTCTCTGTAGTACAGCTTGAGGTCAGGGTTGGTAATTCCTCCAGAAGCTGTACTATTTGTATATTTTAAATAAAATCAAGTAAAATATATAGTAAAGACTAGATTCTACTCTTTTACTTTTAGACATTGATTTACTTTAGATTGGATATCAGAAGTTAAGTTTCTACTGATTCCTGAATAAAAGTGCTAAAATACAAAACATAGGTATTATCAAGTGTTGGCAATGGTGCATATTTTCGGGCACTCTCAAGTATGTGGATGACTAGGAAGACTCTTAAACTATTGGGAGTATGCATCACAATTGTATTATCTATACCATTCTATTCAGGGTATACATCCAAAGAAACTTGTGTATGCTTTCACCAAAAGACAACATTAGAGTGTGAGCAATACTCAAGTGTTAGATACAATATTTGTAACCAAAAATGGGAAAAAGAATTTATGTATTCTATGCAGAATAAAATACTCTTTACTCATGGAAATGAATGAATTGAGAGTGCCAAATCAACAGATTTCATAAGCATTTTCTTGAGAAAATAAGATTACAACAAATATATGGAGTAAGATGCTGTTTGTGTACAATAGCAAGCAGATTTCATCCATAGGAATCAAACCAGAAGAAAGCACACAAAGTAATAATTTGAAAGAGCAGACAGGGGATTTCGCCAGTAAACGTAGACTTTTGTGTCTTGAAGTATTTTATAAAATACAACAGTTGATGTCATAAAAATATATGTAACTGTAACTAACAGTTTGTTTTCATTAGGGATCCATTAATTTTTTTTGTTCTTTTTAAATTTTATTTTATGTACATGAATGTTTTCCCTGCATGAATATTTCTGCATAAAATGTGTACCTGATACCCTCAAATGCCAGAAGGGGGTGCTGGATCTCCAGGAATTGGAGTTAGAGGTGGTTGTTAGATGCCAAGTGATTGCTAGGGACTGTACCCTGGTTCTCTGGAAGAGAGTCTAGTACGCTCAACAACTAAGCTATCTCTCTACCAGCCTCCAGAATATATGTTTTAACTTCAGTGAAAAAATATTTTCATGAGCCATTTTAAAAAAAGCTATACATTGACTAACTTTGTATTATGCATAGACAAGCCTGTGAAGGCCTTTAGGATTTGTCATATAAGCCAGAAACTTTGAGATATGCAGTATACAAAAAGAATGAACTCTGGAAATACAAATTCTCAAATACAAAATACTGAATGAGGTCCAATCTTAGTTGCATTATTGAAATCTATAATTTTGTTAAGTGGAAACAGATTGTATTGTATGAGGGTAGCTGGAAAAGCCTAGAGAAAAATGGGAGTCTTATTTCCAGGCTCCACTTTCTGCAACAGGCATAGCTTCCAATGGGATCTGTGTCTGCATTTCCATGTTCACAGTGAATTACTGTCCTTCTTCATTCCTTTTAACCATCTAATGTCAATAGTGAAGAAAAATCAAAAAACAATTTTGACACTATTATATTTAAGGAAATATAGTATTTTCTTGATTATTTTGTAATGAAATTCTTTCATTGTCTTGAAGACAAAAAAAAAAAAAAACAAAAAACAAAACAAAACAAAAATCAATTCACTCCCTTTTCAGAAATCCTCTTGGAAATCAGACAGACATTTGGATTGGCCTCCCATCACACTCTACTTTCTTCCAGACTTGCTGAGGGGACTACCATAGGGACACATGCTACTTTCTGTTTTATGCAGCCTCTGTGAAGCACTGCTATGTAGAGCACAGGACACTGATTCTCTAGCTTAGAGTGAGCCAATGGCCTAGAGTTCCTGTGGTGGGAGAATGTGTTTTGTTAGCATGGTTGTGTGATCTGACATAACCTTCTGATGCTACTCAAGAGGAACGTCCACTCATGCACAAAATGCTCTGATGTTCAGTTCTATTTCTTTGACTATTTCAGAGACCAATATGGCAACCAATTGTTTGTTTGATTTGGATTTTTTTGTAAATCGGGCCTTTTGTGTAACTCTAGTGAACTTAATCTCATAATGGAACCAAAGCTGATCTAAAACTTATTGTAATACTCCTGCACCAGACTCCTGGGTGCTGGTTTTATAAGCAGGCACCATAGGGCTCAGTTTACTACTGAATATTGTAATTCTCAGGAAATCAATATGTAATTTCTCAGGAAATCATTTGGGTATTGGCATGTCTCCCACCAAAACCACACTGTCTTTTTTACTTTCTGTAAGACATAAAGCAACTATTTAAAATTTTTTTAAAGGAAATATCCATTTCTATAGGAAGACTCTTTAGAGTAGAAAACATAGTTCTCCAGGTCCCATCTTTTAGTGTAATCCAGAAAAAAAGAGGAAGCTGCTATTTTAAACATGGTATCTATAAGTGAAAAGATTTTGTATTGTTAACTAATAGACATGACCTTGAAAATATAGTCTTGGTACTATTCAAAAACATAAGAAACAATGACAAGTTTCAAGGTCTAGGTACTACTGTCCTTTCATGAAAATGGAGGAAAGGGGTTAAATGACCTATCTGGAGAGAAATTCCCTCAAGCCAAGCTCTGCCCCAAAACACTGAAAGGACAGAAGATGACAAATAAAATCTTCAGTTGTAAAAAGGAATTTTCATTGTTTCTCATTATTACTATTTTTGTGTATGTATTTTCAAGTAGAAAATTGTTCTCATGAATGTTTTCAATCACTACACAGAAAAAGATGTTTAGCAAGGATTGCTCAGTCCTTGGAAGCTGCGAAACTCTGTGTGCACTCTCAAAACATCTGTAACCCCCAGTGGAGCTTTGGCTCTTGCTTCTATATTTGCCTTCCAGGAAAAACACAGGAGAGTGGCCATTTCCCATCCAAGCAGTGGTAGAAAGCTATAATCTTGGGAAGAAATGAGTAAACACATTGCAAGATACCAGCGTGAAAGAAGAGACACAATTGTCTGGTCTTTTCCATAGAAAACACAGGCAGTTAGTTGACTGTGCTCTTCAAGGCTTAGACTTATACATGTTCCTCTCTCCTATTTCTCCAGCTTCTTCTGCTGTCACTGTCTTTTTCTCAGTACTAAAGAATGCCACTGTCTGATGAAAGGACACACAAAATGTTCAAAACCTGTCTTTCATGAAAACCACCACTAATGCACAAAACAGACATTGTATGATTCTAGTCCCTTTTGCTGAAATGAAATAATGTGATAACGAAAATTTAATCGTTATATTTTTTTTAATTTGAGCTTACTGTTTATTTTTGCATGGATACAAATGGGGCAAGAAGAAGTCCAATTGCCTCTATTTGGATGTGACATGATCCAATATATGAGGGATCCCAAAAACTCTACCAGGAAATCCCTAGACCTGATGAACAATTTCAGTAAAGAGGAAAGCTACAAAATTAACAACCAACCAATCAACAGTACAAGGCAAAAAACAAAAGCAGCTTGAAAAAAAACTCATCAAGGAAATGAAAGGCCTATACAATGAAAACATTAATGCAATGAAAACATTAAAGCATTGACAAAAGATTTGGAGAAGACAGCAGAAGTTAAAGGGTGCTCCCATATTAATATTAATATTGTTTTAAAATGGTCAACTTACCAAAGCAAGCTATAGATTCAGTATACCCTCCATCAAAATTCCAATGCAGTTTTTCAAATAAAAAGAGTCTTTACGACATGACAGTAACACTGTATTCATGAGCACATACCAGCTGTGGTTGCTCTCAGAAGATGCGCAAAAGATCAAGCAAGTAAAGATTCTAACATGGAAGCGGTAGACTCTCAAGTGCTCACATCACTAACTGAAGAGCTATTAATAGTTTCAGGCTTCTGATGAGAGGGTCGGTTTTCTTTAAGAATGTAGAAACTGCTGGATTGACAATGCTTCAGTGTATGCTAACATGCAGGTGTGTATAAGTGGCACAAATTGAATTGTGTAAAAAGCAAATGGAAAGAATATAAAACTAGGAAAGAATGGGAAAGTGAGTACGGGATCTGAGAGGAGTTATGGAGAGATAAATATGATCAAAATGCATTATATGAATTTGTGATATTCTCAATGATTAGCAAAATATATTTAAGAAATATTGATAACACTTGGTCCTTGAGAGCCAACTGAAACCATAGCACCAGTTTAATGATGTAATTCTACTATTTTGTAACAAAAATCCAACTAATAAAATGATTAAAATGATTAATGCCGGCAGAGATAATGTTTTACTTATCTTTCTATAGTCTACGTAAACTAATATTTAATGTTGATTCCATGCTATAATTTTATATACTATTCACCAAACCAATTTATGCTTCAGAGTGTCCACAAACTGTAATTGTCTGACACACAGCCCTAGAATAAAGAACTATCAACAATTCTGATTGACTAAATGCTAATAGATGACATTATTAAAAGGGAGATAACTTAAATGCTGTTTGAAAAATGTGTTATCATAAGTTGTGAATCTATAATGATGAAACTATTCAACACAATATGTTGAATTTAGTGAAAAGAAGAAGGGAAGGTGAATGTTGGTACGTTTGGTAAAAAAAAAAAAAATTGTCTACAATCTTCTGATTGGCTAAAACAGGAAACTATGGGTATATAAGAAGCACTCATCTTGCCTACTCATAGCTTTTCAGTTAATTCTTTTCTCTTTAAGCCGTTGCTTTGCAACAATAAATAAACAATAAAACTAACCTTGTCATATCACAGAAGATGAACACATTTATTGAGAGAATCACTGTGACTAACATGCAGGTACAGATACATACACACATGTTCTCCTATACATACTCACACGTACATACACAAGCACTCACATCCACACTCACTCAACATTCATGCATACACTCACACACATACCTATACTTTTGTACTTATACTAACATATTTTCACATGTGAATTCTTATATCCACCCTCTTACACACACACATCTACTTACACACACATATTCAAGGTCTCCTATACATATGCACACATACACACACAGAGAGAAACATATGCTGTCTCCCTCTTACACATACTCACAAGCACTTACACACACACACTCAACATCCATGTACACACACTCACATAGATACATATACTTTCACACTCAGACTCATATACATTCTTACATGCACAATTATACACACTCTCACACTCCCGTATACTCACACACACTCATACACATATTCTCCCATATAAACAATACCTTTTCTTTTCTTTCACACACACATATTCAATCAAACACACTGTCACAGGCACACTCTCATATACTCTCTCTCTCTCTCTCTCTCTCTCTCTCTCTCTCTCTCTCTCACACACACACACACACACACACACACACACAGTCTAAGACACTAACAAAACATGTGTGCTATACTCTAACAGTCTCTCCACTTTAAAAGGAAGCAGATAAAGATGCCCTTGAACTGCCTTCCCTGAATAACCATCAGGTAAGCTCTAGAAAAAGCCTTTGGAATGAATTCTATTTTTTATCCAATGCTTTCACTCTTTTTTTTTTTTTTCGACAGCACCCAACTGAGCATAAAAAACTTAATAGATAAATGTTCAGCCAGAGTCACCTGGAGCCAGCAATATGCAGCCAGATGAAAAGCAGTTTCTTTTACAAAAGAATGTTTTTAGTCTTTATGACAACCATCTGGTCTGGGAGACGCTGTGGATGGTCAGAGATTTCAAAGCACTCATCATACAAACCATATGGTTTCTGTCTCTTTCCCATACTTCAGTAGTCCCCCAGATATGTGAACTCGTAGTTCCTTTACACTTTAAAAGGTTTTGCTGGTGTGGGTTTTACCTATCACTGTGCTTCTGTGTTAGAAACCAAAACCAAATTTAAAGAACACTTGTTTAATATTTAAATTTTCACATTAAATTTAAAGATTTTTGAAATAGCAATAATAAGATGACTGCTAATAATATTGCTATATCTCTAATTAAGTATGAACCTAAGCCACATTATTAACAGGAATGATTTTTTTTATTTTGCAAATTTCTTACTTAATAGAAAGTGGTCTCAGGATTTTAAGGTCTGCTTAATTAATCAACCCAGCCAATGACTTTTTTGTTTAAATTTATAAATAAAATCATGATACCCAAAACATGTCTTTAGAAATATGAAACTCAGCTTACCAACTAACTCCTCCAGGCAAGGATATATCCTGCACCAAAACCAACAGTCAGTCATTTTCAGGAGAGTAGCCATGACACAGAAACTGAAGTTGTACCAAGGGATGCACGGGTGTGGCACGGCATCCTCTATGAAAATCTTTCACTCTTAACTGTGTGCTTGCTTTCCTTGGCCATATCTATGCACCAGCTTGCATCAATACTTCCAAATAGGGAAACATTTGGTTCTATAGTTAAACAAAAATCGTATTCTGTCTAAGAACAATGCTTTCCCAGTACAGCCATATGAATTTATCTTTTGGTTTCATAGGAACAGAATTAAGTTTTCAATATATTTTTTTAGTTTATGTGACTATTTCAGTTTTTACATTAAAGAACTAATAGTGCCATTTTCACTGGTTTTTCTTGAAGAGGCAGTCTTATTTTTTTAATTCTTTAAAAAGTAAATGTCTGACACTATTACTGATACATGTGTACTTACAGACAGAAGCATAGCATGGCTGCCCTCTGAGAGGCTCAACAGGAAGCTGACTGAGACAGTAGCAGATACACCCAACCAATGGTCTGAAGTTGGTGACCCCTGTGGTTGAATTAGGAAAAAGCTGGAAGAAGTTGAAGAGGAGGGAGCCTCCATAGGAAGACCATCAATCTCAACTAACCTGGAGCCCTGAGATCTTTTAGACACTGATCCATCAATCAGGTGGCATACAGGAGTTGGTCCAAGACCCCAACACATATACATCATAGGAGTGCCTGTTCTGGCCTCAATGGGAGAAGATGTGCCTAACCCTTCAGAGACTTGAAGCCCCAGGGAATGAGGAGGCCTGGCAGGGTGTGGTGGGATGTGGGGAGCTAGGGACATCCTCTTGGAGATGGAGGAGGAGGAATGGGATGTGAAACTGTTGGAGGGCACAACCGGAGGGGGATAATGAGTAGACTGTAAAAAAAAAAAAGATTAAATATAATAATAAAAAAAGAAAAAAGGAAAAAATGTAAATGTTTCCCAAACCCAGTTACCCTTCCCCTCCCATTTCTCTTCTGTGTCCTTTTCCACCACTGTCTGTTCATTTTCTACTCATTCATATTTTCTCTGTTTTATGCTTCCTCAAGCAGCTTGCTCACTTGATGCTTTCCCTTGTATGCTGTGGTATCTGTCTTTCTCACTGCATAGCCGACAGGATCACTGAATTTATTAACAGCTCTGACTAAACTGTTAGAATACCATATTATCAAAGTCATTATAAAAGTTACTGTCACTCTATTTATTAAATGCAAATATTCTATGATTGAACCACATCTGCAAATGAAGAATTAGAATAACATAAAGGCCATGGGAATGGGAGATTCACACAATTTGAAGGCATTTGAACTTACATTTAGGACATGATACAAACACAGCACAGAAGTATGACCTGGAAGAATGGCACATACCTATTTTATTGATATGCATACCTAAGTGATGGCAATTATCAATCACAAGAAGACGTAAATATAAGTGACAAAGAGGAATTTGTTAAAAATTTGATATAGGATCATAGTGGGCTAATAAAATGATCTAGTCTTTGATTCAGAGTTCTGGAGTGGCAGTATTTAAGGCAATTAGATTAGAGACCTTTTCCAAGAAAAGAAAAGACATTTTATACATTAGATGAAGGCTTCAGAAAATGAAGAAACAAAGCTAACAGCAATATGGAAGTGTTTGATTTAGTAGACACAGCAATTCCTGTAAAATGCAAGAAGAAAATATGGCTATAATATCCCTTCTGCTGTTATAATGGCCAGTTCTGTTAGGGTACTGGACTTATGGGACTGACATGTGCACAGTGTCCACATGGACTTATGGGACTGACTTATGCACACTGTCCACATAAGGACATAGCTATGGACATTTACCTTTCAGGGAAAAAAAAAGATGCAGGAACACAATTACTAGTCACAGACCACGGATCTCCTCCTGACCCCCTAAAGGCAAATTTTTGGAAGCCCCATCTTATTCAGCTACATCTTCATTTTGTTTGCCAGGGACAGTGAGGAACATTCTGTCCTTGACAGAAACTCCTGAAAATAACCACAACAATAATTTCAAGATGTGAAGTTTCCTACTTCTGGCTCTTAATTCATGCTTCTTGTTAGCCTGATGTGATATCTAATCGGACTGAGAGTCCTGATTAGCATAACCCCTCACAGCTTGTCTTCTGAGCACTGTCAGCTTCAGCTTAATTGTAGTAGCTATTTTTAAAGAGCTGTAATTAAAAATAGTTTTGCAATAGGACTGCTGATTGTCCTAATGCACGTCCCTCTTAGACATCCATCAATGGCACTGTGTACATGGCAAGGATAGCATGTTCACCATGCCAGGAACAAAAATACCTACTATTACTATTTGGCAGGGATTATTATTAATGTGTATTAATTTTTCTTAATGAGTATTAATGTGAACCCCAGAGATCTGCAAAGGAGGCTCAACAAATTTAAAGTTCACATGATCTACATGGTGTGAGACAGGGGTCAGAGACCAAAGAGAAATTATCTTCACATTCCTCTGGTTTCCAGAATCATCTATGCCCCTCTGTTTATAACTAAGCATGTGAGCAAAACACAGATGAAAAGAATGTTTAAGTCTCAAGAATAGGAAGTACATATTTTGACATGACTTTCTCATAAGTGCTATTACTTGTGTTTATATTTATTCCTTGGGATAGGTCAGCACTGTTGATCATGAGAACAGATTGTTTTCCATCTCTAGTACTATGGGGAATTATGTTAGCCTGGCCTGTTTCTCTTACTACATGTATTAAACATTAATGTTGGTATTCTATTTTAAAAAAGAAGAAGAAGAAGAAAGGTCTATGTGTCTCTACTTATTTAATAGAATATGGAATAACTGCGACTGAAGTTTGACCCATGACCAGTGTGACACAAACAGTGAGACATGACGGAGACCCCACTGGCAGAGAAATAATGATCAATATTCCTGCTTTAGGGTTCACCACCCCTTTCTGGCTCCCTGTCATTTCCACAACCTAGTAATGGAGTTTTTGTACTGTTAGGCCTTCACTGCATATTTCTAACAAAATTCCTATTTATGTCAGTTATGTAGTTCAAGACTTACGACATGTTCAACAAGAGAGGAATCATTCCTGGTACAAAGAACCTAGCTAACTACTCAAAGCTAATGGAGTCACGGATATTGAAGGAAAACCTACAACCACTGCTTTACTACACTAAAATAATCCCTAACAACTATCTAAACATTTGTTCTTATATCCACAGGTAAATGGACTCTTTACCCATCATCAGGGAAAATTACAATTCATTACATAAAACCACAACCAATCCAAACGCAGAATGATAAGCCCAGTCCTAATAGATGCACATACAAAACACTTTCGCACCCAACAATCAAAGAACATTTCTGAAGAATAGGCAAAAATCTTCTAATAGATAAAAAGATCAGTTAGTTTATTGTGAGGTTGTGTTTTCTGGTAATGTCAGAAACTACATCCACAAAGTCTCATCAGTGTGATGGTCCAAACATGAGCTAAACAAAACCAACACTAACAGACATGCCAAGCTAGACAGACAGTATTCTGAAACATTCACTAAGCAACAAAGAGTCTATTTTCTGGACATTTACTCCAGTCTAGCAGAAAGGGAGTTGGCATAAAATGATGCAACTATTATCAATCTGCTAATCATTCACATACAGACCACATGTTTCAGAGAATTTCCAGCTTTCCTTTCTGCTGTTGGTGTAGTGCATCATGACCAAAGAAATGGCTTAGAGGAGAAAGGGCTTACATTAGCCCACAATCCCCCGTTTGGAGTCCATCATGTCTGGGAAGTCAAGGCAGTAGGAACTTAAAACAGTTGGTGACATCACAACCATAGAGAGAAGGAGTGTGTCAATGTTTATCACTCAGACCAGTTTTCCACTCTTATCTGGTCTAAAACTCAAATTTGTACAATGGTGGAGTCCATAATAGAATGAGTCGTCTTTCCACAGAATCAATATGATTAAGACAGTTACCCACAGGCCTGCTTAGAGGCCAACCTGAGTTAAGTTATTGATAATCACTTTTCAGGTGATTCTAGGTTATGTCCAATTGACAATGAAAACCAATGCTCAAAATGTAAACAGGTTCCTAGTCAGATCTTAAAATTTGAGCACGGTAGGTGTGGCCTAATCACTAGCCTACCAAAATGAGAGAACTTTCTTTAGCAGCAATGTATGGAAAATAGGTCAACAAAGAGAAGGGGACACATTCTGTGAAGTAGGGAATGTACCAACAATTTACAGTGGTGAATGACACATGCTAAGAACTCGTGACACCGCTGACAGCCAGGAAATAAATCAAAGCACAATTTTGCAGGGAATTGAATTCTGCTAACAGACGAACAAACAAGAGTTGTGGGGAAGAGCCAGATAGTCCTATACACTGATTCTGGGCTTTGAAAATACCCTAAAGATGATCAAGCTGAGCCTTCCTAGATGTCTATGTTATGTTAAAAATGCTAATTAAAGGTTATAATATATGCCACTTGTTAAATATTAGAGAAATTTTAATACAACAGGTATTATTATCATAATTCTCTTCAATTTCTCTGTAATAGGCTTTTAGTTCAATAATTAAAACACTAATTTTAATAGTAACTTAATAAAGAAAACCTTCATATTGTTATTCATACAATGGTACCCCAGGACAGCTGGGAACAGCCAGTGGCCTGAATGGAAGACTTAATTATATAGTCTCTTTAATACCCGAAAGATTCAGACCAATATGATTTGTTTAGGAACAATGACTAATTCCATGGTGGGCCAGTTTCTCAAGGATTTAAATCTAACACAAGATCAGAAGGCCATGGCATGCCTTTGAGTGAAATGAGACACTTCTACCCTTTGTTTTTAAGCAGGCTGTGTATATGCAGTAATTAATCAGACTAATTTAAAGAGCTAGACGTTTACATCAGCATCCTTAGACTTCCATGTTGAAAGTCTACATTCTAATTCACCAAATTTTCATCATTTTTACACTTTAAATTCTAAATGTTAATAACCTGATCATTATCTGGAATCGTGGTTCAGACCCAAATCTTAATACTCCAAAGACAGGAGTTTGAGACTAGCTTATGTTGCTCTGTGCAATCAAATAAATATGTAACAAGAAAAAAAAAACATGAAGAGGAGGAACATAGTGGAAGAGTGTGAAGAATGAATTAATGAATGAGTGAATGAATGAATACAGAAAAGGGAACAGATGGGGAAAAGGAAAAAGGAAAAGAAAAATAGTTCCATCGTTTTAAATTTTATTTACTCGTGTGTGTGTGTGTGTGTGTGTGTAAGGGCATGCACATGTCTCTCTGTGTGTCTTAAGACAACTTGAAAGAGTCAGTTCTCTTCTTCCACCAAGTGGGTGCAGGGAAATGGGTCTTCAAAGTGGCAGCCAGTGTCTGTATCTGTTGAGCTATATAGCAGATGCAAGAAGTTTCAGTTTACAAATTAATTTTTCTTAAGATTTGTTTAAGTTTGATGCTCCTGTAGAAAATTCTTTTGGGGCTTTATCATGTCCCTCATTATGAAGTCCCATATTTTTTTTATATTACATAGATGAAACTCTTTCTTATTAGAAAGAATAAGAAGTACATCATACATCATTCAGACTCTTCTCAGGCTACTGTGGAAGCCTCTAAGAGGACAGAGGCCCTGGTCTTTAGGAACATTCTGTGTGGAACGTGTTAACTGCTTCATGGTCACTGAGCCTGCAAAAGAAAATACTGAGATTTCGTGAAGGTCATAGTTGACATAACATCAAAGAAATTGCGTGGGAATGAGGATATTTTAATTTCATTTATTTCAGTGTTCTCTCAGGGTTTGGGGTGTTATTCTAAAATGATTACCCCAGATTATAATAATGATAATGATGATGATGATGATGATGGTGATAATTTTATTGTTATTATTATTGCAAAAGAGAAAATATTCAATAGGAGACTGGGGATCCTATAAAAACAATGTTCTTATTCTCAACAGTAAGATGTGGACTAGGTTCACATTTTCTAAGAGCCTTTTTGTTACTAAGATTTCATGCAGTGCATAGTTGTGCTCTTCAATTTCTCTATAGCTTTAGGGTAAAACAGCAGCTTTGCAACTCTAAAAGGATATAAAACTCTAAAGGAAAAAGATGCAGTTTTTTCTTATGGTGGAGTCCAACCATGAAATCTTGTTGCTCCCTTTAGTCCTGGTGTATATTGGTAACATCCAGAAGATAAATATTAGGAGGCATATTTCAAGAGTACAAGTGGAAGGAACAGATAATGGGCTTTAGAGAATATAAGTCTTAGTTGTACATGCTTATGAAAATGTACCAGGAAGAAAGCAAATCCACCATAGTGCAATTAAGAAATTCAATATTATATTTTCAAGTAAAAACAAGCATAACTATGCTAGTGTCTATCAAACAGTATTCTTTATAATTTGAAAATTCATAGCAACAAAACATTCTATGCTCAATTTTTGATGAAAGATAAAGTGGGAGACAAACTCAATTTTTAAAATATTCCCTCGTTGAGTCTGAAAAGTTTAATTAGTTGGTTTTGAAAATATTTTAATAATAATATTGTCCTTTTTGAACCAGCAGAAAAATATGTTTATATCTGAGGTTGTTACCTGATGGAGGTAGAACCCTAGTGTGTATTGTACTAAGTCTTTCAAGAAACATTTGCTGTACTCTAAATCCTGTAAGTAGAAATGTGATCTCTTTCTGGGAACAAGGTGGGGAGAGAGAATAACAAATATAATCATGTTAATCACCAGACAGAATCCTAATCCAGAAAAACTAGTCTTAATAAAAAGTGGCCAATACAGAGCTAGACAGAACACCACGAGGAGAGGGCAGATATTAGAGTGGACGTTGATGGTCACCACCTGAAAATAAGCTGAGGTGAAGAAGAGTTTGAGCTCAAACCACGGAGAAACATCACATGGAGGATACTTCAGTTTGGAATTTAAGATTCTAGCACATGGGGAAAGAGGTTCCTTCTAGTTTAAGCCATGAAATATATATATATAAGCATGAGGATTTATTGCTCATTCAAAGCACACATTTTTGAGCCAATAATATATAATTCAAAACTTATCTTTGCTACTTTACTATCTTTTTTTTTCCATTAAAAGGGGTCACATTTGTCATTATTCATTAAACCCAATAAGATGTTTATTTGGACAATTGTTTTCATCAACAAAAGACTGGTGTATTAATGGAAAAAAATCATTTAAAAATTTTGACATCTGCTTCTAAAACTGTCAAACAATATGAATAAGATTGTATGTGGAGTAATTCTTTTAAAATAATGCGACTTCCAGGTCATCAGCACTGTCCACATGGACTGCACCAATCACTTCCTAATGCAATGCAGTTGCTGGGTAGTGTTTTAGCTTTCTGCATACCTGCAGAGAACTTGAGTCCATCTCTACCATCATTAAGCTCTCTCTAGGAGTATTGTCTCCTTAATACTTCTCCATCCTAGCATCTTCATTTATTATTTACTAAGTATCAAATTTAGCAGGAACACTTGAGCCAAAGTGTGTAATGCATTTGCCTGGATGTAGACATTCTTTCAATCATTTTTTTTAATTCTGAAAAATATAAAAGAAAAGAATGTCTTAGAAATGAAGTACCTACCTGACACATACTATTTATCAAAAATGTGAAGTCTTCAAAGTTGCAGACTTACAATCACTTTCATTTTTAACAATGGTATTGCCAGAATGCTGCTAGAGTGCCCATGAGATATTTTCTCATTATAAGTTTAATAATACTATATATATCTAATATGTTTATAAATTTATATGACTAATAAGTGATTATTGGGGAATGTAAAAGTATAAAAGCTGGCACAGAACAACAATAGATTTTAAATTTATTTAAATGTAGGATTACATATTCACATCTAAAATGATGTGGTATATAATCAAAATCAACTTTTTAATGGTACAGTATGTGTAATTACTTCTCACCTTAAATAGGCAGCTTTTACAAGATTATTTAAAAATGGAAACAAGAAAATAATTAAAAACTGCACAATTGTGTCGAAGTGAGTTCATTGAAACGTTATCAGCATTAGAAAGTTGATGCCTTTCTCTTGATTAATAGGACAAATTATGTTAATGATAATGCTGGAATTGGCTCTATCGACTTGGGGGGGGACATTTAATGACATTGTTTCACAACTAAGGCTACTGTAAGATCAATTCTCCAGGAAAGCAAGTCAGCAACAAAGTTGCTGGGGATGTCCTCATAGAAAACAAATCTATTCATGAAAAACTTGTACTTCTATGCTACATGCCATCCTGAACAGAACCAAAATATGCTTCAGATGCTCATGGAAAACAGCAGATCATCAACAGAGTAAATAATTGCAAGAAATCAATGCAATCATTTTCATAGTTAATACTAAGTTAGCTGTGTAGTTCTGTTTTAGGAAAAGATGGAACAACATGGAGGGATTTGACCATTATTGCTTGAAATATTCTAGAAAGGTGGGCAGAATATATGAGTAGAAGATATCAGTAATATGAAAGAAAATGGCCTCTAGGAAAGCAGAGAAATTGGGGTCTCTTGGCTGCCAAACAATGGGAAGGGACTTCAAAAGTGGGTGAAGGAACTCAATAAGTATTTCTTCAGGAAAGATATGAGAATGACAGATAAATACAAAATCCACTAATGTCACTAATTACAAAGATGTAATTAGGACTCCAAGGAGATGGCTACAGTTTTACATCTCTAACATGTTCTCTCAAGAAACATAACCAGAAACACGTTTCTGTGGTTATAGAGACATTGTGATCCAATGCTAGGGCTGTGGGGGGATGCTGGAGCTTTGAAAACAGTATGTATGTGAGATCTTTAGAGCAGTAAACGTATATCTATCTTGTAACCCAACAGTTCCACTTCAGAGTACATGTCCAAAGCATGGCTTAAAAGAGATATGTGTGTCTCTGTGTCTAAGCTTAGACAAATTTTGTTCACAGTAGCTAAAACCTGAAACCTGTTACTCAACAAAATGAGATATATGATAGATATAGAAGTATCAATGACAGATCATTTATAGATAGATAGAAAGATGATGGATGGCTAGATAGGTAGATAGATAGATAGATAAATAATAAAGATACTCTACATTAGAATCCAGCAAAATGTTTATACACTAGAAGGGAAATGACAATATGCCCAAAATATTTAGATATTGTCTAGAGTAAGAAAATGTTATACAATCATTTGACAGAACAAATCTGTTCTTGGCACACATTCTAAAATGATTTTATGTGACTGAATATACATACATAGATGACTGCTTATATTAGCAAGGTTAGCACTGAAAAAAGAAAAGATATCAAAACAGTTCAAAATTTATAGAAAGAACAAATTATAGAGCCCCAAAGCAACAGCACAATGCTCAGCAGTGAGGATCAGCAGGCAGGGCCTGGTTGATTGTGATCATCACACTGAAAGTGTACTGCAGCATGATTGCATCTATTTAAAGACAAAAGCAGACCAAATGCTTCTATATTCAGAAAAACTGAGGTGAAGCTAACTAAGGATGACCAGAATGTAAGCAAGGTTGTGCATGCCAGAAAGAGGCTCAACACTATGATCTCACTGATGTCCCTACCATATACTATACCTTGAGACGATTACAACAAAATTCTTTTTTTGCTTCGAGCTGTTTCAGTGCCATGTCATACACATCTCCGTGCACATCACATTTTACACTTAAAGTTGTAATTGGAATAGAAGCCAACTCCCAACTTAATAAAAAGCAAGTTGATAATACCAAGTGCTCTATTTTAGAAGCCAGCAGTAAAATATAAACTATCATTTTGGAATCTTAAATCTGAAGGGGAACTTTATACTTCCTAGATTTATTCTTTACCTAATTAGGAATGTTATCTATGATTCTGTCTACCAGAACTTATGAAACATAGATGGGAAGATAGCAAAACAATTTGGTAAGTCTAGATTCATTTGGGAAAAGAACTAATATCTGGAAAGTATTTTTTTGTTCTTAAATTACTCATAAACTTGTAAATTCTTTAAAGCAGGAAATAAGATCTAATAAGTAATTAATAAAGCACAGTTTTACTTATATATTATTTATCTTCTTATTTCAAATGTATGAGTTAAGAGATAATGGGGTATTGTATTACAAAACATAGAAATCAGATTATGATTCTATGGTTTTGAACAGAGACTAATTATAAAGTTTGGAATAACACTCTAGGCAGAAATTTAACATTTACTCCACCTTTTTGTGAAACTTTAAGATAGAAAATTTGAAAAAAAAAAAAAAAAAAAAAAGACACGCATGGTGGTTTATCCTTGCAACCACACTGGTAACTAATCAGAGAGACAGGAAGGTCCCTGGACTTGATGTGCAGCCAACCTAGCAGTACTTTGTGAGCTTTCAAACAATGGAAAATGTGTCTCAAAAAAAAATGTGAACAATACTCGAGAAATGAGCACTGAGCTTGTCCTCTGAACTGCAGACACAATGCACACATGTGCCCCTGAATAAATATGAACATATAAGCATAATTCCATACACAATGAAAAGAAAATAAAGGACATGGAAAATGATGTTTACATCAAAGCACAAGCACAAAAGCAAGGTAGTTAAAACTCCAGCGGGAATACATGAGAGGAACTGCAGGCCTAGGGGAAAGCTATAGAACAGTGGTTCACAACCTTCCTTTTTAAAATTTATTTTATATTTTATTTACATTTCAGATGCCATCCCCTTTCCCCATTTCCCCTCCCTAGAAAACCCCTATCCCATGCCCCCTTTTCCTTTTTGCTTTTATACAATTTTTTAAAATGTTAATCAAAGGCTTTATAAACTTGGTAATGGTCAATCAGAAGTGTAACCCAATACCCAACCTAGATATATAAACTATCTTTGACTGGTGGAGACACGTGAACATCTGCCTCCATGTCCCACCTCTTTCTCTCTCTCTCTCTCATCACCTAGCTTCTCCTCTCCTTCATCTTCTCCTCTCCTTACTCCATCTCTTCCTCTCGGTACTCCTTCCCCCTTAGCTCCCCCTACATATCACCCTTCCTGTTAAAATAAAACTTTTCTCTCAAAATACAATTAGAGCATAATTACTCCTAATTGTACCAGTGAGGTACAAGATGGTCCTAATACCCAGTCCATCATTTTGTTGACTAACCAGAACCTCTGTCATCTGTCCTAACTAAAACACTTAGTTTTGAACCTGGCTTTTTTCTTGGCTTTAGAATGAATGTCAGCTGAAAACCATCCACTCAGATCTTTTCTCTCGAAGTAAATTGCCAGGATTGGCTATGAGACTATAGGTCTTCAACCCCATCAGAAATCCAGAATGATTCCTAATGCTGCATCACTGTGGCCCCCAACCCTAAAGTTACTTTCATTGTTACTTCACAACTGAAATTGGCTACTATTGTGATTCATAATGCAAGTATCTGTGGTTTTGTGATGGCCTTAGGTGATCCCTGCAAAGCAGTCCACAAAGGGGCTGGGACTCACAGGTTGAGAATTGCTATGTCCACTTGATGTCCACTTGAGGAAAAAGAATTGTTTTCCTTTGGACGTGTTGGCTCCTAGTAGGTTGCCTATGTCCCAGTGGCTGTCCCCATGGCTACATGCCTACAAACAGCCCTCAATGGTCTCGTGTGTGTGTGTGTGTGTGTGTGTGTGTGCCCACGCACATGCATGTGTGCATCTTTGTGTGTGTGTACGTGTGTGCACACATGCACATATATGCATGTAAGAAACATGGACCTGAAAATCTTAGAGGTTTTGAAGGGGAGGAGGAAAAATATGATTGTGATACTTCGCATACAAGCATGGACTTTCAAAGAAGAAAAAAATCAATCTAAGGAGAATAAAACATTTAGGCACCTGTCATTATAAAAAGAGAGCTCTCTAGAAAGTATAAAGGACTACACCTTGATCTTTGGTTTCTCTTCCTGTAGAACTGTGGGAAATAAATGTCTACTATTTAAACCATCCAGTTTGGGGTGCTGGATGATGACAGCTCGAGCAGAATATGGTTTAATAGATGGTACACTATTTGAATGTGTATATAGTCAATATCAAGGTTGGGTGCTGACAGTCACCACAGGGAATAAATGTGTCACAGGTGTATGTTTAAAGTTGCATCTTTACTAAGCAATTATTGCCATCACATTATTATTTGCACACAATTTTTCAATGTTAGACACTTTAGATCAAGAGTGATATATTTTCCAGTCCTGTCACCTGCCAACCCTCTCCTGCTGATATGCAGTTTACATGTGCAGCACCTAACAGAGGCTCTATGGCAACTAACATGATGATGAATGGTGAACCTGTAATGCAATGTTGAATACAAGACTTTTTAGAAGCAATGCTTCAGAAAGAAATGATGGCGCTGAGGAGTCACTCTTCAGACATTTAAAAAAAAAAAAACTCCCAAACTATCAAAAATAAGTGGAGCCTACAACAATAATTCATACTTCATAGAAACCCAAAATTAGAAAATGTTCAGATAACTACTCTATGTTTTATCATTAGAAGATAATTTGGGAAAAGGAAATATGTTCTTTACAACCTCTATATTCTTGCTATGTATATGACTGCTTTAGATTATTGATGCTGTGGATAAATTTGGAATTCTTCCTTATTGGGAAAATATAGTATGGTACATTTGGTATTCTTTCAACTCATCCTTCAAAAATATGAAGTAGTCTCTGGGGTTCATTTTGTTCAAAAGTTCTCGATACGTGAAACTAAAATTCATGGGAATTCTTGTGCTGCAGGGTAGTTCTCACTATAAATTCTGATATATCAAGTATTTTGAAAGTATAATTATAACAATCAAAATGTATTCTTCATTATATATATTATTTTTATGTTACCAATTTGTGTGTGTGTGTGTGTGATATGAATATGTATGTTGGGCATGCTCACATGTGTATGTTTGTAAAAACCAGATGTTGATACTGAGTGTGTCTATCACTTTCCATCATATTTTTCCACACAGAACATCTCACTGACGTTGTGGTTTAAGTAAGTACACTGGCCAGCTAGTAAGCTCTTAGGCTTTTTCTGTCTTCACATCCCCAGCTCCAAGACTACAGATGAATGCTGGCAGGCCCAAGTTTTATGTGAATACTGGCAGCAAATCTTGGGTTCTCAGGCTTACATAATGCTTTACACACTGAGTTCTCCCCTGTATCATTTTGATAACCTACATATTTATATAAATTTTAGAATTTAACAAACAAAATGGTCTCCCTAAAGCAATATACATAGCTGACTAGAAGTTTGTACTTGAATTATTTTATTATATTTCCATTCTATTATTTATTTGAATTATTTATTTTAGTTTGTGAAGGTTTGTTAAATTGTATATACATGTAATGAATGAGTTTGCATAATCAGCACTCTCTTTCCATTCAGGAGTAATAAATGCATGTATCTATTTTGGAAGCCTGGAGTCGTTTCTATGTACAAAAGCTTTTAGAATTCTCTTAGAGCTTTTCCTCTACCTGCTCTGATAGCCAGTATTTAGATATCAATAATTAACACAGGCAAGGAAATAGTAGGTTGACATATCATTTGTCTTAATGTACAAGATCAAGGTTTGATTTCAAGGATTGAAAGAGAAAAACTCAGAATGGCATATGGAGTTGACAAGTTTGATTAGAACATATGGAAGCAAGGGGGGTTGTAGACCTTACCCACACACATAGTCACAAATGCCAGAAGTAACCAAGTGAACACTTGGCCTCCTCAAATGGTCAAAGAAAGACAACAGATCTTGGATAAATATTGATGTTTATATTAACCACTGAGAGCCTCAATGCTTTATTTTAAAAGTATAAATGGCTTATTGAAAAAAGCACTTCTTTTTTTTTTAAATTTATTTATTTAATGTATATGATGAGGACACTGTAGCTGTCCTCAAACACACCAGTAGAGGGCATCAGATCCCATTACAAATGTTTGTGAGTCACCATGTGGTTGCTGGGAATTGAACTAAGGACCTTTGGAAGAGCAGTCAGTGCTTTTAACCACTGAGCCATCTCTCCAGCCACTGAAGAAAGCACTTCTGAACTACTTACACTCTGCAGACTGTTTTCAATAACAAAAAATATCTGATTGGGAAATGACAAGATATTAACATGGTCTATGCCTGTTTTCACACTACTACCAACTCTAGATCACTTTGCAGTAGGAACAGAAATATTTCATTTTCTAATTATAATGATCAGACTCAGAACAACTTAACTTTGTCTTGGAGTCATCATGTATTAGTCTCTCATTTATGTGGGCGTAGGATTCAGTCTAGACACCATCTGCCACAAAGGCTAATATTCTTCCTTCCAACGGACTTTCAGGATAGTGAAACCATCCTTCCCACTTGGTATTTTGGAAAAAATAAAACATTACATAACGTGGATGCCCCATTAATTGTATGAATGGTTTGATTTTACTGTACTACTATGTTATTCATGCAACAATATATGTAATGAGAGTAATATGTGTGCAGTTTATAGCAACTTCATGAACTGCCATTTCATCACTGTTGATCAGACTGCACTGGTAGAAGAAAAATCATTCATATTTTCACATATAAAAACACTAAATTGCTTTCTGAAATTGTTTTTGAAAATGCAAAGAGTCTTTGTGGCAGCCATATGTACAACATACTACTATAAAAGTAAAACATATTTATATGGGTTCTTTAACTCACTGTGTAAAATAATTTAATTGAGAACATTCCAGTCTGTGATCCTGGAGGAAAAAAATGCAAATTGGAGACTAAGGAAAATAGTGGCAAAGAGAAATAAGCATACAGTCTTATCTTAATTCTTTCTTGAGGTTATAATATAATTACAGTGTTTACCCCTTCACTTTCCTCTTTCCAAACCCTTCTTGCCCTCATTTCATATCTATAACATTGATTCCTTTATTAATTATTGTTACATTCACATATATACACATATATACATGTGTATATATATACACCACACACACACACACATACACACACACACACACACACATATATATATATATATATATATATATATATATATATTTCTAAATATAACCTGCTCAGTCTGTTTCTTGTTACTTATAAACATCTTCCCACCACATTTACTTTTTTTCTTGTTTTGCCTGGTTGTTTTGTTCTCTTCTATGCTTTTTGACTCAAATGGTATATAAATTCATCTTCAGATTCAATACTAATAATATTTCTAAACTTATTAGAATGCGTTTGCACACACACAAGGTATTAAGTAAGCTAGGGAAAATATAAGATACAGATACTTAACAATTTTCCTTGTATTCCAGAGTTGTCTGTCTTCTAAGACTTTCATTGTTCAATGTATTAGTGTCATAGAAAAAGTAATTTATCCCTTTATAGAATTATTTCCTGAAGTTTCTATATTATACCACCACAAGTGTGGTGCCTTACACAATAAAATTGCATCATCTCACAGTTCTAAAGTCCAGAGTCTGAAAACAAGGTACCAATAAGTCTGAAATTTAGTCTGTGCACCTCTCTTAGCTTCTGTTGTTCTCTGTGCTGTCTTTGGAATTCTTTAGCTTGAAGATGCAGTACCCCAACTTCTCTATCCACCTCTATATGATATGCCCTTCTGTATACCACTATTATTTTAATCAATCAGTCATATTGGATAATGTCTCCAATATCTATATAAAATTAATTCATATATATATGTATAATCCCAAAATCTCATGTAAAATACATTGCATGTAAGAGTAAACAAAGACTGGAGCACAATGGGTAACAACACTATTAATGCTCAGCCATGAGGGTGGACACAATAGATAATCATGCAGACTCCCCATCCCAGACACAAGTAGATACTCGTTCAAGACAAAGCCATACTTTACTGAACATGTAGATATAGCAAAGTCACCCTGTTTTATATTTAACTGTATTCCTACTTCAGGAGTTAACAGATGAGCTTTTTTGGGAATGGCTGATAAGAACATGATAAATTGCCTGAAGTATTTCAATAACTTGCCATAATCTAGCACTTTATG
The DNA here is from genome assembly GCF_011762505.2 of Arvicanthis niloticus. Lineage (NCBI taxonomy): Eukaryota > Metazoa > Chordata > Mammalia > Rodentia > Muridae > Arvicanthis > Arvicanthis niloticus. Next base: position 54,088,673 of record NC_047665.1, on the reverse strand, counting down.
CACAAGGAATTATGAATGAATCATGCGTGATGCTCCTTAAAATTTGAAAACAATGGTATTGAAAAATATATTTCTCTTTGTTTCTATCTAGGGGATTAGATAGTTGTAGTAAGTTGGTATTACCATCCATCAGTCAAAGCCATCGTTCACTGTATTCAGAACCCATGGTAGAGCGAATTGTAAAGACTTTGTCTAAGGTAGATGTAAAATGTCAAAAGAAAATTGCTTTAGTTAGCTAGTTGTTCTTCAGATTTACCAATGGGAAAGCAGCCATTTATTTTTTCCATGTTAATTAAATTTAACAAAGATCCCTGTTCCAAATATTGAAAAAAAAAAACTCATATTTTCGAATTAGTGTTGATAATTTAGTATAGTGATTTTCTTTCAGAAATAAAAGATCCTCTAGGAAATTAATGTCTCTTAAGACCATGTCTTCTTAGACATGGCGCCCTCTCCAAAAGCTTTGGTATTGTGTCATTAGCTTTGCATTTTTCATTGCTATCAACTCTTTATGCTGCAGTCTGAGATCAGATTCCTGAAACAGAACAGACACAAAGTAAAAGGGAATCAGTGGGTCAGGATGTCTTTGAATACTATAGCAATAACAGGTGACAAGCTAGCCCAGAAGTTGTTGCCATTTGGTCAGGTACCCAGGTGAATCTCCTACCCTCAAGTTAGAGAAAGCAAATATAAACTCTCAGCAGAAGTGTGCAGGCATCTTGATTGACATATCCAGGACAGGAAGAATCAACACTCCTGTTGTGCTTCAGAAATATTGTTCAGGTTCTACTCAATATCTGACTTAATTGCTGCTTACTATGGTCATTCAAAGAGCACATGCTAAGTGCCCTTGAATGTTCTCTTCATTATGAAAGTGAAGGTATTGGGTCTATTCAAGGCATGGCTTTAAAATTGTACCTCTCACAGAACACATAATAAACCACTTTAATAGGGATATCGTAGAATGCCTTTTATGCTTTGAATGCTGTAATAAAAAAAGGCAAATTTTCACAATTATGGGAGGGGAAGGTAACACATGGGGCAGAAGACATTCATATATACATATCTGAAAAGGCCATAGTTGCATTTTATTAATAGACATGTTTTGATTATAACACAGTAACTAAATTGGAGGTAAAATTTGTATAAAGATGGAATGCTATGTAATGATGTAATGAGATGCACGTGCAGAAAAACCAAAGTGATCATTTTTACCTTCTTAGCCTTGGCTGAAAGAAGGCCATTGTCATTTACTTTACAGTCTCTTCAGAGATAGGAGGAAAAGAAGAGAAAGTAGAGAAGGAGGGAGCTGAGCAAGGACAGAGAGGGAGGGAGATAGGGAGGGAGGGAGGGAGGGAGTGGGAGAGGGAGAGGGAGAGACAGAGACAGGGACAGGAACAGAGACGGAGACGGAGACTGAGACAGAGACAGAGAATGTGAAGCAGAGAGAGGCTTCCCCTATACAAGCCCAGCAGGAAATTTGAAACAGGAAGGTTAAGAATAGAAAGGCGATTACACCAGGGGCTAAGGAAGGAACAAAGGCTGGCAGAGTACAGTGGGAAAATCGTGACTCAGACCTCCCAGGGTGACTATGCAAATGAACAATGAGTGAGAACGCTTGACAGTCATTTCCTTGAGAGAAGTTAAAAAAAAAAAAAAAATAGACGTAAAAGGAACTCAACTTAGAGGGAGTGATCCCAGAGGGAGCACAGCCTGGGATCTGGAGCATTCTCTAGTGGTGAATCAGTGACTTGGAGCCCAAGTGTCAGTGACAAGTAAAAGAAGGGGCAGGCTTGTCACCCAGGCTTTTCCAAAGTGATCTACAGAGACTGAAAGCTGTCTAAGGTGTGTCTAAGATGGGGAATTCCTCGTGTGTCTGCGAGGTTCCCATTTCTTTTCTTTTTTTTTCTGTTCAATAAAGTTCAGATATCTGTGTGCCATAGAGTTTCCCTTTGTGACACTTAATAAGAATCTGTCTGGGTGTGCCATTGAAGATTAGAGTAAGCAGGACAAAACTGTCAGCCTCTGCTTGAGATGAATGGATTCAACATAGAACTACGACTAAATAAATAAATAAATAACTGAAATTTTGATGGGTTTTAGCTATCCAGCTTTAAAAAGTGTTTAGTTTACAAGGTAGATATCTAAATATATCACTTGAAGAATTTTGTAAAGGACTAAAAGACCTACAACTAACTGAAGGATAAGATTTCTAACTGTATGGGATGTAAGAGGCTAGAGTATGTCATCCCAAAGTATCTGTGATTGTGAGCTGAGGACCTGAAGTGGCTACAAGAGAGGTTCCATCTCCTCCCTGGCTTTGCCTAAAGGTGGAAAACAGATTTACATTGAACCATGTATGCATGGAACATAGCTTTTTTGTTGGGCTTAGTTGAGACAGCTAGCTCTGGGCTATTTTGTACTTAACATAAAACACCTGCTGTACATAAACAGCACTTTCCCTAAAACCACACTATGAGAAAACACATAATTAACGTACATCATTAGCATCTGAAAGCCCATCTTCCTTTCGGAGTCACAAAGTTTACACAAGGCTATCATGTTTGTTAGCAGGTACTCAATTTAGAAGTGTCAGGATAAATTGGAAGTAATGACATAATATAGAAATAAGTTTATATTAGCATATATTTGAACTAAGAGACATTTGAATATAGCTGACCACCTATAAAGAGAAAATTAAAATGAGACCAAATCATGCTGCAGAATTATTAACTGGCCCCAAGTAACTTTTGGACATTTGGCTTTCCACATAAAAGAAACAGAAACTGATTAGATGTCAAATATTTTCTATGACGTTGTCACCCAACACTAGCTTAAAGGACTAGGCGAAAAAAATGATCACAGTGTTTGTTTGCATCGATTATATTTTAATATTATAAATATATCATTTCCCTCTTCCCTTTCTTCTAACACTCCAATATAGCATGCAACCCCCACAAATTTGCTGTCTTTCAAGGTCATAGTTTCTTTTATTTAATTGTCATTACACGTATGTGTGTTTCTGTCTTTTTGTTTGTGCAAGTCTCGAAATACAAATTTACAGTCTGATCAGTGTTCATAATGTTACTTGTGTGTATGTTCTCAGGGCTGATGATTTGATGTTGAATAATTAGTTTGTGTGTTTTTACTGGGTAAAGACTATTTCTCCTGCTTTCAGCATACCTTAGTTACTTGTAGGTTCTTGTCTAGAGTTTAGCCTGATGAGCTTTACCCCTTCCCACATTAACATAGCCATTGGAGCCTTCCTTAGTTAGGTCATGTTTTGGCAGCCATGTTGGTGAGACTTCCTGGGTGTAGCTTCCCTCCCTTTTCTTTCTTTCTTTCTTTTTTTTTTTTTTTTTTTTTGTTTTTGTTTTTGTTTTTGTTTTTGTTTTTGTTTTTGTTTTTGTTTTCTCTCCCCTCCTCCTCTTGTCCTCTGAGAGGGTAGAGGCCCCCCTGGGTATAACCCTACCCTGGCACATCAAGTCTCTGCAGGGCTCGGTATATCCTCTCCTGCTGAGGCCTGTCAAGGCAGTCAAGCTAGAAGAACATATCCCACAGACAAACAACAGCTTTTGGGATAACCCCCACTCCAGTTGTTTAGGATCCACATGAAGACCAAGTTATACATCTGCTACATCTGTGCAGGAGGGCCTAGGTCCAGCCCGTGTATGCTCTTTGGCTAGTGGGTCAGTCCCTGGGACCCCCAAGGGTCCAGGTCAGTTGACTCTGTTGTTCTCCCTGTGGCGTTTCTATCTCCTTCAAGAGCTCACAGTCCTTCCCCCAACTCTTCAGTAAGAGTCCCTAAGCTCCACCCACTGGCTGGCTGTGGGTTTCTGCATCCCTCTGAGTCAGCTATTGGGTGGAATACCTCAGACGACATGAATGCTGTCTGCAAGCAAACAGAGTATCATTAATAGCGTCAGGGATTAGCATCTTTATGCCCCATATTTGGTAATTATCCTGGAATCTCAGGTGCAGGAGTTGTGTTACAGATCTATCACTTAGGATTGTGCTCCATAGCTCTTCATTTAGAAGTTTTGTGGTTTTATGTAATTGTCTCCATTAGATACAAGCAGAAGTTTCCTTGATGAGGGGTGAGATACACATGTTTGTGAGTATAAGGACAAATGCTTAGATTCTTGTTAGAAAAGGTACTGGCTTAATGCAGTGGTGGTTGTAGGTTCCCATCCAATATCCCTTATTTCACTAGCCCCAGGTAGTTGGTTAGATACCCAGTACCAGTAGGCACGGTTACCTTCTTGTTTATCAGCCTTATTAAATCCAATTACAGAGCTTTTGGTTACCACGAAGGTATGCATGCCACTACTGCACCCTTAGAGTTACCATACTGGTTGTTGTGGTTCATAGGCAACATAGTGGGTAGTATTATTGGTTGCCTCTCTGTCTGGGAAGCATGGATTTTTTTTTTTTTTTTTTTTTTTTTTTTTTTTTGTATCATGAACATAGACTTCAGAGACAGGTTTGTATACTCAGGGACCTCTGTCTAAAGTCTATGATGTCTTTAGAATTGTGGCTTATCCCACCATCACTCAGGGATAAGCAAGGTCAATAGCAATAGCTTATAATATTTGGAGGAGTCTCTTAGACAACAACTGACCAAGAACTCAAAAGGGAGCTTCGCATGCCTGGTATCTGGGTTTACATTAGATGGTCTATGGATCTTCGACTGTACAGTTTGGATACTGTAAGCCCAGATAGTGAAATTTTATTTAAGCTATATATGTAAATGTGTACACTGACTTATATTAGAGTTATTTTAAGATAGCTAATTAACAATATAGTTCCTTATGAGTTTTAGACATTATTATTGTCACTTTAGCCCCCTTATCCTTCTTCTGTATTTAGCTCCCTTAATCTCCCTATAGCTTCGCCACCTTCCCCTTGATCACATCACCTTGTATGGTGCTACTTCTCTCTCTACGCATGCCTCTACCCCTATCCTAGCAATGGTCCTTTTTACTTTCTTTGTTTCTGCAGTTACTCCAGGACATGTACTATTTATATATGAAGATCACTGCTAGGATCCTCTGATGAGAGAGAATATGACACATTTGTCTCTCTAGTTCTGAGTTATCTCACTCAATAAGATCCTCTCTAGTTCCATCTGTGACCTGAAAATATCATGATTTCACTTCTCCTTAGAGGTGAGTAGTGTTCCATGGTGTATACATGCCACATTTTTATTATCCATTTACTAGTTGAAGGACATTTAGGTTGTTTCCATTTCCTAGTTATTGTGAATAGAGCAGCAAGGAATATGGATAAGCAATATCAGTGGAATAGCTGTTGAATTCTTCGGCCATATGCCACAGAATGGTACCATTGGACCATGTGGTAGATTTATTTTTAGCTTTTTCAGGATTCACCATATGGATTTCCAGAATAGCTGGACCAGTTTGCAATCCACCAACAGTGAGGGAAGGTTCCCTTTCCCTACATCCTCTTCAGCATATGTTGTCAGTTGTCTTGTTGATATTGGCCATTCTGACTTGGGTAAGATAAAGTCTCGACATTGTTTCCATTTGTATTTCCATAGACACTGAGGATGATGAACATTTCTGAGGTATTTATAGCCCTTTTTAAGAAAATATAGTTTTAATAAATATGATGTAAACAATTAAGGGCTGACAATTCCATATTCTGAATTAAGTATGACCTGATTATAAAGAGAAAATTTGGAATACAGAGTATCATTTATAATATCAGAAAATTCATGTTTCTTTTGAGGCTGTAATTTAAGGAGCTGAAGATATTTTCTTACCTGTGGAGATATCTCTGCTTTCTATTCTGACACCAAAGAACTAAAAAATTTAGAGTCCTGTAAGAATATACTTAGCATTTTGTGTAAATGTGGTTTCAGAAAAGGTATTTAAAGAAACACTTCCTAGTTTCTGTATCTTAGTGTGGTGATGAGGTGATTTTCCTGTGAACAATTTTATACCAGTAAATAGGCATTTTTAGTGGATACTGGTTTGTGTGTGTGTGTGTGTGTGTATGTGTGTCTGTAACCCGAAGAACCCTTGTCCTTTATGCATAAACTCAAATCTAGGCTAGGCTTCACTGTTGTAATTGCTGACCAGTGGAACGAAACCTGAATGGCAGTGCTAGGGTGTGCTGATTACGGGTCACTGGTAGAATACAGCAATTAGAAATACTTATTCCCTTGGTGGAAGAGGGTCAAGGGCAAAGCTCTTGCAAGCTATTTATGTTACTGCGGGAAATCTCTGTTCTCAACATTACCAAAGTTTATATAAGTGGTCATTAGGAAAAATTGACTGCATGGAAGAAAAGTACATTCTGTACTTAAAACTGTTTTTGCATGTATTCCAAAAAGGTTGGAAGCAGTGAGTAGCAAGGGAGGCAGAGTTTCACATTATTTTGGAAAATTCTGAAACATAAAGCTTCCAATAACGTAAACAAAGCAAACTGGACTGTGATTAATATTTAAAGTTGTTTGGATTACACTTGTTGAGGTTAGTGTACTCCAATAATGAGAATGCGAGGATATATTTTACAGAAAGATATTTGTCTAAAGCAAGGGATGGGAAACAGCTCAGGATGTAAAGTGCTGGCCACACACTGACAAGGAACTGAATGGGAGCTCCAGCACCCATGTAAAAAGCTGAGTGTGGCTACATGTGGTTTCAATCTCATCACTAAGGAGGTGGAAAGAGAATGGTCTCTGAGTCTTATTGACCAGCTCGCCCAGACTAATGACCACACTCCAAGTGAGACCTGCCTCAACAAACAAGGTGGATATTTCCCCAGGACCAACACCTCAAAGTTTATGTTTGACCTTACTGTGAACAACACACACACACACACACACACACACACACACACACACACACACACGAGAGAGAGACAGAGAGAGGTGGGGAGAGTGGGAGAGAGGGAGGTGGGGTCAGGGGGAGGGAGAGAGGATGTCTAATGGAGGACTTCTCTTATTAGTATTTATTGCGGTATTTCTTTCTATTGCTTTGATGATGATAGCAACACAAAAGACAGAATTGTATCCAGAACCTCCAAACACCAGGCAAGTGCTCAATTACTGAGCAATAATCACAATCTGATTCTGTGTTTTTAACGGAAGAACTTTCTATTCATATTTATTGGTAGTGACTTTATGGTATTTCTCCTTATGATATTGCACCAGTTTTAATAATAGCCATAAAAAATACAGTCGAAGTCCATGCTGTGGTCCATAACAAAAGTATCCAGATATGCATTTAATACACTGACACTTTCAGTTCAGGTTTGCTTATCAGTGTTACATGATCTATTATGAAATTTTTATCTGTCCTTCAAAAATCTCAGAAGCATCTTGGTAGAAGTATATGCTCAGGCCTCTTAGATTCTCCTTAGACTCTCTCACAACAGCTTTATTTATTTGTGGTTTGTAATTAAACTCCTTAAAAAGCACTTTCAAGAAGCCTTATTCTTAGTACCAAATGCTACATCTAACTTGAAATAGTACATCTATATAGTTGGTGTATATGTGAGTTTTAATGAGTTTAATAATGCTAAAATATTGCGTAATAATTACTTGCTTCCCTGGAAACTAATAAAAAACACAGATTTGTGGTAGAAAACTAAAAGGCAAAGAACAAAGTCATTTAGTCTATATAAAATGCCATCTTTCAGTATTACAAAATTTGCCTGTTACATTGTGGGTCTATTGAGTCTCATGAATAAGATGGCTCTGCCCTTGAGGTTCTTGATCCTGGAGTGACATTTTTGAGAGTCTTACTAATTGAACCTTTAGAATATGTCTCTGGACCTCTCTGTCCACCCTACCATTTCCTGGGCCTCCATAATATAGATATGAACAGACAATACAGTGTGGCTCCAGGGAGTCATATCCTCAAACTGCTAACACACTGCTTCCTAAGAGGCAGTGATCCCCAAATGCTATACACAAAACTTAAGTATCAGTAAGTGTTAACAGAGGCATTAGCAAACACTGCTGTGCCTGAATGGGTCAACAATGTTTAGGAGAAAGAGGTTGTTTTTTAATGGGGTGAAGTTATTACAGACATAGATATCTATTACACAATCACATCATAAAGGCCAAGAAAGTGAAGTGGATGCTAGGACCTTCTGTCCATCCAAACCAAGTACAGAGCTTCCACAAGGTATCCGAGGATTGGAAGAGTCAACCAACACCAGTTCAGTTACATGACAAACTAGGACAGAGACCAAACTTCATCATTGTGTGTATGTGGAGAAAAGTATGATTCTAAGTAAATGAGTTAGAGTATAAAGCATATACTTTTAAAAGAATATACATTACAGAAAAAAGTAATCTAGGTGACAAATCTAAGGATGATGATACATTGGAAAGGACGAACCCATCTGAGGTTCTATGGCATGCCAGAGAATTCTATAATAAGAGTTGAACTGAAACAGTCATCTAGGTGAACAGGGGGGAAGGATGAGAAATACACAAAGATACTACTGGGAGAAAAGTCAGTATTATTTTTAGAAAGGAGGAGAAGAGGAGCAGGGGGCATTGAGCTCTCCATAAAAGGTTGGCCTGAGTTTCTGTGGTTTCTTTTCTAAGGGAGAAGGAACTCAGGGAAGAAGCAGGTCCAAGAGTGGGTGATGCAGTGGCCTCTGTCAGAATAAGTGAGCAGTCTTTGCCATAAATCCCCTGCAGTTCAAGGGAAAGATAACTTCATGATGGAGACAGAAACCAGAGTGAACGAGATGGGTTGGCAGGGTTCTCAGATGACAAAGCAGTCAGGGCTGGACTCCTAAGGGAAAAGCTAAAGGAAAGAGAGGATAAGGTAACTTCAGAGTGACCAAGGAGGCAATCACAGAAAGACAGGAAAAAGCCCAGGATAGGAAAAAAAATTAAAACCCAGGAAGATGAGAAATTGTGCCAGTTTATTTGGCTGTGGGTTTATTTTACTGTGTGTCCCAAATGACTTTGGGAGTTTGGAACCTGTGGAGAAGGTACAGGCTAATGCTAAACTTCAGGTGCTCACAGGACAATGAAGGCCAAAGGCAGCATATAACAGGAGCCCAAGACAACAGAATATACCACCCAGGGACTTAAGTATTTTAAACTGAAGATAATCAGGAAGAATCAGGCAAGTTTTTAATCTTTTTTTATTTGCCTAACACTGCTTACAAGTTTATCAAAGTTTTGCTGACACACACCAGCAAGCACAGGACTCTGAATGAGAGGACTCTGAATGTCATAGTACCCGAGTCCAAACTTGAAGAATACATAGAGCACACAGCATGAATTCATTCTACAAAGGAGAAAGTGCTTTCACTGGAAGTTTATAAGTGATAACATTGAAACCTGAAGAGTCTGTGGGAGGTTCACCATGGTCCCAGCACTATTTACTGTAAATGAGCCAGGTCCAAATGACTTCTAAGCCAGCATATTTGATATCACCAATGAGAAATGAAGAAGAAAACAGAATCAGAGAGGACATTGAGCTCCACCATGCCAGGAAAGGAGAGCAATAATTTCAAGTCACAAAGTGCTCAGTTTGTGTTTTAATTATGTGGGCATCTCAGAAAAGATACATTGGGAAGATCAGTTAGTTGTTCTTGAGTCATGGAAGGAATAAAATGACATTGTGACATAACACCCCCAAAGAACATGAGAGGTAGGGCTCATAACTGCGCCTCTAGGACAGCAAAGAATGCATATAGTCACTGAGCATTATGTATCTAAATATTTATGGGGAGTCATACATAGAGTTGCCCAATTAGTTATTGAATTGAATGTTGAATTTCTTGCAAAAAGCCTCCTGCATCATAGTTAGAATGATTACTAAATTCTGAGGAAAAACCCTACCTTTATTTTCATGATCAGTTTAAGCCTTCCTGACCTGCTCATTTTCCAGATAAACCTCATAATGTACGTGCCACTGAGAAATGCCTAGAAAACATGCTTTTTACAAGCCAGAAGGTCAAAGCCCCTCTTACTATTCAACTGTCCTGAACGTCTATAGCTCTGGTCATTTCTTTTTATAAATATTATCCCATCGTGGTGATTTTTAATACTCTGGGTAGAAAGAAACTAATGACTAATGATTGAAATGACTGTTTTTTTTTCTTTTTTATTATGTATGTTAATATTAAAGTATATGAAGAATTGTTTGGTTAAATGGTAACATATTTGGTGTTTACTGTTTCTGCATTTCCCTTGTCTAGTGTTTATAGTGATTCTGGTTCTTTCTTAGAGTCTTCGTTGTTCTACAAAATAAGAAAGTTGGTAAAACTGAAAGCATTTATTTCCAGTCATCTCATTTTAACAAGTTATTTTCTGTATCAATTAAAAAGACCCATGATGGGTTTTCTGTCTATTAATATCTACCCAACTGTCTATCAAGGTTATACATATTATTATCAACGCTATCTGCAATATGGAGAGCCAGTTGCAAAACTGCAATATGTGGGGCTATTAAGACTGCTCAGTTGTTAAAAGAGTGCCTTGTTTTGTAGAAGACCCAAGTTAGGTTTCTGGCTTTCACATTCAGCAGGAAAGAATCAGCTGTAATTTCTGCCCCAAAGGATCTGCACTCTCTGTTATTCAATACAATCACTGGTATTCAAGTGTACATACTCTTGCACAGATCTATTCAATCTTAAAAATAAATACATCTTTTTATTAAAATAAAAAGATTAGGGAAATCTGAATCTAAAGGTTTTTAACCCAGAGAGTGGAGTGGTACAAGATCAAGTCCAGACCAATGTGTCAGCTAAGTAATCAGGCAGGCAGAAGATAGTTTTCCCAGCCTCTATTTTAAAAAAACAACATCTCCTCAGGTCTTGAATGAATCAGATAATGGTTACCATCTGCTTTGCTAAATACCCAGACTCAGTGCTCCTCTACTCTGAAAATATCATTGCAAACTCTTAGAGAAATAATATTACCCAGATCACCCCAAGATGTGTTCAGCTAACAGAAAAAAAAAAATTAATCATTACAGCTCAGCAGAGATTCTAGGTAGAGAGGCAGAAGTGTAACTGTGATACTATTAGGTAAAATCCCTCTCGGGTCATAAATTTATTACAGTGTAGTTCCCTCACCAAGACTGTCGTTTTCTACTCTTAACATTCTATGAAAGCAAACTGTCATCGGTAGTAAATATTCTTGAGCAAAACTCATCTCTGGTGTCTTAGCAACCATAGTGACTGTCCAATATGCAACTGTTTTGGATTTGTTTTAGTTAACAAAATACATTTCCAAGAAGTTCTGAAAACCAAAAACCAAATAGCATGTTATCGACCCCCTGTGATTTTCTAAGAAAATGATCAACTGTCATTTTTCCATTTGTAAAGTTAAGTTTAGTAGATATTAATACAGATAACAGGATGAGAGTCATTTTAATAGCAATCTTGCCAGATAAATGTGCTACACTACTTGAGTAATTAGGGATAATATTTGATGTAAGCGCTTTGGCACTGCCATCTATGTATGTGACTCAGAGCAAGAGCATAATGATGAATGTTTTTGGTCTGCAAGAACTGAAAAATCTAAATTAAAATTTAATCACTTCTTATTTTGAAATAGCACAAATTCTTCCATCATCATCTTTCAATATTGCCAATAAAGGTTTTTTTTCCTTTGAGAATTTATGTTACCCATTTTATTAATTAGCTATAGGCATTCAGATGAGCATGCTGTAAATTATGCATTTTTGAAACTCTCCCTTATAAATTCCAATGAATACATTTATATTTCTTCATCCTAATATATTTAATAAAAAACTTACATTTTAGAAGGACAAAAAAACCACCTGAAATTGTAGAACGAAACAAGCCAATTTCTGACTAATGATGTTCCATTTATATCAGGTAAGATCTATCTAGTATTTCAAAGAAGAATAGAATATCTTTCTGAGTCACGCACTTATGAATTTTATTTCAGATCTTCTATGAATGAAAAATTTTACAAGAAAATCAAGTAGCTCTATATTAATATGACACAGTACACATATTTTCTAGGTTATTACACATAATATATATATTTCTATGAATAAAACAAAAGAATAGAATATGCATGTTTTCCATGCAATATCAAACGTGTGATAAAGGTCTAAAATGTAAGAAAGAGATATTTTACGCCAACATACATCAGCCAAGAACCACATAAAGTCAGGATAATTTAAGAGGGTTATTACAAAGGACATTAAATGTTCACGGTTTGTCACCTGAGACCTAAGGAAGTTAAGATCAATGAAAAGTGATAACGTTTTGTTTCTTGGTTACTGCCTATTAAAAGGAAAGAGGAAAAACAAAAGAACAGAAAATCCAGTGGGTGAGATTACGGTCACCAGAATGCTCATTTTCTGCTCCTGACATGAAGTTTCCCAGGAGAACAATTTGCTAGTATCCAATAAAGTTCAAGACAAACACAGAATCTTTCCAAGTAATCTCATTTGCAGATATTCTAGGGAAGCCTCAAACTTAATGTCAAAAGAGAACAAGGAAACAATTGTAAGGGGAAGGGAGAAAAGCAGCAGTATTAGGGGGATATGACTTAAAAGACACAGATGAAATCTTGCTTTAAAGAAATATCTAACACCTGTAAAATATGATCAAATGGCACCTTCTAGAAATAAGAACAGAAAACAAGGAAAGATAAAAGGGACAATGAGCCATGAAACACAGAGACTTTTTTTTTTTTTTTTTTTTTTGATGTGAAATATGAGAGCAAGATTTTTGTTTGGTTTTCTCAAGAGAGTTGGGGGTTCGGCAGTTGACTAGAAAGACATATCTATAACCCAGAAAACAGAACACAGGGAAAGAGTTTAAACCACAAGGAGTGAAGTGGGGATTTAGAAGGTGGGTAAACAGTATTGTCACAGAAAGACAATCTCCATCAGAGCTGTAGAGCATCCAGGCTGTCACAGTCCATGTCAGAACTACCCTTGCTGACTGGGGCAGGAAAGAGTCCTGTTTGGTATACAGGACTGTGTTTCCCTTTAAGGGCACTTAATTCTTTGCTATATTCTATTGACACATTAAAGTATCATCTTCTTCTTACTCAATGCTCTAATTTTTAATATTTAAAAGAAAAAAGAAATGGAACCGAGCATAAAGACCATTAATTACCAATAGTGTTATTTTTGAGAGTTTACATATATTCAACTCCAAGTGGCCTCATTGCTTTTGTTTGTTTGCTTTTCTGAAAAAAAAAATGGAAAAGTTTATTGTATATTTATATTTATGTAACTCTTCTTTATTTCTTTTCTTTTCCTTTTATTGGATATTTTATTTATTTACATTTTAAATGTTATCCTCTTTCCTGGTTGGTTTCATCTCCGAAAATCCCTATCCAGTCCCCTCTCCCCCTGCTTCTATGAGATTGCTCCCCATCTACCCACTCCTGCCTCCCCGACCCTTGCATTCTCCTACACTGCTGCATCTAACCTTCACAAGACCAAGGGGCTTTCCTCCCATTGATGCCCAACAAGGCCATCCTCTACTACATATGCTGCTGTAGCCATGGGTGTATTCTTTGGTTGGTGCTTTAGTCCCTGGGAGCTGGGGGGTGGGGGGAGGGGCGTCTGGTTGGTTAATGTTGTTCTTCCTATGGAGTTACAACCCCCTTCAGCTCCTTCAGTCCTCTCTCTAACATCTCTACTGGTGACCCCATACTCAGTCCAATGCCTCATTGCTTCTGCTGGGTTTAATTTGCAGCTGTGGTATCAGTTGTTGTACGAGTTCAGTGGGTTTCATCTGCCTCTGTGGCTGCTGCATCAACTTGCAGAACTGGCTAGGAATCTTGTTTCCAGACTGAAACTCGGGTAACTACTGCTTTCAGGGGCTTGAGGCATTTGTGTGGATAGCAGCAGCAGGTCCCAGTATGTTTACACTGGCTTTAAACTGAAAGTGTGATTATCCAGTTACCAAAGAATCCAATATGTAGGCTCATAAAATGATATCAAAGAGACCACCATCACTAGTATTTGAACCCAGATAAATAATTCTGTTGTAAGAGTATGTAGGAAAAAATATGGCTGGGGAACCCAGGGTTCCTCCCGCCATGCTGTGGGTAGTCAGCTGGGAACGCTCTGGGTGCCTCCAGCTGGAAGTTGGGCCTGGCTGCTCATTAACTAAAGGCCTCTCTATGAGGCAGCATGGCCCCAACACAAGAGGAAGTCCTTGGGTTTCCAAAACCGGTTTATTGACATGGCGGATGGTGGATGGATCTGGATGCACACACCCTATAAAACCTGAGTTAAATAGGGAGGGGAAGAGAGGGGAGGTGCTGGGGAGGAACGCTTAATTGGCTCCACCCTCTGGCCTTCAGGTACCTCATTAGTATGTAAATCTCTCTAGGGCCTGTTATCACCATCATGCCCTCCACCTGTGTACTTGACTGAAGGGCTCAGGTTGAATGGAGATTAAGCCTTGTGTTAGGCCCAACAAGAGTAAAGCAATGTTTGCCCTGGAGATAGAAAGAATTGTGTGCAATATTGACAACAAAGTACTTCCAAAACAAGATGTGTTGCATGAGTCCCATTCCTTAAATGTGAAGATAGAAAAAATACCCATGAAGATTTTTGAATAAGTGCAAATGAAGTCACCTCAAAATATAAAACAATGACAAAACAAATGTGAGGCATTTGTTATCTGTAAGAGGAAAGAGTATATTATTTAAGCAACTTTGAACTTTTGTCTGTCTTTATATTATTCTCCTACATTTTTTTTTAAGTCTTAGACGAGACTGAAGTCTGCTCCTGAACTTGGCTATATAGCTAAGGATGATCTTGAACTTTCCATCTTCAAAGTGCTGAAACAGAAGGCTTAACTGCCATGCCCAGTTGTACATGGTGTTGGGAACTAAACCCAGAATTTTGTGCTTGCTAGGTGATCACACTACTGACTGGGCTGCACATCTACTCTTTTCCATTCCTCTACTATTGTTTCATACAAAAATACAAATTTCTAACATTACATGAAGTATAAATGATCAAATTATGGTTCTCATGCATGACATTTGTGCTGCCATGGTCGGGAATGCTTAACCCTCTAAGTAGCCCTGGCTACACTTTTCGTCTACTGGCATAAAGCACAGTCCGTGAAATTCTACAGATACTGAATGGAAATCCTGACCAGCAAAACCAGAAACTAAAATTAGTATTTTAGTTTGAAATTCACTATATTTTCTAATACACACTGACAAGGATCTCTCTGTGACACATATATTCTAAATTATCATCCAATATCATAGGTGCCATTATTAGGTAGTTTTCAAGCAAAATTTGTTTCGGTTACATCAATTCCTCTCTTTAAACCCCCCTTCCTTTATATCAAAATACTTATATGAGTTCAAGGAAGCAAAGACTCTTTCTTTATAAAAGATTTTGTCAGCGTTTAATATCAGCCTCTGATTCCTGCTTTTCCATGTGTTCCCTACCCTCAGGAAGAACAAAGACACAGACAGTAGCTAGCTTGCTTCACAGCTCCTAGTCACTTCCTGCATCTGTTTGTGTTCTTTAACTGTGACAGGCCCCGGCAGGTCCCTCCTGAGTAATTGTTCAGGATCCAAAATTATAAGTGCCAAACTTACAAAAATTCAGGAACCACACAACAAAAGACTTAGAGGGAACAAAGCATTAGGTCATCTCTTCCCTCCACTTGGAAACTTCTCTCTAGAATAGGTCTCGAATAGCTATTTTCAAAAATGGGACTGAAACCTATTCAATTCAATTCTCAGAATCATCTCTACTTAGTTTTTATGTATCTTTATACCATCTACAAATTAAATATAAAACAAAAAAATATGCATTTACATGTGTAAATAAGCATGTGTGTATACATGTATTTACATTTATATATTTTTACTTCCAAACATATCCATTTGAACCAGGGATGGTTAGCAATCATGATTACAGAGTCAAATTGTGTTTAATTTTTGCATATTTTATTGTCTGAATGTTGATTTTTTTTAACTGCATATTCATAGCACACTCCCAACCACCAGTGTCCTAGCAACACTGGGTTGTTCTAATAGCTACTCTAAGGAGAAAACATGTGGGTTATACTGACACAGAATGAAGACTTTGTGATACTAGTTCATTTTTCTATTTTACAGTACTAAGAATCAAACCCAGGACTTCACACATTAAAGAAGTATGTCAGTATGTCACAGGTCTAGATCCACAATACAGGTATGTGACAGTTCTCATGTGAAATCTGAACACTGATAAGGTCACTTCTGAATCATGGGCTCTTTCATTGGTGTTTTGAATTATTTTCCTTTTCCTTTTGCTCCCTGGCAAAAAGCTAAAGGCATGTAATCATTAAACAGTGTGTGTGTGTGTGAGATTGCGTGACAGAAAATCATAGGAGTTACTTAAAAGCCAAAGCATATAAAATAATTTATTCTTCACAGACATTTCTATATCTATTTGTGTAAGCATAAGCTTGAATCATATTCAACTAAGGAAGTGGAATGTTCTTACTGTTCTCTGCATGGAAATGGCATTCATCATCATAAGGCTTCTTAATACCCTCTTTAACCTATGCCCCTGAGCACCAGGCTTAAGTGACTGTGATCTGAAAATCACCACATTTTATTTCCTCGAGTGCATGTCTGGTGCTGAACCACACTAATTTTCTATCTTCTCACTAGTTTGAAATATTTCTTAATGCCTGTGTTACTTCCAAAAAGCTTGTAGTAAATGCAGGCAAAAAAAAATTAATGTTGAAACCTCTGGTGAGGTTGGGAATAGAACTGAAGATTCTGTCATTTTACGGTGCCTAGTTTTAGCTAGTTAAAATGTGGTACTATCATCAGGTGGCAACCTGAGATTCTCTATGTAAGCCGAATCCTGAAGATGGGAGCCTATCTTTAATTGCATGTAACAACCTGCCTACCTCAAGCAGGTTTCCTCAACTTTAAAATTTCTACTAGAGTCATGAATGATAGTCTTTTCTGTAATCTCTGCAACCAGAAATATTAGGAATGAGACTTACAATTTCAAGGCCAGTCAAGGTTATATAGCAAGACGAATTTCAAAACCAGCATTGGAGAAATGGCTCATGAGGACTAGTTTGTAGCAGCTAACACTACAAAAACATAAACACTTGCAGTTCTATTTTGGAGGAGTCTGGCACCCTTTTATGACCTTCTTGAACACACACTCACACATTTACACAAACACAAGCTCATACTTATGCACACAAACATGCAAAACAATTAAATCTTTCAAAAACACAAATAATCCCCACTCTAATAAGTAATGCCAAACTTTCCACAGTTTAATTACTAAACAATATCTGAAAACTGCATTAAGGACCATGTCCAATGCTGCAGCCCTTGCTTAGTACATGTGAAGTTCCCAGCTCTTTCTGTATCCCAGCCCTGATGAAGAAAATGAGGAAATAAATGATGGGTTAAAATAAGGGTTTATTGTAATAAACCCTTAAACTTAACTTACAGTTCTTTAAGTTTTGAATTTTGTTATTGACCATTTTCAATAAAGTAGAGAAAAGATTTCCTTGTCCATTCAAAAAAAGCTTCCAGACGGAGCCCTAACCAACCAAACCTTGGTGCTTTGAAACTTGAATGATTAGTAATTATTGTATTTTTCTCAACATATCACTTTGATAATGTGTTTTAGTTTAGTTAGACTTTTCATGTCTTGTCTTGTCATGTCTTGTCATTCTCTGCCAACCTACAACCTTTTCTGAAAAAGGCTCTCTTGTATCCAAGATGTGTTCAAACTCCAAACATGTCCTTGAACTTCTAATCCTCCTGCCTCCACTTCCTGAATTTTGACAACACCATGCCTAATCTATAAAAAGCTGGGAACTGAACCCAGGGCTTCATGAATGCAACAAAGGCATCCTACTAACTGAGCTACAATCTTCAGACCTTTTCTTTTCTGTTTTTAATAATAACAGTCAACAAAAATAATACCAACTGTACATATAATAATCTGAAATACAAACTGTGTGCTGGTTACTATAACAACATTCCTCCAAACAATATTTTTCTAGGGTAACCATGTTTATTTTCCACATAGATGATGACATTTTATCAAAGGCTAATAATCGAATTTTCAAAGAACCCAACACATTTGTTAAACTCTTATTATTCTCAGGAAGATCTTCAAAGATTTCCCCATCTCATTTTATTGTTTGTTTGCACTGTTGTTGTTGTTTTTATTAAATTGTCTGAAAGAGCTGAACGGTGCAGCAAGCACTTTTTATTTGAATAGCACAGAGAACAAAACATAATTCTTCCTCAGAGGAACTTCTACGATAAACAAAGTTTGTATAAAGGAGACAGGCACCTTGGAATGCTCCCAACACGCAGAGTACTCAATAGAGACCAGGAGATGAAGCTGGCAAGGGCTCCAATTCACACACCCCTTTCTTATGTTACTTACAAAGGATTTCTCCATTTCCTTAAAAACACCAAACCTCATAAAATGCAACAGAATTTAATGAAAGACCAAGTGACAGCTATGCCAAGGGAGGACCTGCTTATTTTTTCTCTTTTTTTAAAACACCATTTTATTAATTCTTTGATAATTCAATACAATGTCTTTTGGAAGGTTCTCTGGTCTATGAGTATAGCAGTTGAGAGATTTTGCCCAGAAGTGCTGTAGTCATAATGTATGCGCCTACATATTCCACGTAATAAAATTCTTCTCCTACAGGAAACTCCTGAGAGCTTCTCCTAGGTTCAGTGCATGTGTGCCTCACTCAGTACACAACAGAAATTCCATGATGCAAAGCCTAGAAGAAATTCCCCAGAGACACACATGCACAGCCCAATAATAAGACAAGCTGTGCAACTAAGAGAACATTCATAGTTTAAAGGCATTACCAGACCCACTACCCACAAAAGGAGTTTTTGTTGTTAGAAACTTGGCAATGATTCTAATCAGGAAGCTGTCTGTACTCAGCTCTCCAATGTGTCATCAACCACATTGTCCTCTTCTGTTCATAATGTGTAAGTAGTCACATCTGCAGGATGTTGCCTCAGTCTCACAGAGAAACAAGTTACATTGTCACTACAGTATATAACGTTGCCTGAAAGATACACAAGAAGTTTGGATTTAGCATTATGTGAGTTTCCATACATACACAGACACATTCATAGAATGTACACACAAATCATATACCTAGAGAAAGATGTGTGTGCATATAATACATTGTTTCGTTTTCAATGTGGAACATCTTTAAAGACCAATATGTTAAAGGCTTGATCCCAAGCGTTATCCATTACGCCTTAAAATCCTGACATTAATGATATTTAGAGAGCTGTATCTTTCTTCTTGCAATTGTTCCCTTGCAGGAGATTGTGGTTTTTTCACTTTTCTTCTTTAATTCTTTTTCATTCAGGCTTTGAGGTATTTGGCTTTGTTCTACTGCCCATTTCTGTCTAGGGTGTTTTGACTGACCACAGACCCAACACAATGGGGTCAATGAAACTTCCACTGGAAACTCCTTACCTGGCATCCAAAATTGTTGATTATTGTAGTTGTTTGTTATAGTAACAGGAAGCTAAAGCCCATACCTAATCTAATTACTAAATACATACTTTGCAATTAACTGTAGTATATCCAGGTTTAAGAAATTTCTTTGTGTACATTACAGTTCACATTGGTAACACCTACTCAATAGTGTTCATCAGATAGAATCCATAAGGGTTGAGAATGAATGGTAAGTAGTGTGTGTGTGTGTGTGTGTGTGTGTGTGTCTGTCTGTATGTCTGTGTGTGTACACTCACAAGTGTGCATATGTGTGTGATGATTCCCATTTTAACTACCCAGAGCAAGGTTGTGCATTTTTCACTCTTCCGTAGAATCTTGTATTCATTCAGTGAATACATGTTAAATATAAATAATAACTTGCATTTACCTGTACATTTACAATTAATTTTTCTTTACTTATTTATTACTTTTTATTCAGAAATATTATGTCCAAATTCTAAATTACTGTCAATCTCTCATGCACAACACCCTGCTACTATAATATGGTGAAGATCTGAAAGGATAAGAATTCTATAATTCTTTTGCCTATGACCATTCTGCTAATGGAGTATGACAGAAACATTGCCCTTAGAATTTCACTATAAAAGAATCATGGGAGCCTGCAGATTGTTACCCTTTTCATTCTGTAGGTTACTGAAAGAAAGTACTTGGGGTATGGCCATGTTATTTTAACCATTGCCATTGTCGTGAGCAAGATCTTAACATTTCTTGTTTGTTCTTAACTGTCACTAAATACGCAAGGTTCTTCATGGTTACTGTTTGATCTGCCTAAAAAGATTCTGGAAAACATTGTCAGGTATGGCCCTATAGACCAATCCCTTCCCTAAGAATTTTATCATCAGATTCCTGACTCAGTCACTAAAGTGCTTGCTGAACAATCATGGAGAAGTGAGTTTGTCTCCCTACTTCCTCATTCTATGCATTTGTAATTCTAATTCTAAAGAAATGAAAACAGATCCCAGAGCTCATTGGCCAACCATTCTAGCAGACTCAGTGAGTTCCATGTTCAGTAAGAGACTTTGTCTCAAAATTAAAAAATATATATATAGTAGAAAATGGTTGAAGAAAAATTTGGTATCTGACCTCCAGGTGCATATGAATGCAGGTACACATACATACACTTATGGGTACAAACACATACACACACACACAGAGAGAGAGAGAGAGAGAGAGAGAGAGAGAGAGAGAGAGAGAGAGAGAGAGAGAGAGAGAATATTTTTCACATTCCCATAGCCTCTCAGCATATGTCAGCAAACCCATTGTTGTTTTTGTATTTTACCAATATACAAACACTTGGGAAATTTGTTTTGTTTTGCTTTTCTCTCCCTAATAAAGTACTAACTAAATGGGAATAAAAGCTTGATCAGTCCCTTTTATATCCTCAATGCCCAATATTATATTTACTATATAGAAAGTGGTCAATAAGTATATATTGAATCACTAAATCATCTACTTCAGTCTTGGAGAAATGACAAGTTTTCAAAACTTCAACATGGCTCTCATATTTCACATACTACCATAGAATGTTGCTGAAAGGCATCAGGACATAAAAGGTTTGTCCGACCACTTCTGATCCATTTCTCTCCAACTATCCCCTGTAGAAATATTTCAGAAGAATCTCCTCATCCTATTTACTCTCTGAGCTCTTCAGAATCTATCCAAAAGAAGACTGTACTTTGATTAGCTTCACTGGGACAAATAAATCTCTCTGAGTTTGAAGAATACCACACACTCAATAATGCATGATTCTTTCTTAACTATTATCTCTTTGCACAGTGCAAAGGCTTTTATGTTTATGTGGCTCCAACATCCGGCCATTGAACACTACATCTCTTCATAAATTTATCCCTTCATTAGTCCAGCTGCCTAGCCTGCACTGAACCAAGAAGCCAGCATGGCATTTATAGCCTGACAAGCTGAGGGTCAATGAAGGCAATGATCCAGCTTGTCCAAATACAGAGATAAGGACTCTAGTGAAAACAGACACTATTTTCTCCTCTTGTGTATATCCACTCCTTTGTCCAGCATTCATTGAATTGAGAATGTGCCATTGTGCCACAGACATCAAAGATCAGGCAACAAAGAAGAAAAGCAAGGCCATTTTTTTTGTACGTGAACAGGTATCACAATGTTGGAAACTAGTATTTAGTTGATGCAAGTGCAAAAGTTTAGGCAGAAATAGTAGCATAAAGAGAGTAAATCTAGACAACAGAATCATTTAGGTAGGACTGGAGGCTGGGGCACAACGCAAGGGAACCAGCTCCTGATTTCCAGTGCTCTGAGCTTTTTGAAATAAACATAAAGTCCTTGAAGGAAGGCCAACTTTTGGTAATAATGGAAGATGTGACACTGGAATTGCCATGTGTCTTACCTCAGCTCACCCAGAGAAGCACTCTAACATAAGGGTTTAAATACACACAGTCAAAGAGTTACTTCCAAAAGAAGCCAATACAGCAATTAGGACCAGGAAAAGAATGTGGAATGTCCTATGAGGGGCTGACGGTCTAAGCTGAAGTCTATTTTGTTCTTTTTTATTTCTTTCTTGGGTGGTTATATTAAGGAAACCTCATTCCATGATTTGCTGTAAAACAGAAGAGTAGGTTTTTCAAATATGCTCCCTCTAATCATGGGTCATTTTCTACCTCTGGCTATCTAAGGTTTGTAGACATAAATTTTTTGCAACTTACTTTTAATAAAGGTTCAACCTCTTGTCTAGCCCAACACCCAGCAGAAATAGTGAAAGAGAAAAGATATTAGGATATGTGGGAAGTAGACCTGTGCAGCAATAGTTCTTTGGGGGCAAACTTGATCTTCTTTGGCAGCATTCAGTCCCACAGCAAATACCAAATACCGTTCAGCAGCTGCAGACCTAGTCCTATAGGCAGACAGATGCCAGGCAGGAACCAGCAGCTACAGTCCAGTCCTTTCAGCAAGCAGACACAGATAGCTGTGGTTCAATCCTGAAATCAGCAAGCTAGCCTACCTGTGGAAGGTGAGGCTGCAGAGGTGGCAAGCTATATCAGGAATATCACAAGCAGTCCTTGCGTGAGTTTCTCTTCATGGCATCTTTACCACAAGTTGAGTTCATCAATGCTGTGTAAGGCACACCAAAATGTGCTTGTCGTTATTAAAAAAAATAACAAGGAGGAGCAAACCAAACCAATGCCCAACGCTCATCTCCCACTGTCTGTGGGGTCATATTTATACTCCTTCATCACAAGTCCTTCCAGTATTTTCTATACCAAAACATCAATTTATCTGTGTCTGCTTTAAGAAAACAGTCTTTCACCTGTTTGCTTTAGCAAGACATCTTTTTACCTGTTGACATAACTAACTTTCCAAAGAACTAGAAGTTTCCACTTGCAAGGTTTCTGAGAACCAGTAGTCTAAGTGCATTCCTGAGTTCAGCTGGGGCAGTGTATCATAGAAGTTAAACCTCGGATTCTGGGTGGAGCCCATAGCATTTGTCACTAGGTGTTAGTAGGTCTGGATGAAATTTTAACAATAATGGAAGGAATTGGCCAGAAAGGTTACAAAGAGAGCACCCTCAGAAATACAAGTAAGAAAGGGTCTTGTCTGGAGCTTTCAGAAAGTCAGTGTGGTACAAGTTGGGGCTAATTTGGAAGAAGGACATGAGCAAGATCTGTGAGAATCAGGCAATATGACAAGAAGATTAGACTTTGCTGTAGTGTGTGATTGATTCAGGTACTATCTACAATTGCCTACAATTGTGGTGATTTGAATGAGAATGGCCCTATAGGCTCATCAATCTTAAGGCTTGGTCACTATGGAATGTCACTATGTCAGTATTTGAAAGGATTAGAAGGTGTGGCCTTGTTAGAGGAAGTATGTCTCTGGAGTTGAGCTTTGTGGTTTCTAAAAGCATATTCCAAGTCTAGAGTCTCTCTCTCTCTCTCATGCTTCCTGCTGTGATGATAATGATTAAGCTCTGAAACTGTAGACAAGTCCCAATGTTAAAAGTTAAGTGTTACCGGGCGTGGTGGCGCAAGCCTTTAACCCCAGCCCTTGGGAGGCAGAGTCAGACAGATTTCTGAGTTCGAGACCAGTCTGGTCTACAGAGTGAGTTCCAGGACAGCCAGGGCTACACAGAGAAACCCTGTCTCGAAAAACAAACAAACAAAAAGTTATATATTTTTCTTTATAAGTGTTGCTGTCATCATCGTATCTCTTCACAACAATAGAACACTAAGATATACAGAGGTCCCTTTGGTAAAAGTGTTTTCCCCAGGCTGGTGCCACTAGGACATGTTGTGAACCATTATGAAGTAGTAAAGGGAAATCCTTAAGACAGAGAAGGGTAACCTGAAAGGGGACTGCAGAACCACACTTCTTCTCCCTTGATACTAGTTCATGATGTTAGTAGGTTGTGTTTTGTGTCATCTCATTTGTCTCCCTCACTCTGAGCCCCAAAGAAAAAGTCATTCCTAATTTAGACTGGTATCCCCAGAAATGTGAGCTAATAAACAAAACCCTTTTCTCTTTACAAGACAATTGTTTCATGTTTATTATTACAATAACATGGATTTGACTAATAAAAGTCTTTAATGATTATTATGCTTTGGGGGAGTCTGAAAGACTTATGGTTTTCTTTTTAATTCATTTTGGCTACTAAAAGAAAAATATTTTTCCAAAAAGCAAAGTAGAGAAGTATCATGTGGAAATATGGCTCAGGCAGTAAAGTGTTTGCCATGTTAACAGTACCACCTGAGTATGATCCCCAACACCCATGTGAGAACCTCATCAGGTGGCTCATCATTATACCCAGCACAAGAGAGATAGAGATGGCTTAGTCACTGGACTATACTGGTCATCCAGTCTCTACAAACACATAAGCTCCAGGTTCAGGGAGAGATGTTAGCCCCAGTCCTTCAAACATGCAAACACATAGACTTCCCCCTTTTCATGTTCCTTTACTAAATAAATAAAAAATGCATGTATGTGCTCTGAATTTAATTAAAAAATAAGTATTTAAAATGTTTGGCAATTCAGAGACATTAAGCATTTATTTAAATGATGTCTATTTATCAGATCTATTACCTTTGTAACTCTGTCTATCAATATAACTATTGCCTATCATTGATCTACTGATTTTTGTGCACACACATTCATACAAATCCATAAATTATTTTATTCTGTTTATTATTCTTGAAATCCCACCCAATTTATGTGCTAAACTAGATTTACATCCCATATTAGAGGAGATAAATAGGGTAATTGTGTTTTCATATGGGTATTGATCTCATGGGAATATGAATGCCCTTGGGTTAATTGTAGATATTATTTGACTGTTATATATGAGATCATGTTGACAAGGATCCCTGTCCTTCCTAGATACTCTGCTACCTATGATATGAGTAAAGTCAGAAAATATTGCCATGACAATTGTTACACTATGGCATACTGGATATCACTGTTGCTTTATGACATATACACACCCATTAAAAGTGACCTATTGCATCAAATGTCCACAGATGAGGAGTGTTTATACCTTGAGTTAGGACCTAATCATATGCAAAACCATATTAAAACATTACTAAACCTTACAACTTTTCCCACACTTTGTCTTCTGTTCTGCTCTCCTTGTTTTCTCAACAGATTTATGTCTTACAATTAATGTTTATTTTCCCCATTTACAACACATCTGTGTAACGTTTAAGATCAAAATCACCTGCAATTATTTACTTTTTAAAATAATACTATTAATATAAAGCTGGTTTTCTTAAAGTAATGAAATGAAAACATACCATTCTTCTCCCATAATTTTCAGTAGGGTGGGTCAGAACTACAGTTTAAGATGGCTGTCTTTACACTAGCCCTATTGAAGACCAAAGAAAGTGGGTGAAGAGCTGTTCAGAAGCAACCTTTCTTTATTTCATCTCGTGCTTCTTTAGTTGCACTGATGTTGCTTAGATCTGAAGGCAGAAAAAACAGAGCAAATAAATAAATAAATAAAATCTTAGCGAAGGCTGTCACATTTGAATAACTGGGCCTTTCAGATTGTTTTTTCTTCATGTAATCAAAAATAGACAGACTCCCCAGGTATGAGAACTGCAGAGCACATACGCACATGTGGAGAACTCAATTCTATATTGCAGTTATAGCAACCATTCTAGTCTCTTTCCACTTTTTTTTGTCTGCCATTATTTTAAACTTGCTTTAAAAATCCTAGATTTAAATTTCTATTTTTATTTCCCTAATTATCTCTTTCTTCTTATATTTTACATTAAAAAAAAAAAACCTCTCGATTTGTCCAGAAAATATTTAATTGAAACTTTTGAGAAAGCATACTTGTTACTGAAAAAATTAATCAGCAAAATCAGTGAACTAATTTTAATGATGATTACTATTTTAATGGGTGAATATTTTTAGCTCCATCTGGAATGCGAAAACGCTCCCTGACTTGGTGAGATTTAAAGTGAGCACAAACTGCGTTGTGCCACATCTAACAAGCATAGCACATTATCTTAATTCCAGTTAGAAATATATTTATAGAAGAGACTAAATGCTTCAGTGTAGGTAATGAATAAATGATGCAGGAGAGAAAATTCTGGTAAGTGGGTAATGAGAGGATCCCTGAATGGCTGCAGCCCGTGAGCTGTCCTGTCTAGAATTGCAGGGATTCTATTCTGTCCCATTTTTCTTATTTTATGAGGAAAAAATATATCTATCCATTTAGGTTAAAGCTGTAAACTACCGTATTATACCTGGTGGGGTATGTTTATGACGCTCATTAATCAGCCATGAGTGCTGTGTGTCCACTCTTTAGTCAGAGCAGAGAATGGAATTTTCCATAGAACATCATGTTATGAATGGTTGTGAGTCATGCCCCGTTCCCATAAATAAGGTCTCTATGAAATGTGCATTGTAGGAGACTCTGCATGGAATATCCTTGCTGATAATTTTTGACCTCAGTGTCTGTTATGTGAACTACATTTTCTGTCATTTGTTTTCACAGTTGAAGCATTAGATGAAACCATAATATTTATGACTACACATTTGTTCACTGTCAGTATAATGTATTGTAAGACAGCATCCTGCTTTATTGGTGAGGAACAAGGAGAAACCAAGAAGGGAGAGGGTGAAGTTTTATACAGACTGCCTGCTATAAAGGCGAATGTGAAACTCACTTGTTTCTTCTACAATAGTTTCGTGAATAAAATTAATTGTTTTTAAGCATTTTCAAAGGAAACTGCTGATACGGAGTTCAGCTTCATGGAATCAGA
This sequence comes from Arvicanthis niloticus, assembly GCF_011762505.2. Taxonomy (NCBI): domain Eukaryota; kingdom Metazoa; phylum Chordata; class Mammalia; order Rodentia; family Muridae; genus Arvicanthis; species Arvicanthis niloticus. The sequence continues at coordinate 54,061,918 of NC_047665.1, read as the reverse complement.
AACAAAGACAGTAAAAATAAATAATAATCAATAACATTGGGTTGCCATGCTTTATCTGTACATGAGAGTTGATACACTGACAAGTGCTTGTTGGTGTCCACCATGGCCAAAGACAATGACCTCCGAGATGAAACCAATACTAGACCTCACATTTTTTTCTCTCTTCAGACCACTAGGGATAAATGTGCAATTGGGGCTTTTTGACTTCAATGGCAACCAGCTGAAACAAAATATTGCATCTTTGGCAACAAACATCCATCACCCAGCAAAGAGACATATCCACTCTTGACCACAGAACCCTGGTCCAGGAAACAGTCACTGGAACAGACCCCAACATTCTCTCGTGTAATGAAAAACATAGAATAAATGGAATCAAAGAGTGAGTTTGCTTTCTCTGAGGGACATTTTTGTTAGCAGTGTCTCCTACTGAAAGCATTCCTTTACCCTTCTGTAATCAATCCAATAGCCACCAGATTAGATGAGTGCTGAATTCCATTCTCAGTGATATGTTTTTAGGTCTTTCAAAGCAACTCATTATCTGCAGAAGACGCCATATGGTTGCTGTTTTGAACGAGTTTCTGTAATCGCAGCCACCATACTATCCTCTCTGGGTGTAGTTTAAACCACACACCTACCTTCTGAAAGATAATTTTGTATATAATATACACCATAGAGGGAAACTTTATTCTTGGTTCTTTCTATACACATAATTACTAGCAATGAGTGCAATCATGGCTTAAAGTCAGAGGGTAAATTTCAGCACTCCAAAAAGAGCCTAGAAAAAAAGGAATGCAATGACTTTTCACATTCTTGCGTATTATATAAAGGCATATTATTTCCTCAACATAACAGGAAGAAATTAATATAAGATAAAAGGGTTCTGAGACCACTTTCTTGAGGCGCTTTTCTATACAAGATGTGTGAAGCACAAAGGACCATAAGTATTTATACAATGAGACATTCTCTTACCTGGCAAAGCCTATTGTGACAAAGGCAGATAAGTCCTGCCACCCTGGACTTGGATAGCAAACCACAGTTGTTTCGTTTAATTCCCGTCCTTCAGGTTCTTGTTTTCTCGGAAGACTTTTTCACTTTCGGAGTTTATAATGTGCCCAGACTCACTTATAATTCTAAAGATCGCCCCCAAGGACGTTGGCTCTGATCTCTCGTATTGCTCATATAATCATCTCATCAGAATTGAGTCTGTCTCCATTCCAATTTCCCATTTGATTCACAGCACATAATCACATGGAAGCTCTCATTATTCAGATTTCTAGACATTCACCAGCAGCATCATTGTGTGTGTATGTGTGTGTGTGTATGTTTGAGTGTGAATAGCTCTGTCTGCCTGTCTGTCTGTCTGCCTGTTTTCCTATCTCTTACTTTCTCTCTCTTTCTTTCTCTTTCTTGTGTGTATCTCTCTGTCACTTGTGTGTGTGTGTGTGTACATGTTCCCATGTGTGCATATGAATGTGCACAGCATACATATATGTGTATATGCATTTAGGGCAAAGATTGACATCAAGATATTTCCCTTAATCATTCTCTACCTCATTTTCTGAGACAGAGTATCTTTTTGTTTTAATGTTATGGGTTAATTTTATGTTTATTAATGTTTTGCATGTGTGTATTTTGTCCACATACCACATGTGTGCCTGTTGCTCAAAGAGGTGTCAGGTCTCTTGGAACTTGAGTCCAGGTGGAGATGGAGTTACAGGCAGTTGTGTCCCACCCTGAGTAGGGTAGTGGCAAATGAGCTGAGACCCTCTGAAGGGGCTGGACGCCATATTAACAACTGAGCCAACTCTCTAGTCCTAGATAGAGATTGTTTTGCACCCTAAATAAAAACAGAAACTCAGGCAGCCTGGGACTTTTGTGGTACAGATTAAGACAAATAATATTCTAATTACTTTTCTATTCTTGAGATACTGCATCATGACCATAAGCGATTTGGAGAGAAACAGGTTTGTTTTATCTTACAGCTTACAGTCCATTATCTAGGGAAGTCAGAATCAAAATTCAAATCAGGAACCGAGAAGCAAATGAAGTAGAAGGCACAGAGAAATGCTGCTTTAGAGCATGCTCCCTTGGCTTACTCAGCCTGCTTTTGTAGAGCATCCAGGATCAGCTAGGAAGCACCAACTCTTGTTCAATGGGCCTACTCACACCAATAACCATTCAAGAAAATGTACCTCAGGCTTGCTTACAGGCAAATCTGGTGGCAGTATTTTGTCAGTTGAAGTTCTATTCCAAAATGATGATAGCCTGTATCAAGTTGACATAGAGATTAGCCAACACAAGTTATATTTGCATAACTTGTTAAGCAATTTACCACAAAACATTGAAGAAATTGGTGCTTCCAAAAATACGGAAAGGGGGTCAATCATGCAAAATTAGCTAATGAATAATGACAAAAGGTACTTTCCTTTGTCCATGGCCACCAGGTCAGTCTAGGGGGCCTGACTAGCACTGATAAATCCTCTTCCCCTTGGAGAGCAGGGCCTTCACTGAGGCATTGCAAAGGAAAAGACAGGCAGACACTCTCCCAGCATCTGCCTGTCTTTTAGTCTTCCATCAATATCCTATGGTTTTTGCATAGATTCCTTAATTTTCTTTTTATTATACAGAACATCCTGGTTTCTGCTTTCTTTATTCTTACACACTGTAAAAGGCCCTGTCCTCCAAGACACCAAGAGAAAGTGATTTAAAAAAAAAATCTGGAGTTTAATCTCAGGGTTTTTTTTTTTAACACATACACAGTCACTATGATGTTAGGTTTCAACCTGGGGACAAATGGCTAAGGTGCTTATTTAACATATTGAAATGGGCCCAGCCATCAAGTTCTTTAAGCCCTTGGTTCCTACCTGTTACAGGGTCCTTGTGGCTGGCACATCTTAACCTCTATTATGAGTTATCCAGCCTGGAGGGCTGGGCTGCTCTTCCCTACATAATCCATAATTTTGGTTGCCTACTCTCTTTGTACCATTAGGCTCCTGGATGCTGCATCCCTTTTTCCTGTTCGCCCCTCCCTTCCCTATCCTCCTTCACTCACATGGCTCATGTCCACTATGGCTATGATCTCCTGTTATCTATAAAAAACCTTCTCCTACACCATAGCTAGGAGTGGTTATGTTCCTTTCCTTTTTTTTTTTCTTTTTTTCTTTTTGTCATTCATGTATTCCCTGCCTCTTGTGACAATAGCAGTGGTCATGAGGCTAAAACCATGTGACACTTGTCATTTGGCTACAGTTTTACCAAATTTGGCTTTTGGCCACAGGTTTACAAAATCATCCACATATTTACATGCCTTTACTGATTTCACTGATAGTAAGTAGATGAAAGGCAAACAAATCCTTTAGAAACCAAAAAGAGGTTTCTGTTTCACCACATGGAAATAGCTCCCTGATAGCCAGATATGGTATCTTGGCCTTATAATGAGAAAGAAAGAAGTCTTAACTGCATTGCCCTAACTAAAATATTGGTGCCAACTTGTTATAACTTCTAGCATAATCCATTAACTAACCAGGAGTTGACTTGTCAAACAAGAAGTATTCCTTCTTTCAGAAGGAAATGCCCAGTGTTCTAGTTTGCTTTCTGTTACTATGATAAGTATATTGTTCAAACAGCCTGAGGAGGAAAGGGTTTACCTGGCTTACAGGTTACTGACTATCATGGAAGGAAGCCAAGGCAGGAACTCAAGGCAGGAGCCGAAAAAGAAAACAAGGAAGCAGGGCATTGCTTCTTGGTTTGATTCCCTGGATTGTTCAGCTATATTTCTTCTTACCTAAGTGTGATAATGGTCACAGAAGCCTAACCCCTCCTACCATTAATTAGTGATCAATAAAATGCCCCACAAACATGCTACAGGTCAATCTGATAGAGGCCGTTTCTCACCTAAGACACACTTTTCCTGGATATTCTTAGATTTACATCAAGTTACCAGAAATTAACCTGCACTCCTTACTTAGAGGAATAATAATTTGTTTGACAGAAATGTACATGGCCTATGGGGATTACACTGGACCTATCAATGCTTTAAGCCCTGCAAAAGAGACAGGTTAAAGCAGTTTGCAGAAATGCAGTGTCATTCACTCCTGAGCAGGAGTGACAAATGATAATCACTTAGGAGGGAATGCACACAGCATGATAGTCTTTTTTTTTAATCACCATGCATGCTACCCATACTAAAAGACATGTACCATGCTCTTGAAAATCCACAACAAGTACACTGTCAATGAGAACAAAGGCAAGAATGAAGGAGAAGATGTGCAGGTGGATCAAAGTAATTGCATATTATAGGTAGCCTATATGTTTAAGATATAAATATACAGTGTGATTTATGTTTTGATTTATAGAGATCAGCATTTGTCTGTGTTTGTCACAGTAGGAGACATGGGGTAGGAGTGAGGAATTAGTTGAGTGTGACTTCAATATCCCATTAAAACTTGCAGTTTTCTTTTTCTTTTTTTTTTTCTGTTGCCTAAAGTAATCCATCTTAGTTTTATTTTTTATTGGATATTTTATTTATTTACAATACAAATGTCATCCCCTTTTCCCATTTCCCTTCCCTAGAATCACCTATTCCATCTCCCCTCCTCCTTTATGCTTTTATACCATTTTGATTACATGCATGTATTAAGGTCAGTTCTAGGTTGAGGGTCTAGCAATACAGTAGATGCAAATAGTCAAGGAACAAGCAATACAATAAACACAAATAGTCCAAAAAAGCAAGGCATTAAACCCAATTATGTGAACACTCTCAGGATCACTGTTTCTAAGGGCTTATCAGGATGACCAAAGTATCTCAGCCTACCTCCCTGTCCTAGCCCAAGATCATTTTCATGTCTGAAGCTTACTTCCTTGTTCTAGCCTAAAATTTAGATTCGTGTCTGAAATTACTTCTTTGTTCTAGCCTAATATTTAGTTTCCTGCCTGAGATTACTTCTTTGTTCTAGACTAAGATTTAGCTTTCTACCTGAAACCTACTTCCTTAACCTTGGCCAATGTCATATTCCTGCCAAGCAGCCCATTTACTTATCTTTGGCCCATGTTAGATTCTTGCCAAGCAGCCCCAAAGGCTCTCCACCTCTCCCCCTTTTTTATTTCATTAACAAGACTGAGTCTATCTTAGGTCATTCTGACAAGAATGCCTTCCTTACCCATCATGGAATATGCATTATCAAAAGCAGTGCACTTATGTTTTAGGTTGGTAAGGCTCTGTACAGAATCTTACTCATCCTTGGTTTCCAGCCTGTTAATTTAATAACTCTGTCTGGAGGTCCATTTTTAGGTTCAAGCCATGTACTTGGCTGCCAAGATGTGATGTTGTTAAAGAAAAGCTTTAACACAATGGGTAGGAATAAAAGTATTCCTAGGACAAAAAGAGCTAGCATGATCAAGCTATATACGGTATTTTAAAGGTTGACCAAAATATAAATACTGACCTCAGGCCATGAGTAATTTTATCTACAGTATCTACCACATCAACACTCAGCAGAGCAGCATTCTTGAAATTCATAAGCTCCCTACGTATTGTTACATTCTGATAGGTATTAGAATTATGCCAAATACAGTGCATGTGTCATTAAACTTCTTCCTAATTATAATGACCACCACTGTAAATTGTAGAACTAATATGAATCCAATGGTATTAGGCATGACACTCAAGATGGTTCCTTACCCTTAAATTCTGAACCTCCCTCGGTTTTCTAACATTTAATCTCTATGCTTTTAAGCACTACAATTTGAGGGTAAGAAAAAGTCTTGGTATGAAGTGAGTTTTAAGAGATGTTTTCCTTTGTTAAAAGAACTGAGACAAGAAGAAAGAATAACAGAGAGCTCTTCCAACGATCATCTTCCAAGGGTGAGGAGAAGCTGGCAATGACATTCCTCATGAGTTCCAGGCAGTCCCTATTGTGGATTCAAGCTACGGCCTCCAGATATGCAGAATAACACACTGATTACAATTTCTGTGTATATCATTCTCCTGTCTGATATCACAAAGGCAGCTAGCCAATGGTTTCACAAAAAAAATTAACAACCTTTAATTTTCTACAACTTCAGAAAAGGAAACTTGTGGCTTATAGCTATACCTTTCAACTGTACCACTGGAGTAAGCCAGACCAGACCCCATCTTAGATATAATCATAGGCAAATATTTCCACTCTGTGGTCACTGAAGTTTCCCCTCTAGAGGGGAGGGGAGATGGAACATATAAATATAAATAGCAGCCAAAGAGATACTCATTGAAGATCAACTTCCTTTGGTACTTAATTCTCAAACATGTGTAAATTTTGGCTGTATACAAATACAATAACTGCCCAAGTAATGATCAAACCAAATAATTAACACTTATAGGCCACATAAGACCCACCCTTGAACTGGATAATATGGATGTATTCTTGTTTCCTAGGTGGAAGAAATCATGGGGACATGGCTCTAAATCATGTGGAAGGCAAGTTGTAAGATGGGATTGGTCTTTAGTGACAATACAGATAAATGGTCAGTATGAATGCCAGGGCTCTTTATTTGCCATCCTATTGTTGTATTTGGGCTCAGTAACTACTTTCCAGGACATGTTCTAGACACTGTAGGACATTTAATAGCCTTTTCTAACTGGTTGTTAGTAGAAAACCCTTAGTCAGAATAAACAAACTTGTCCAAACAATGCTAAGTGTAACCCTTGTTAGAAGTTTCAGGAGGTTAACAACAAACCACAACACAACAAAGCACACACAAAAAAATCTTGTTTGACAATTATTACTACAAAAGATGTCCCTATGCCAAAGGTGATTATTTCTAATGGGGCATCTTTTATACTTTCTTTTCATTTTTTAGTTAGTTCCTATCAGGCATATCCAAGAAAATAATGCATTGGATCTTTAATTCTATAAAATCCCCCACTTTTTGCAAAGTGTGTGATGATCAGAAGCCATATATTGAACAAGGAGCACTCACTGGTGTTTTACAGTCTGTCCACCCAAGTAGCTTTCTAGTCTCCTAAGTTCAAATGAAGAACTGGGCCAAATGTATGTTGAATCTAGGGAGGAAAATTGCATCAGAATAGTTCAAATAAAAAATACAGACTGCATGATTCACTTGGAAGAGCATTTTAGAAAGTGAGCCTTATTTTATAAATTCACATTTTTTATTTTTGTCCAGAATTCTGATGGTTCCACTGAAGATAAATGATTTCTTCTCAGAGGGGAAATAAGAAGCAGTTTAATCTTGGCCTTCAATTGCCTGAAACTATTCCACCTCTGTGAACTCATTTCATATTTTAAGTTACTAAAAGAGGACTAAAGAATTTAGCAGATTCTCATGTGACCACATAGTGCTAATAGAACAACTTATCTTTTAGAAATTTTCCACAATTCTGAAAAGACATTCAGGATCATCAGCCAGAAAATTGATGGTTCCAACTTTGATTTTGCTGAAAAGCATGCATACATATTTATTTCATATTTTTAAAAAATACTATTTTTTAAAATCTTTTTTTCTTGGACATTATCCTATGCAATGGAAATAATTCTCTGAACACAAAGAATTATGGAGTTCAATAGAGTGTTGTAGAATTGTCCCAAATTAGCTGTGATTGAAACATACTACAAGGCCAGGATGAAAAATATCCATGGTTCTATATGAAGGAAGCCTGCCCAAGGATCACAACAATACAAGACTCCAAATGCAAGCATCACTCATCCAGAGTAGGAGATGTTAGTAAACTAAAGTTGGGAAAGTATGTCCTAGGCAGAGCCTCTGGAGGTATATTTATGGGGTCATTGCTATTTCCTGGTTTCCTGTAGCCTGGTTTATATAGCCCATAATTTATATTCCTGAGTGGCTTACCAGTAGATTACCCTGATAATTTCAGCCCCATCCTAGGAGAATCTCAGAAGGGTGAAGTTTTCCGGTAACATAGTGATGAGCTCATCTCTCCAGGCTCATGCATTGCAGAGAAGGAAGAATTTGGATAATTTGTGTACAAATCTTGTGGGTGTTAATGGTGAAGATAATATGCAAATAGTGAGAAAGTCTGTAAAGTAGTTTATACTAAAAATCCCTTAAGATTCAGCCATTCTACATTTGAATACTATCTCAATGAAACTAAGACTGTTTTAGAATGTGTGTCCGTTTTTAATGTATATCGTTTCTAATAATTAAAGAAGAAACCCATGTGAGTCCTATTTTACACAACATACTCAGATAACTCATTATTTTTCAGTTTTTAATTTAAGATTTAGCTGGTGTTTTGTTGTTTATAGAATTTGTTTGTGTTTTGGTTTTGTTTGACTGATTATTTGTTTGTTTTGTGTCAGATTCTCACTCTGGAGTACAGGCTGGACTCATTATTATAACAGATTATGACTCTACTATGTCACAGTAATACCCCTTTGTCAGTCTCCCAAGTGCTGAAATTATAGGCCAGAGTCACAAAAGAATGGTTTATTTTGATATTGTTTTTTTGTTTGTTTTGTAACAACTAAGCCAATGTATATAAAATAGTCTATCATTTTGGCTTTTAATAAACTTGGGAGCTAGGCAACAATTATACTACAGTATAGAGATGTTTGCATGTTTTAAAATATGTTGATATTTTGGTAAGAGTCACATATATGCCACAGGATATATGTGGATATCAGAACACAACCTTCTCTACCTTAAGTATGGATCTTAGGAATCGAACTTAAATCATCGAACACATTGAAATGTATAACTTTCCCACAATAATTGTAGGCCTATTGTTAATATAATGAATGTGAGAGCAATAGATAATAGCTGCCTTGATGAAAGAAAACATAGCCATTGATATAATCTACCACATCATCTACCTAAAGAGACTGTAGGTGTATAGTGAGATAGGGATTTCCCAATCTCAAAAAAGTGGTTGAGCTATTGGTCTAGATGATCAGAGCTTTAGATGACAATGGAATTGTGTTGCATGACTAGGAACAGAATATAGAATAAAGAAGGTGACTTAAACTGATGCGACTTCAAAACAGAAGAAATTCAAGTTTTTGCATAAGGCTGAAAAGAAAACACAACACAGTACTATAACTAGAGAAATCAGTTAACATTGGGTGAGACCTGACTAATAGTGATTAGCTCTCTTAAGAGGGTAAGTAAGATGATGATGGGCAATGCCATAGTAATTGCTGACAGGGAAATACAGATGAGCTTAGATTGGGATTGACTTGTAAAGTTAAGGGAATGGAAAATCATGGAAAAGTGAAATGAAGAATGGGAAGACAGTAAGAAAATGGAAGCAAAATTGTATGTAATGTAAGCCAAGTAAGTCTTAACTGAGTATATGATTTTTGTGCTTTGGGGTAGATGAGGGGACAAGTAAGGTTCTGGTTTGTTCTCTGTTGTTGTGATGAAACACTATTACTAAAAACAACTTAGGGAAGACAAGGATTTTTTTGGCTTGTACTTCCAGGTCATGGGCCATCATTGAGAGAAGTCAAGGCAGAATCTTGAAGCAGAAATCATGGAGGAGGACTTCTTGCTAGCTGATTTTTAAGATCCATGCCTTTTTACCTTTCCTAAACAGCCCACAACCAACTTCTAGGGAATGGTGCTGCCCACAGTGGATTGTGGTCCCCTGTATCAGTTTACAATTCATTCCTCACAGACATGCCCACAGTCCAATTTGATGTGGGCAATCCCCTAACTGAGATTACCTACACAGGTGACTTTAGACTGAGTCAAATTGACAGTTGCATTTAACTAGATTGGAGGTGGGAGTTATATGTTAGTTTCACAAATGATGTAGTTGAGGTGTATTTTCCTACATATTATAGATAACACATGATTTTCTGAACATGTTCAACAATTATACCCCTAGAAAAGAATGAGAACAGAAACCATCTGAGGAAGGAAGAAGAGAATATATGACAGAGAAAATGGAAAACTAGAAATGCAGCTATTTGAATTGAGATGAAGCTGGAATGAGGAAATTAATGACAGCTTTTCTAATTGTCTTTGACTTAGGGTGAATTGGAATACAAGGTTAAAAGGAAAATGACTTTCATTTGTCTTTTCCTCAGATGGCTAACAGAGTGGCTGCTCAACTTTCTCATAGGTAATATTATAACAGTAAATGTTAAGTGAGCCAGGGTAATTTTGGTAAAGTGAGAAGCCATGGTAAAATCTTTCCTGAGCTACCCTTGAGTCTTATTGTGATGGGAATTCTTTTTGCCTAGTGGGGTTAAAAAACAAAACAGAACAGAACAAAATAAAACCAAGAAACAAAATCAACAAACAAAAATGACAGCAACAACAACAAACCAGAATATGGAGCTTGCAAAACCATTCAGGTCTACAGAGTAGAGTTGTCAAGCTCAGCATTGAATAGAGTCTGACCTACAGTGGAACACTGGCAAGCTTTCCAAAAAGGGACTAGTGGAGATCAGGTAAACCATCAAGCCAAAAATTCACCAGATTAAAAACAAGCAAACCAACAAACAAACAAACAAAAAAGAATTAAAAATTACTAAGAAATCCTATAAGAAAAACAAATTTGCATAAACATGCAAGGAGCCATGGACCAGTTGGAGGAATTGTGGTGCTCTGATCATGGCCTTCTACTTTGCTAGAAACTCCAGAAAAGAAAAAAAGGCTGATTTGATGAATAACACAAAGTTCCCTAAAAAAAAAACATTTATATTACCTGATCTAAATGTAATATTAAGAGTATATTGATTATATTCCCATTATTGTTAAAAACAAAACAAACCAGAGCAAAATGAAACCATCATCAAAGGAGAAAAGGTTTATTGACGTTCACAAGTTTCCTAAGTTTTGTTCCATGATTTCATAGATCTCTTCCTTTAGGCATGAGGATCAGTAGTAAGATAGTGTGTGAGTATATTGTGGGAAAACTGCTGAATACCATAAATTGATCAATTACTACACGAGGCTAGAGCTACCATGATACATCTCTCAAAGACTCTATTTTGGAACACTCTTCACTGAAGAACAAGCATTCAACACATGAGCACCTGAGGAACAATTACAAATCAAACCAAAACATCTCATTGTCTATATCCTCTCAACATGCCCCATCTCATATAACTTCAGTCATTTCCCTGTAGTACTAACAGTACTAACAGTTGGGAATACTTAAGTTTGGGGAAAACCATTAATATCCAAACCATGAAAGGGAACGAGTTTGGATCATTTTTAAATTAATGAACAGATTCTATACCTTGAATATTTGAATGCAGCGTACTTAACTATATTTGCATAAGTTAGGGAAGATAGATATACACATTTAATTAATGTAAATAACAACAACAACAAAAAACGGAAGCTGACAGACATAAGGAGAGACATTTTCAACTAGATTATAAAGAAGATGATGAATGCCAGAAAGCATAAATGTTTGGGGGAAACTCTCTATTTTAAAGTATTAATTATTATTATTATTATTATTCACTTTCCATCTTGGCCACTGCCCCAACTTTCAGACACCCCTTTCATAGTCCATTCCCTCCTTTCCCCTTCCCTTTTCCTCTGAGAAAGGGTAGAGTCCCCATCTGTGTATCCCCCATTCTGGTCCTTCAAGTTTCTGCAGGGCTAGATACATCCTCTCTCACAGAGGCCTGACAAGGAGGCCCAGCTAGGAGAAAATACCCTAAAGACAGGCAACAGCTTTTGGGATAGCCTCTTTTCTAGTTGCTCAGGATCAACATGAAGATCAAGTTGCACATCTGTTACATGTGTGCAGGGAAGCCTAGGTCCAGCCCATGTATGTTCCTTGTTGGTTCAGTCTCTTGAGAGTCCTAAGGGTTAGTTCACGCTGTTGGTCTTTCTGTGGGTTTTCTATTCCCTTCCAGCCCACAATCCTTCCCCTTACTCTTCCATAAGAGTCCCCAAGCTCCATCCACTGTTTGGCTGTGGGTATCTGCATCTGTATAAGTCAGCTGCTTGGTGGACTCTCTCAGAAGACAACCATGCTAGTCTCCTGTATGCAAGCATAACAGAGAATCATTAATAGTGTCAGTAATTAGTGTTTGACCATGGGATGTGCCTCAATTTGGGCCAATTATTGCTTGTCAGTGTCTGGTCCATCTTCTGTCCCTACATTTCTTGTAGACAGGATAGATTTTGAGTCAAAAATTTGTGGATGGGTTGATGTCCTTATTGCTTCACTGGGATTCCTGCCTAGCTACAGGGGGCGTCCTCTTCACGTTCACTATCTCCAATGCTGTGAGTCATAACTAAGGTCATCCACATTGATTCTTGTGCACCTCCCCTACCCCAGGTCTCTGTTTTCTCCTGGAGATGCCTCCTACCTCCTCACTACCACAAGTTGCAGATTTCCATTCATTTCTATGGCCATCTAGCCATTTTTCCTGTTCTTCCCCACACCTGATCCTGAACCTCCTCCATTCTCCTCCCCCATTCCCTTTCCCACCCAATTCTCTCCCTCCATCTGCCTCTTAGGACTGTTTTACTCCCCCTTCTAAGTGAGATCCAAGCATCCTTGCTTGGACTTTCCTTCTTGTTTAGCTTATTTGTGTCTGTGGAGTATAGTGTGTATATTATGTGTTTTGTGGCTAGTATCAACTTATAAATGAGTATATACCATGCATGTCTTCTATGTCTAGGTTACCTTACTCAGAATGATACTTTCTAGTTCCATCAGTTTGCCTACACAATTCATGATGTTTTTGTTTTTAATAGCTGAATATTATCTCATTGTATTATACATGTACCACATTTTTTTTATCCATTCTTCAGTTGATGGTCATCCAGGTTGTTTCTAGTTTCTGGTTATTATAACTAAAGCTTCTATGAATATAATTGAGCAACTATCCCTATTGCACAGTAGGGCATCCTTTGGGTATATGGCTAGGAGTAGTATGGCTGGGTCTTGAGGTAGAATTATTCCCAATCTTCTGAGAAACCATCAAAATGATTTCCAAAGTGGTTGAACAAGTTTGCACTCCCAACAGCAATGGAGGAGTGTTCCACTTACTCCACATCCTCAGCAGCACATGCTATTTTACTTGAGTTTTTGATCTTAGCCATTCTGACAGGTATAAGATGGAATTTCAGAGTTGTTTTGATTTGCATTTCCCTGATGACTAAGGACCTTAGACATTTCTTTAAGTGCTTCTCAGTCATTGAGATTTCTCTATTGAGAATTCTCTGTTTAGGTCTATATCCCATTTTTTTTTAATTGGGTTATTTTTGTTGTTGGTGTCTAACTTTTTGAATTCTTTATAAATTTTGGATGTTAGCGCTCTGTCAAATGTAGGGTTGGTGAAGATCCTTTCCCAATCTGTAGGTTTCTATTTTGTCCTATTGAGTGAGAGTGTCTTTTACATTAGGGAAGGTTTTTAGTTTCATGAGGTTCCATTTATTGATTGTTGTTCTTAGAGGCTGGACCATTGGTGTTCTGTTGAGAAAGCTGTCTTCTTTATGAAGCAGTTTAAGGTTTCCTCCTACTTTTTGTTCTATTAGATTTAGTGTATGCAGTTTTATGTTGAGGTGTTCTACTTGAAGTTTCTTTGTCAAAAATCAAGTGACCTAAGGTGTGGGTTCATTTCTGGGTCTTCAATTCAATTCTATTAATCATCATATCTGTTCTTGTACCAATAGCATGAGGTTATTATTATTGCACTTTAGTCGAGATTGAGGTCAGGAATGGTGATCTCTCTTACAGTTCTTTATTGTTTAGGATTGTTTTAATGATCCTGAGTTTTTCCATTATTCCATATGAAATTGAAAATTACTCTGTTAATGTCTGTAAAAAATTGTATTGGAGTTTTGTGAGAATTGCATTAAATCTGTAATTTGCTTTTGGTAAGATAGCCATTTTCACTGTAAATCCTACCAATCCATGAACATGGGAGATCTTTCCATTTTCTGATATCTTCCTCAAATTCTTTCTCCAGCATCTTGAAGTTCTTGTCATGTAGGAATTTGACTTGCTTGGTTATATATAATTTATAGATATTATGAAGGGTGTTGTTTCGTTAATTTCTTTCTTGGTCCATTTGTATAACAGAAAGCTACTAAATTTTTTGAGATAATTTTTTATCCAACATCTTTGCTGAAGTTGTTTATCAGTTGCAAGTATGTTTATAGGCATCTCTTTCTTCAGGTTGGGTAAGTTTTCTTCTAAAATTTTGTTGAAAATATTTTCTGTGCCTTAAAATAGGGACTCTTCACCTTCTCCTATTCCTGTTATTTTTAGGTTATGTATTTTCATGGTTTCCCAGGATTTCTGGATGTTTAGTGTCAGGATTTAACATTTATACATTTAACATTTTCTTTGACTTGTGAATTAATTTCTTCTATTATATCTTCTATGCCTGAGAATCTTTCTTCCATCTCTTGAATTCTGTTGATGATGCTTACATCTGCTGTTTGTGTTCTATTCTCTAGGTTTTCCATCTCCAGGATTCCCTGAAACTGTGTTTTCTTTAATTGGTTTTATTTCCATTTTTAGGTCTTGAACACTATTATTTATTGCCTTCACCTATTTAATTGCATTTTTTCCTCTATTGCTTTAAGGGATTTATTTGTTTCCTCTTTGAGCACCTCTACCTGTTTGTTTGTATGTTGCTGTATTTTTTAAGAGATTTACTCATTTCTTTTTAAAGACCTCTATCTATCATCTTTGTAAGATTGGCTTTAAGTCCATTTTCTTGTGCTTTGGTTGTGTTAGGATATCCAGGAATTTCTGCAGTAGGATAGTTGTGCTCTAAAGGTGTCATGTTGCCCTGGATTTTACTGATTTTATTCTTTTGAGGGCTTTTAGGCACCTGTTTGGCTTTAGTTCCTGGATGTTCTTGTTTTAATGGGTATTGTGAGGGGGTTTCTCATGGCGCCACCCCAATGACAAGAGAAAGTCTGTGGGTTTCTAAAACGACTTCATTGGCATGAAGGATGATGGTTGAATCTAGATGTGCACCCCTGTGAAACTCAGGGCAGACCTGAGTTAAATGGGAGAGAAGGGGAAAAGTCTGGGGAAGAATGTTTAATTGACTTTGACCTCTGGCCTTTAGGCATAATGTAATGAATTTACATTAGTATGTAAATTTCTCTAGGGCCTGAGGCCAGTAATCAAGCCCTCTATCTGAGCTCTTTGGATGGGGCTGCATTGCCCCAACTTAATTGAACTGTGTAGGAGCCTAGATTCTGGGAACACTGCGGAATAGATGTCCTTCCCTTACAGGAAATGGACAGCTGTTGGATCTCTGGGCTCTCCAGCCAGTGCTTCAAACAAAATGTAGACCCCTTTCGCAGCTGTACACTTTATTACGGTTCAGGATCAGCAGTTCTGACAAAGATGGACAAAGAAGTGGTGGGAGAATGGAGGTTCATAGAGGAAATCTGACAGCCCAGGGCAGCTGCAAGTACACCAGAGGACTTAGAAAGCAGGAAAGGTGAGTGAAAAAGCAATTTTACCTGAATGGTTCAGGATCCGCAAGCCTGGTGAAGGTTGGTAGAGAGACGACAGGAGCGCGGAGATCTGCTGGGGGAAATAAGACTCGTAGAGTGTCAGTTTCTAATAAATTTGTTGGAAAATGCTTCTAATCTCTATCCCTTCCTCATGTGTGTGTGTGTGTGTGTGTGTGTGTGCGTGTGTGAGAGAGACAGAGAGACAGAGAGAGACAGAGAGAGAGAATAACATATCATGCTGTTGCTGGTCCTCCAAGGTACTAGTACTTTTGCTAGGCTTGCTGGTTTATAAGCTCTCAGGTATCCTATGTCAATGCCCCACTTTTCAGTAAAAGTGTTGGGACTGAAGTAGTAACATTTTCTATTGCACCCAGTTTTACGTGGTTCTGTGGATTCCAGCTGTCTTTACACGTGTGTGTGTGTGTGTGTGTGTGTGTGTGTGTGTGTGTGTGTGTGTCAAGACTTCACTTATTTAGACATCTCACTATTGCTTGCTACTGAGGTCTGTTTTCATTTGACCCTCTTAGCTGCTTGCCTTTCCCTAAGTAAGCACTTTTAAATCCTTATGTAATCTTCTGGAGAAGAGATTCTGTCTTGTGTCACTACTGTTTAGAAAGTTCCCATTAAAAATGAGTCAGCAATGTCAGTCTGTGCCATGATCTTCTTGGAAGCATGCTTGTAGATTTTATCCCATCACCAAATGCCAGCAATTAGAAGTGAGTCAAATGCCACTGTATTTACTTATGTATTATGAGTAAGAAGCCATGCAGTATTGAAGTACCACAGAGTTGATGGCTGATCCATGAGTTTTCATGGGTCAGAACCTTTGCTATTTCAATCTCAAAGCAAGATCAGCACAGTCAAAGAACACAGTATGTGAGAATATTGTCTACATCTTTTTAAGGCTTCTTTTCTTGTTCTGGTTTTGGGTTCTCATCCTCAATTTCTATCATGTCAGTCTTTCACAATCCTGAGCCCTGAAGGACTTGACAAGAAAATACAAGATACATGTAGTCTATTTATGAAATTTCTTTCACTTTCTTAGGTTACCCTGTGCATGGTGAGAAATCATGAAATGAGAACAGAAGATAGTCAAGGATGCTCGCAGGAAGTGAATGACAGTAGCATTCAATATAGAGGACTCTTAGGACACTGGCCTATGAAACTAATAACAGTCATGCCACATGTTAAACATAAGCTACCTTAAAAATATGCTATTGGCTATGGAGATATAATAGAAACTATCCTAAAAATCCTGTATGGGCAAAGCAGCTAAGATTTAATAAATCTATAGGTTTCAGAAACTATTTCTAGATGCCTTAAAATGTCCATTAAGAAGCATTGCTGAAGCAATTAGAAACCCCAGGAGAAAGTCCTCAGACATTCAATCAACACTCGACATAGCTGGACTCTAAAAATAAACATGAAAAATAACAAGAATCTCCTCTGCATCAAAGTGGAAAAATTTAAAGAACACAAGAGTGGGAAATTGAGAAAGACTACAGATATAATGGGATCCTTACGATATCAGGTGCATGGGGAGGAGCTACATTTCTTGCAATTCAAGAAACTTGCAGTGATTATGGGGTACCACAGACATTTAAAGAGAAATTTTAATAAGACTCTTAGTTGACATTTACTGGCTGCAGTTGATGTGAGATATACCCTAGATGATGCTACAAATCCTTCAGGTTTCTTTTTACTCTTGGTCCAGCTGAGTATGAGAAATATTAGAATGACCTGAGTTCCAAACCCAAAATCCAGATGTTGAAATCTGGGCAACATTGTAAGACCCTATCTTCACAGGGTGAAGGCAAAGATGATGGAAAGCATGGAGAGGGTGGAGAGGATGGAGAAAGGGAGAAGATGGAGAGGATAGAGAGGGTAGAGAGGATGAAGAGGGTGGAGAAAGTAGAGAGGATGGAGAGGGTGGAGAGGATGAAGAGGATGGAGAGGATGGAGAGGATGGAGAAGATGGAGAGGGTGGAGAGGATGGAGAGGATGAAGAGGATGGAGAGGATGGAGAGGGTGGAAAAAGTAGAGAGGATGGAGAAAGGGAGAAGATGGAGAGAGTGGAGAATATAGAAAGGTGGAGAGATCAGAGGATGGAGAGGATGGAGAGGCAGCTGAAAAGTCATAAGTTTTTAATATTTTTTCATGAGTCCTAAAATTTGTTCTCAGCCTCCACGTCAAGTGTCTCAAAATCTTCTGTAACTCTAGATCCATGGTATAAGGTGCCATATTCTGTTCTCTGCAAATACCATTCAAATATATACATACATAGAAATAAATATTTTAAAAGGAAAAAGGGGATTTTTTTCCTGCTTTTGCTACTAGTGTCTATTTAGGGTGCAGCTCTAAGTGACAAAGAATATTTAGAGATGAGCAAATGCTCAGATTTTTTGTAGAAAGGAGGCTAACGATTAGGTTGTTTGGTTTCTCATAATTATGCTGAAGAATTTGAGAATGTGAGTGATGAACCCAGGATGCTAAATTCTTAGGAAATGTTCTATAAAAGGAGCTTACAGATTTTGCTTGGAAAGGCATTCTTATCTCATAGCCAGAGGGTAAATACTTCTGAAAATAAAACTTCAGTTTCAGTTAGACCAATTATAGTCCACACTGAATTCCAGAACTTAATGGGTCTTTTTAATTAAAATTAGGACAAGGACCATGAACCAGTTGGGTCTAGGAATCTGGGATTGGTATATGTGAGCAGATTTGGTGAAGATATGGACAAAGAGTCTTGCTGTCTGATAGCCTTTCCTGCAGTTCAATGTAGGCAGACCCTGCTCTGTCACAGGACTTCAGTACCACATTCTAACAAGCAACTCCCACCAATGGGAGTTCAATCAAGATTCCTGCTAACCCTAAAGGTCTACTACAATTATTTTATTTCCATCAAAATATGTAGTTAGATTCAATTCCCAAATTGTGGCAGACTATGATTCACACCCAAGTAGTTGCATGTCTGGCCAGTTTTTATCAGCAAAAATAGAGATAAAAATGGAAGTGAATCTTTAGGGCATTGTATTGAGATTGAAACAAACAAGGGTTGGAGTGTGTGGAACTGAACCTGAACATAGGGATAGAGTTTCCTGACTCATTGTTTTAGCTTCAGAGATGGGGATGCCTTTAATTAGTTGTTTGGTTGATTGAGTTGAGTCACAGACCCAGAGACAACTTACCCAAATTGAAGTTGAAATATATACTAGTTTTGTTGTATAAAGAAAGACACTCAAAAGAAAAAGTTGATTTATAATAACAGAACAACTCACAGACCTGGACATGTCCTTATTCAAGATTTCATACTTCATCATGAATCCTAAAATTACAGTCCATCATAACTAAGTGTAATTTTACCCATCAAAGCACTTTTACATTTTTAAATTTACATATTTATTTTTATATAATATTTTAATTTACTCTTTGAGAATTTTATACAAGTGGAAACATTTCTGCTGCCACTTCTCTGTCAGATTCCTGGATCCACACACACACATCCTTGCAACTTCATTTTCTTGGTATGGTTTTTAAATAAAAATAACCCACTGAATTTAACTTGTGCTTTCCACATGCATTTGTGTTTGGGGACATGCACAGAAGCATGGTCAACCCACAACAAATCACAGCTCCAGAGAAAGCTGCCTTTTTCTCCCCTGGCCCACCTTTGGGTATTTATTCTTTTTAATTAATTTTTTTATTACTTTTCTAAAAATATTTTATATGTACATAAAAATTCAGAATACAAACAAGATTGACACTCTTTCAAATTTTCTTAGCTAAGACAACTGAAGCTCATTTAGGTTTGCGATTTTTTTCTATTGTTAAAAATAACAAATATATGTGTTTAGCCATCCTTTCAGATGGATGAGCCATCCCAATGATAGGAGATCGATGGTAAATGTATTCAGCTGTAAGCAATGCATTTAACAGCATCTGAAGATAAATATTAATGAAAAATAGTTCACTTCGCAAGCTCGACATGAGAAGTCATTGGGGACATATCTATGATAAAAATACACCACAGCCTCACTGCAGAGAAAGTGAGACGTGTGGGAAATGAGTTCTTCAAAAGGGCAAAGTTCCCTGGAAAAAAAAAAGAGAGATAGTTCAATTTCCTCTCTCCAAGCTGTCTTTTTAAAATAACATGACATACCACACATTTTGACACAACTCCACATGACTCAGGGGCCTTTCTTTAAATAAGACCAGAACACATTCATGGAGCCTGAGTCACCTCTAACCCTCCGAACTTGGTGAAGATTACTGATCAGGACAAGCCTTCATTCCTAAGTCAGTATGGGAACGTTCTGATCTGGGCAGTTAATCTAACATTCTGTTTTGAACTAAACAAGTTATGGTTTTCCTTCTTTCCTTCCTGTCTCACCCAAAAAGAAAAAAAAGTATGCATATAATTTAAAAATGTGTTTTTCTACAGTAAACAAAAACTCATTTCTTCAAACTAAGCAATGTTTATGGAGATGACATAGAAAAATATAAATAAATAATGCATTAAAATAGAAAATCTACTCATGATAGGCTCCCCTTTAGGAATATTGAGACTGAGGAAAACCATTTCCTCTTAGATAATTAACCAGGAAAATATTTGCTCTTCCAAGACCAGGGAGATCCTCCGGGAGAGGGCCAAAGTTTAAGATTGTTCTTAGGATGGAAAATCAAGAAATGAGACGATGCCTCTCCATTACACATAGCATTCATCACACATTCTGATGTTTTGGATTTCACAATCCTATCCACAACATTAAAAGTCTGTGTTTCGCCGGGTGGTGGTGGTGCATGCCTTTAATCCCAGCACTTGGGAGGCAGAGGCAGGTGGATTTCTGAGTTCAAGGCCAGCCTGGTCTACCGAGTGAGTTCCAGGACAGCCAAGGCTATACAGAGAAACCCTGTCTCAAAAAACAAAAACAAAAACAAAAACAAAAACAAAAACAAAACAAAACAAAAGTCTGTGTTTCCTCTTTTTAAAAAAATAGCTATGATATAGTGGGATATAATAATGAAACCATTGAATCTTCAGGAGGCCAGATAAGGTATTTCCTTTTCTTACTTTCCCTTATTTAAAATGATAAAGATAGTGTTTACCTCACATGTGGACAAAAGTATCTCATGTATACAGACATGTACTGTTTGGATTTTGTGTTCATCAGGAAAGTAAGTAACAGTAAATAGAGAGTTGCCGTACCTGACTGATCTCTGAAGGCCCTGGAACTTTACTCACTGTATATTTCCCTGGTGATGGGAATCAGTTGACAAAGAGTTGTGATCGGTTCCTGAGAATGATGTCTTTCCTTCAATTGTATACACACTACCATTTATAGTATTATATGTCAATCATCTCTTATCTTCCTCAGCTATTCAAATCATCAGTCTGAACAGTGATGGCTGGATGGCTACGATTGCTCTCCAACTCTCCCATCCCATTTCTCCAATCAACACCAATTGAAAGAGAGACAGAGAGAGAGACAGAGAGACAGAGAGAGAGAGAGACAGAGAGACAAAGAGACAGAGAGACAGAGTGGGGGATTCAAGCTTTTAACTTCTTTCCTCACAAACGCCCAACTCTCACCATCATATAATATAGAAAAACATTCTTTCAAGAAATAGTCATGTTCCAGGTGAGCAAAAGTTCTTCACAGGCCCGGAAAGAACACATCCTGGTGGGAAATGACTTTGTGTTGTGTTCTTATGAAAGGCTTCTTGACAAAAACAGATAGTGCAGGTGTCTGTCGACAGTCATAATTGTAGTGACCTTCCTGTAACTAAAACAAACACCCAAACACCATATCTCATCTCCTGGCTCTCATGAAAAGACTTACTTTTAGTCCAGGAAACAAGGTTTTTTACAATTTTAATAGAAAAAAAAGGAATCAAGAAAATATAAAAGAAGGAAACAGAGATATAGACAGAAAAAGGGAGAGAGACAGAGAGACAGAGGGAGACAGAGAAACAGACATAGACAGAGAAACATGCAGAGACAGAGACAGAAAAAAAGAGAAACAGAGACAGACAGAGAGAAAGGGAGAGAGACAGAGAGTTCAACAGAGACAGAGCCATCAGATAAATAAACAGCACAAAGTCTCCTGTGGTTGTCAGGCTCAGATGCTGAAGAACAGACTTCAGCAACACATGTCTGGCTGCTGAGACAGAGGAACTGGAATAAATCCAGTGAGGCCACATCTGGGAGTGCCAGTGTGTGAATGCAGTTTAGCTGGCCTCCCACACAACAGGAATTCCACCAGAACTATGTCCTCTGGATGGAAAAGAGCAAAAATGTGTTCAGAATATCACTAAGGAAACCCAGATGCATTGTCTCTGCCAGAGTTCAGAAGACAGTACAGACAGTGAATGCCTTCTAAGACTAAAGCAGTGTGCTTTATTGACACTGGTGAAGCTGGGAATAGGAAAGAAGGGACTAGAAATACTTCAGTATACTAAGAAAAATTAGACACTTTAAAGCATCAGGACATATTTCCGGAGCTTTCAAAAAAAAAAATTAAAGCATCAGAACATATTTCCGGAGCTTTCAAAAAAAAATGTCTGTGGCATTTTGCAGGCAAAGAATGATCAAATTAAAGACCATTTTAATCTTTCTGCTCCAGGTTTTGGCTGTCATAAGTTCACCTTTAAAATATCAAGGCAGTTGTTGCTCCTGCTTTTGCTTCTCTATAACAGGTTGTTTTTATAACCAACATACAATTTTCAGAATATGTTTTGGTTCAAAAAATATATTTGATCTTACAATTACAAAAGTGTGGTTTTTGGCCCTCAAACGCACCCTGTAAGAAGACACATGTGTGTGCTATCATGTGTGTGTATTTGCAGAACTTTGATCTTTTAATATGTGACTGAGTAGCTTTGTCCTGCTAAAATGCTCCTAAATTTCAATGTTACAAATAAATATACATGCATTTACATTTGTGTTTTCTCATTTTAAGACCTCAGTAATATCTTTTAGCTGATTATCCACTATGAAGAGTTTGACAGAGGTGACAATTTGCCATGAGAATTTTTCCATTTTATTCTCAAGATGTGTGGCCTTATCACCTTGTCTGTTAGGATCAGCCTGACTTGTGTCTTTCAGTACTCATACCACAGTGTTTCTCGTTGTAGTAGCCCACACTGATTCTCCTGCTCTGCTGGCTACAATGTTACAAATTTAATTGCAACATTACCATCATTAATTGATGGTAATAGCATCAATAATATTTAGAATTATCTACCTGGAAGAGCAAGTTATTTGTTTAGCAGCCTAACAGCCAACTGATCGTGGTAGTTTGCAGATGTTTGGCTCAAAGAATGGTACTATTTGAAGGTGGGGCCTTGTTGGACAAAGTATGTCACTGTAAGTATGGGCTTTATGACCCTCCTCCTGCCCACATGAGAGTCAGTTGTCAACTACTGGCCTGTATGTAGATGAAGATGTAGAACTCTCAACACCTCCTGCACCATGCTTGCCTGGCTGCTGCCATACTTCTGACATGATGAAAATGAACTGAACTTCTGAACCTGTAAGCCAGCCCCAATTAAATATTGTCCGTATAAGACTTGCCTTGGTCATGGTGTCTGTTCACAGTAAAACCCTAATGAAGACAATGATTTATATAGATTGAACAAGGATGCATCAGTAGTGGGGTGTGTATGTGTGCATGCATAGGCACGTGTGTGTGTGTGTGTGTGTGTGTGTGTGTGTGTGCGCGCGCGTGTGTGTACACATTTGGGTGGTGCACTCATATCTTAGTTAGGGTTTTACTACTGTGAACGAACACCATGACCAAGGCATCTCTTATAAGGAAAGTATTTAATTGTGGCTCAGGTTCAGAGGTTCAGTCCATTAACATCAAGGCAGGAGCATGGCAGCAGCCAGGCAAGCATGGTGCACAGGCAGAGCTGAGAGCTCTACATCTTTATCTGAATGCTGCTAGCAGAATACTGACTTCCAGTCAGCTAGGATAATGGTCTTATAGCCCACACCCATGGTGACACACCTACTCCAACAAGGCCACACCTTCTAATCATGTCACTCTCTGGGCCAAGCATATACAAATCATCACACTCACATGCATCCTTTTCTTACCTTCATCTCTCATTAGACATTGACCTTTCTGAAACTGGAGTTTATCCTCTGGGCTAGGCTGGCTGGGCCAGTGAGCTCTCTAAGCAGTGGAGTTACAGACTTGCATCTATGCATTGGTGGTGGGAATGGACCTAAGATATGCACATCAAGCGCAGCCCATTGCCCATTCTCCAACCTGAGAGTTTTACTATGACTGATTATGTTAAAGTGATGGTGGACTATCCTCTTGTTTCTTGAAGCTTGTGGCAAAATTTATGATTCTTGGGGGTTAAAGAAATGACTCAGTTGTTCTTGCAGAGGACTCAGGTTTGGTTCCCAGCAATCATACGGTAGCTTTTAAATGTTTGTAACTCCACTTCCAATGGATCCAGTGTTCTCTTCTAACCTCCTTGGGTTTATACATGTACATAGTACACATGCATATACACACAAAAGTAAAAACACATGCACATAAGGTAAAATAAACATTTAAAAATGAAAATATTGTGGTTATATATATCATATATATTATGGTTTTATATATACGGTTATATTTAAAGAATGCATTCATATATATGTGTGTGTTTGACTGATCTATCTATCTATCTATCTATCTATCTATCTATCTATCTATCTATCTATCTATGTCTGACTGCTTGAAATGGATATGTGATAAGAAAACAGTCTATAGCCCCTGCAATTCCAAAACAATTATAGAATGCAGGACTTTAAGCCTTATTCAGTGGAATTATTTTCCAGTTGCTACTGAACAATATGGAAGTTATTGAGGATGAGTTTCTATTACTTATTGAATTATTGAAAAATAATAATCATACAAAAGTTTGTCAGCTTTTGTACTAACAAGAATGATATTTGTAGGATTTATAAAAAAAAAATTTCAATCAATTTTATAAGAAGCCAAAGATTGAATTAGTAATTATGGTGTGTGTGTGTGTTAGTGAGTGAGTAAGTGTGTGTGTGTGTGTGTGTGTGTGTGTGTGTGTGTGTGTGTGTGGTGTGGAGTGGATACATGATCCAGTGTATTAATATGAAATAGCCAGAGCATGAAGTCAGACACCTTACTAAATAGCTCTTCATCTTACTGACATGAAACATAATCTCTTTTTAAACATAAAACTCACTATTTTGACTAGGCTATCTGAGAAGAGAGGTTTTGGTATCTATGTCTCTCTACTTCTCAGTGCTGGAGTTACTGGCATGACCATGACTCTGAGAAGAGAGGTTTTGGTATCTATGTCTCTCCACTTCTCAGTGCTGGAGTTACTGGCATGACCATGACTTTCATGAGGATGCTGAAGACTTGGACACAGGTGCTCACGCTAAGCAACTTCTCTTCCCTACTGACTTACCTCCTTAGTCCAAATGTTAATAATTTTTAAGGACAATAAAACAAACTTTATGGACAATAACAATCACAAAGTATGGATTCCAAGATACCAATTTAGAATAAATGTACACAGTTTTAAAAGAAAAAGAATACCTCTCTAAATTCTTATGCAGAAGAAGATGAATTATTATTAAGTCATTTATTCTTTAACTATTTATTAAGTAACTTCAGTATAGTATCTACAATACTAATTGAAAAGCAAATCCATGTTATTTTGTGGTAAGAGCATTAATTGAAGTCTGAATATTACCAAGCTATGAGATATATTTTGGTGAAACATGGTAATTTTTTGTTTTTAGTCATAGTCTAGGTTGGAATGTAAAAGATAGTAGACACAAGTTTTAAAGAGTGATGTGTGCAAAATATTCCTAGACAAATAATAAAGCTGGTCTGACTTGGCTAAAATCTGATCATAAAGTCCATCACTTTTTAATAAGTCTTCACGGAACTCAATAATCATTGTCTAAATGCATTTCAAAGGAATTTCAATAATGAGCTTCAAATTAAAGACCATGTAGATTGAAACATTTTATTATCTGTACATGTGTCTTTATACATCACATAATTACATAAAGAGAAAGATTATCTGTTTGTCCCAAACCAATTTATCTAGAAAATTATAATCTGTTCATATTTTGAGCTCTTCTATAAAAATTAATTTTATATTCTTATAATATTTATATCATAGCATATAAAATGCTGTGGATTACAGGCAAACTTTTTATAAAAATACATGACTGATAAGGACTCTGTTAATATCTTTTTCACAATTAAGACATGGGGACCCTAGGCACATTATAGATAATGAAACATTTTAATCATAAATTGATTCTATTAATCTACTAACCGAAAAAAAAAAATCTCTCCAGAAAAATCACTATTTCAGATAATTCAGAGAATCAAATAAGGTATACTTGTTTAATTCTCCTATCAGAATTCAGCCAATTTTTGAATCTGTAGTTGAATTTTTATATTTGGAATAATGTAATATTTTTATGAGTATCTAATCTTATTATCAGTAACATAATTTACAAGAGTTAATTTGGCAATCATGATGTAAAACTGCCTGTGAGAACAACTCTAAACAATATGAAAGTATGCGACTTAATTTACATTGGCAATAATGGCAGTTTTCTGTCAATTTGCAGAGCAATGAGTCCTTACTCTCGGGATTCATTTTCTAGCCCATTTGCATAAAGCTGAAAGGAAAATGCATATCTGATATTTGGTAATGAAACAAGAATGTAGAATATTAGTAGGAGCTTAATCTTCAAAATGATTTTAAACTACTTGAAGTATATTCACAGAAGGATATAAAATTAACTTATGTAGAATTGCTTCAAATATAGAGACAACCCATAATTTTCCCTTCAAACTCTATGTTACTATTTTACCTATAATCTAATTATAATGACAAATATCTAAGATCCCTACATTTTAATAAATATACTAAAGAATGTATGTAATGTGATGTTTTTGTTGTTGGTGATATTCAGCTTTGTAGTCCACTGTGGTCTGACATGATAGGCTCTTATTTTAATTTTCATGTGTATGTGTCTGCTGAGACTGGCTTTGTGTCTGAGTATATGGTCAATTTTGGCGAAGGTTTCATGAGCTGCTGAAAAGAAGAACTATTCTTTTATGTTTGATTGAAATGTTAGGTCCATGGGCTTATGACATCAGTTAGCTCCAACCTCTCTCTATTTAGTTTTGGTTTGTGATGACTTGGCCATTGGCAATCATTGGGTATTGAGATGATACATTGTCAGTCATACAGTGTGTGAGTACAAACATATTTATGTTAACATGCCTTGCACATATGTGACCATGGAAAATACATTGTTGTAAAATATATATTTTTTAAATTTTCTGACTAAATCATTGGCAGCACTGATGTCAGTGCACAGAGATCTAATTTAAATTGTAGTGAGTGCCTAGGATTCACTTACCCAGATGCACCATTGTTTATTCTAGCCAATTATCTGTTTGGTTTATTGGCATTGCATTATAAACCTTAAATTAAAAATTTCAAAAACAAAATTCTGTGACTTTTTGAGGGTGGTGGTGTTCTCAGATCTCTGAACTAGTCTATTTTAGTCAAGTTGACTTTTTATATTTGTGTTTCTCCATGAATTCAAATCTCACATATTTTTATATCATAATAAGCTGGAAACAGAGATACCATATGGTGACAATGATATTTTCTCCTCTAACCTTCAATAAAGTTCCTACTTTATTAACATGAGGACTTCCTAGAGGGACATAAATGTATACATATTCCAGGATGAAATGTCCTAGTCAAACCTTGCTTTGATGGATTTTGTTATTCTATCACCTCCCACATGTATAGATTCATCAACCTATTGTACAACAAAACATAGCAGTTACCTTTGCAGTTAGATGCAGTATAAAAGAAGGAAAATAAGGACATTTTCATTTACACAAAGTAAGACATTATGAAGATTTAGGCGGTCTTAAAATTGTACTATCTGATAATAACTGGACAAGGCAATGGTCTATAAGTATAACAGAATATCATTAAAGAGTCATTTTATTGATACTTTGGATAAGACAGTAGGGTTTGGTTTTATCTGACGTCTCTGCTCTATCTAGTCTCTGGTTCTTGGTTATTCATGTTGTGATGGATATGGGTTTCTTTTAGTGGAGTGAACTTTAAGTTAAATCAGACATTGGCTGGCTACTGATAATCTGCTATGCTCATGGGTCAGTGATTATTCAATTATTGTTAGAGAGGCTTTTTCCAGCAGCAGATGGGAAGAGATACAGAGACACACAGCCAGACATTATGTGGAGAATCTCATTTGGTAGTTTCTATGAAACCCCTCCCCTCAGATTTCAGAAATCCCTGAAAAAGAAGAAACAGATTATAAGAAGCCAGCAGTGATGGAAGACATCAGAACAAGGCCCTCTGAAGCAACTAAGCAAGGTACATACAAGCTCACAGAAACTAAAACAGCAAGCATAGGACCTATGTAGCTCTTCACCAGGTCCTCTGAGTATATACCATAGCTATTAGCTTAGTATTTTTATGGGATCACTAACTGTGAGAACAGATGGCACTCTGAATCTTTGGCTGCTCTTAGGAGTCTTTTCCTACTGTTAGTTTGTCCTGTATAACTTCATTATGATAGTTTTTGCTTCATTGTATATTTTATTTTGTCATATTTAGTTGTTGTCTCTTTGAAGTGTGTTTTTTCTAATGAGAGACAGAAAGTGAGTGAATCTGAAAGGAGGGGAGGTGGGAAAGCAAAGGGAGAAATGGAAGGAGGGGAAATACAGTCTTGACATATTTGAGGAAATAACCTGTTTTCAATAAAGAGGGAAAAGAGAACTCCATTGTCAATATCATCAAACAAAAAATGGGCAACATGTCGGACCTTAACACTTAGTGCAAATTATTCTATGTGCATTAACAAAAATACTAGATATAATTAACCAGTAGTTCAGTGATGTTTAATTTCACAGTCTTTACAAATTCTTACATATTAAAATTTCAGTCCCTTTAAAATATCCAATCTCTTTTAAAATTCAAAGTCTCATCTGTGGGCTCTACTAAAATACATTCTTCCTTCAAGAGGAAAAAAAAATATCAGCACAGTCACAATCAAAAGGAAAATTAAATTCTAACTAGCCAATGTCTGGGATCTACTCATGATTCTCTGGGCTCCTCCAAGGGCTTGGGTCACTTCTCCATCTCTGGCCTTTGTGGCACACACCTTGTCTTCTAGACTCTAGCTACCTGTTCTCCACTGCTGCTGCTGTTCTTGTTAGTCATCTCATGGTACTGGCATCTCCAAAACACGGCTGTCTTTTACTGCAACTAAGCTTCACCAATAGCCTTTTACAGACTCTCTTCATGGTGCCAAGCCTCAAATCTTTTGCATGACCCCTTCAGTCTAGGGCCATCAATTGCAACTGAGGCTGCACCTGCACCAATGGCCTTCCCTGGAGTCTCATAGTGCCCGTCTCAAACACACAAACACACACACACACAGAGAGAGAGAGAGAGAGAGAGAGAGAGAGAGAGAGAGACAGAGAGACAGAGAGACAGAGAGACAGAGAGAGACAGAGACAGAGACAGAGAGACAGAGAGAGAGAGAGAGAGAGACAGACAGACAGATAGACAGACAGAGAAAGAGTATTCACCTACTAAACTAACTCTATAAGAATTGTCTTATAAGCAGCAAGATGGCTTAATGGGAAAGAGCTCTTGCCCCAGAAATCTGATGGCTTGAATTCAATCCCTAGAATCCATGGTAGAAAGAGAGATTTGACTTCTCAAAGTTATCCTCTGATTTTTATACCAGTGTTGTCATACACATTTCCACACTCAGACATATATAATCCAAACATCCATATAAAATGACAATAATGTTATGTTTTATTATATAAAACTAATATATTTTAAGAAAAATTAGGCATGCTTTCAGGACACAGCATTTCTTTCGGCTTACTTTGAACATTTTATTTCTCAGTTTCGACTTCAGTTCTTCCAGGTGCAGAACAGAAGAAAGTCATGAAGGCACGAATATGATGTGAAATGAAAGAAGATAACTTGATAAACTCATGCGGCAAAAATAATTACTGAACATATAGCCTAGCTATACTTTCATATAACTACAATAATTTCAATGAGTGGCCAGAGAGGTAGCCCAGCAATTAAAACCCATATTGCTCTTATAGAGGATTATATTTTATTGCTCAGAAACATATAGGATGGCTCACAATCATCTGTAACTTCAGCCCCAGTTGATGGTTTTATGTGTGAGTGTGCATGCCTGATTTCATGCATGCACATATGTGTGTATATGGTTCACGAATGTACCTATGCAATTGTTAGTGTGTGGGTAACATATTTCGATAGATATGCATGAGGATGTATATAAAAAAAAAACTGTAGAGGCCTGAGGTTGATGTCCTGAGTTGTCTGACAAAAGGAATCTAGCTACCAAGCTCACAGTGGCAATACTGTGGTTCAGTCTTCCTACAGCTGAAATTACACGAAGATAGCCATACCCACTAGGCTTTCTTGGAATCTGACTTCCATCCCCATGTTTGTTGCATTTTACCAGGTGAACTACTTCCTCAGTTCTTCTAGAGTATTTTTCTTCTTTCTCGCCTAAGGATATATCATTATATTATCTAATATCATAAATCATATTATCTACAATGCTTTAAAAGTTTCAAATTCACACAGTATGCTGACTGTGAATTTTGAGCACTTCAATTCAGGATTATAACATTGTCTTTCTTCATTGTGCTTCCAAAGCTACATCTCTGTTATTTTTCCTGGCTTTATTTTTCTGGCGATCTATTTCTAGGTAGATAATATATTGACATAGCCATAAATCAAGCAGTAAATGGTCACAGCATTGGAATAACATAAAGGAGAACTGAATCAGGTAAGTCCCATTCAGTCTTGGCAGTGAAGAACTGCATGTTGATTCTACACTCAAAGATTTTTCATAAAGTGTTTCGAGATAAACTTGGCTAAAAGATGAACACACTGCGTCAGGTACTGGTGATGGTCATGGAAAATGAGACAACTCTGTCTATTTATCTTTTAATATTTTTATTGTTCTTTGGGAATTCCTTGGATTTATTTTAACCATATCTAGCCTCATGTCTCATCTCCAACTCCTCATGGTTCCCTCACCACCACACTGTGTTCTTTCTCAATGTAATGTCCTCTGTCTTTTGTTTTTGATGGCCCACTGAGCCAGTTAGTGCTTTCTGACTGTGAATGAGTTTAGAAAACAAAAAACATGAAGAAATTCAGGGCCAAGAAAATACAGCGCTCATTTCCTGCCTCTGAAAGATTGGTTTAGAAATGAGAAATAAAGGAGACCTGAGAAAATGGGATATGTTGGATTCAATTAACATTAAATCTAGGATATGTGTTGGAAAAAAATCAGGTCACAGTAAACAGGATATTGATTCTGTTATGTGTTTCCAAACTTTAGTCGCACCATTTTTTCATGGCCTCTTTTAAGTGACAGAATCATAGCGTCTCTATATTCAATCCTGAACATTTTGTTCTGCAGTGTATAAACTGTGTACAAGTGTAGCATTGTGTATGATAACCATAATTTACTTCCATTTTTATAAATACTATAAACAAACAATACAAAAGTACAATTATGCCATAAAATTATAATTTTATAATAAGTGCAAATACTATAAATAGGCAAAGGACTGCATCAGATACACACCATAATGTTACAATTAACAGCAAGAAAGAGAAAAGAGACCGAGAAAAATGGAGCAGCAATACAAATACGCAGTGAGATATTGAAGCATATTGAGAGTTAGAAATTAATGTTAGAGTATCATATTTTGTTTTCTAAAATAATAAATAAAGATTTACAAATAAAAATTGGAAACAAAAGTCACAGGGAGCATCGTACTATAATCCGGACTTATTTTTATAGAGAAAAATTGTTATCTGGAATAAACAAATGATGAATAAACATTTAAAAGGTTGTGTCTTTTATTCATGCTTACATGTGTGTGGACATATGTGCAAGTCCAGAGCATCAGGTCAGGTGTTTTCCTTCACTGGTCTCCACCCTTTATATTGAGGCAGGATCTTCTGCTGAACTCAGAGCTTAAAGATTCAGCTAGGTGAGGTAGTCAGTCACCTTGCTTTGGCCATCTCCCGCTGGCTTCCAGAATACCAGACTTATGGATGGCCACCATGCCCGCAACATTTGTTATTTACAAGGATGCTGGGGATCTGAAATTTAACCCAGTGAGCACATCTAAAGCATATGTTTTGATTTTTTCTTAGCAGGGTAAGGAGTCACAGTTATCTCTTTTCTGCTAAAGAATTATATTTGTTATTTTTAAATTATGTGTATGTATATGTGTTTGTGAGGGAGTATTCCTATATATAAATAGTGACTGCCGAGGTCTAAAGCTTTGAATAACCTGGAGATGAAGTTATAGGTTGTGGTTATCCACCTACTCTGGGTGTTGGGAGAAGTACATACTCTTAAGTTCTGAGCCATCTCTCTAGTCTTCCCTTTTAAGGATACTTAGATACCGAACACTAACAAATATGTCTCAGAATATTCTTCTCATCATTTATAGAACATTATAAAGTAAACTCTCTTATTTTTCCCTTTCAAAGATAATTCTGACATCAAGCTCTTAATGTGATGATTGTAAGTGAAATGTCACATTTTTAATTTGATCGTTTCTGCAGATTTAATGTAATGTGGTAAACATGTGGTCTACTGCTTCAAAACCTAGTGCTCCATATGTTTTGATGTAAGGTACATAGTAAAGCTATGGAATTGACTGTCTGGTTAGAGATTTAGGCCCTGATAAACACCCTGAGCAAATTTCTTTCTTTTTTTAAAAAATAATATTTTTGTTATTTATTTGAGAATTTCACAAATTGTGTTTTGATCACAGTTTACTCCCCTCCCCCAACTGTTCCTAGATGAATCTCCATCTTCTTACTCATCCAACTTTATGTTCTTTCTCTATATTTTTAAAATCCATCAAGTAAGTTATGTTGGCCAGCTATTCTTGGGTGTGGAGTCTATTGTGGAGTGTGGTCAATGAACTAAAGCATTCATGCCATAAAGGAAATCTTCCTCTGCCCTTCCCAGCAGCTATAAAAGGCTAATAGTCTCTAAACTAAAGGTGGGACTTCCTTTTTGCCCTGACTGCCTTTAGTTTGTGCAGACCTTGTGAATGAGATTACAATAGGTCTACTTGCCACTGAGCTTCCAGAATACCAGACATACAGATGGCCACCATGCCCACATCATTTGTCAAGAACATGCTGTTTCTTTGAAGGCATTCATCTCCTCTGGCTTTGGCAATTAGTTTCTTTCCAGTTATACAGCTATATACTTTAACTTAGATACTATGATTTGGAAGAATGGCTCATATTTTGATTATGAGTCTTCATTCTCCATTCTGTAGAGAGTAATGTGATATGAAATATCACACCAACATTTATTGTTAGAACCATGAAAGGTAAAACAACTTCCTTGTTTGAAAGTCCAAAGCTTATTGTGAGACCCACATTTCACTTCGCCTTTAGAGTATACTTATCATAGCCAACACCTACTCAGTTCTAAGTTTTCTGCTTTATAGCCTCTTGACTCATCTATTACTGGTCTTTAAATGCTATAAACACTAATGCTCTTCAGGACACATGCATTTACTCCTTTTGTATTTTTAATTTGTTCTCTATCATTTGGCATGAAAAGAGCCACAGAGGTCCCATCTACTTCATCGCAGTCTAGAAGTGGAAAGAGTACTTAAGTCATGTCACTGGAAAGTTTCCTTGATAATTCTCGGCTCTGATGTCTTTCTGTTCATAAGAAGACATCACAGGTAGACTAGAAAGAAGAGCTATAGTCACCAATGTAAGTATTCCTGGACCCATAAGCATGTACAAAGTGCAAGCTCCTTGATTCAGTCAACAGCACTCCGTCTCTATTTCAGAAGTGTCCTGTGTGTCACAGACAATATGCATTTAAGTATCCACCATGAAGGATACAACATTATGCACAGTATTTAAAAATGCCTTCATGAATAATAATTACAGTAATTACAAATGCACCCCCCCCCCAGCACTATGCTCTCCAAGTGCTTCAAAGTGTTTTCTACATATACTGGCTTTTAAAAACATTTGGAACAAATAAATTGAACGTATCTTAATTATTAAAATTACAGAGAGAATGTTGGTCTTTTTATTTCCAAAAATAATTGTTTATTAGAGAATCCTGTTGTTTTTCTTTAGTGA
This sequence comes from Arvicanthis niloticus, assembly GCF_011762505.2. NCBI lineage: Eukaryota > Metazoa > Chordata > Mammalia > Rodentia > Muridae > Arvicanthis > Arvicanthis niloticus. The sequence goes on along the minus strand of NC_047665.1, from coordinate 54,028,225 downwards.
GTAGATAAATACTTTATAATAAGCATGTTATGTTTTCTTAAAATGGCTCATTTAACATTAATGGTTCAATTAACCACTTTTTTTCTTTCTGGATTTATTTTTCCTCAATTCTATTTTTATTCTTATCAACAATTTAGATACAGAAAAATGTAATATGCAATGCATCTAAATTTATTGTGATATATCTTTCCTCTATTGATTAAAAGTGACATATTACAACCCATTAAGATGCAAGCTTAAATCCAATATAATTGTCTGCACAGTGTCCACAGTGTTGGTCTACTATGTATAAACTTAATTAATTTTAGATTATTGTGTTTTTCTATAGCTGGGGGTTGATCCTAGGGCCTTATGTATGTTCATGAAGTACTCTGTCTCTCATATTCCCAGGCCCTTATCTTCACATTTTAATTTTGAGACAGGTTTCAGTAAGGCCTTAATGTTACTGTGTAGCCCAGACAGGTCTCAAGTAGACTCTCCAACCCATGCTGTCCTCCAACTGTTGATCAAAGCTCCTTAGTTCTGTAAGTTTCTGGGATTAATGGCCATTTTATATCTTACATGAAACCTTGTAGCACTAGTGTTAAGGTACTTCCTTCCTCTTTCCTTTCTTCCCTCTCTCCCTTCTTCCCTCTTTTTTTTGTTCCACCTTCCCTTTCCTTTCTCCCTTTCTCTGGACTTCTCATCAGTCTCTTCCCTCCTTCCCTCCTTCCCTACCCCTCCCTCCCTTCCTTCCTCCTTCTCCCTTTCTCCTTCCTAGTTTGCTCCAACCCCCTCATTCCTTTCCTTCCTTCCCCTTCTGCCCTTCTGTCCTTCCTTCTTTCCTTCCTTCTTTCCTTCCTTCCTTCTTCCTGTCTTTTGCCCTTCTTCCCTTCCTTTTTTCCTTCCTTCCTTTCTTCCTTTTCCTGGGAACTGCATCACTGCCATAGAGTATGAAGGGAAAGCCCTCTACAGACTGAAGCACATTCAAGTCCTACCATGCTTTAGAAAGAGAAAGAGGCAGGAAAGAGGCAGTAAAGCGTTCTCTCTCTCTCTCTCTCTCTCTCTCTCTCTCTCTGATAAAGAAAAATGAAATATTTAATTTTTACACAAATAGCCATATCTAAAATTAGCTCTTAAATATCTTGTGGAATTTAAATAGAAAATTTATTTCCTATTTATATTGTTTTAGTGCATTCTATTTTTTATGATGAAGCAAATGGGTTTCTGGGCTTTTATTAGAAAATGTGAAATGGGATTTGATTCCTTGAAGGAACTTTTTTAAGGTGGTTTTTAAATGCTGTGCTTTTCAAAGTGATGTTATTGCTATATCCCACTGTAGTTTGAGGGTAATGAGAGTTTATTATCACACTAGAATCTGGGTTGTATTTACTCATAAACACAGGCACGTGATTCCCTCCCAGCTTAGGCTGCCTAGTGAATTACTAGAGTCAGTACAAAGGTTAGGAAGCAAGCAGAGCAACAACCCTTTCAGAGAAGTCCATAAATTCTTTCCTCTTGATTGAAACAAACAGGCATCATTGTTGCCACATTCCAAGCATTCAAGTGCATCTGACCAGGTTATAACCCATGACCTGGTACTGTCAACTTTTAAAATGTGGACTTGTTTTGCAAGCTGACAAGCTCTTAACCTTTATGGTGTATTTCCATCAGTCTGAAAGACTAGACTAAGATCGTGGCTGCTTGACAATCAGCTTATCATGTGAGAATATTCAACTCCTAAAAAAAAAAAAAAAAAAAAAAAAAAAAAAAAAGTCTGTCCAAGGGAAAAGTTTACTATCCAGAGACTCAGTGAGCATCAGAATGTTACTCAAAGCCTTCTGGTCCCTTTAGCCTTTCCGGTTCCCCCTTAAACTTTGCAGCCTGCAAGGCTCTTGGTACAAAACCACTGCCACTTCGTTAGATTGTAAGTCTTGGGCTGTTGCTAATTGTGCAAAAAGTTCAAATTCATTTTATGACCAGGACGGTTAGTATCTGTGACAGCTGAGTTCTCACTACTGTCACCTGGAAGAGCTGTGTCACCAGAACTATCCACTTCCAATCTGCCAAAAAACGTCTTCGCTCACAGCTAATAGAGACGTAGGTGTTAGTGTGATTGCTCTTGACAGTCTTTACTCCCCCAGATTGCCTCAGTGAACCTGCAACACAACTCACAGCATCTGTTTTCCCTCTCCTGACAGCACATCACATCAAAAACACTATCAGGAACCGTCACGAATCAGGCATCAAAACTCCAGACGTAATAATAACAAGCAGGATGTATTTAATCCTCCACTGAGTCATTCACTTAGAGCGGAAGATGGAGCCGAGGCTTTTGCCAAGCGGGAGACAGGGTTAGTGATTCAAATTTGTGTCCATCTTCAAGTGAAAGGTTTAGTTTAAAATATATTTTATGAATAGGACACATTTGTTGTAGTAAACATATGCACTCTCAAAAAGCCTGTCTAAAACCATAATCAAGACTGAGCCACTAACCAGGCATCGTACACCAGCTGATATGAGGCACCTGACACATATATAGCAGAGGACTGCCTGGTATGGCCTCAGTGAGAGAAGATGCACTTAACCCTCCAGAGACTTGAGGCCTCAGGGAGTGGGAAGGCCTGGTGGGGTGGGACATCCTCTTGGAGACAGGGAGAAAAAACTGGGATGAGGGCGGACCTGGAGGAGGATAATGACTGGACTGTAAAAAGAGATTAAATATAATAATGAAGTTAATAATACAAGAATATGTTGGCTAAGTAAAGAGAAATGAAAGGTCTTACCTAAACTCTTACAGATAAAATAAAATGACTTATAGAATTTTGAAAATTTTTATTGTAGGAAAGAGAATTTTAAAATTTTTCTGTGACTTTTCCCCAATTTTGACAGATTACGATTCCAGAGAAGGCAATTAGGATAGTGAACAGCACTCAAATGACTGTAACTCAATTGTACTTAAAGAGCCAATGAAGATTTCTTTTAAACTAACTTTAAAAAGTTCACTGTAGCTGGGTTTGTCATACAGATACTTTCTTATTTCTCTGTCACCTGTCATCTATTTATTCATATTTATGCAGCATATGGCTCTTGCTACCTATAATCTATCTATGCATCCATCTACCTATTTGAATACCAAATTAGATATATCCATTGTAGATTCAAAATATAAAATCTGAAAAATGCACACAATTTTATCCTACAGGTTCAAAATGCTTCTCCAGCTTTGAACTATAGATAACTGAACACCACCATACTAAGGCCTGTAATTAGAGCTATTAAAAGAGACAGGGTAATCGGATCAACAGCTGAAGGCCACTGTCGGCTGAAGAGTCTGTTTAACAACTACCTGTGCCACAAACTAACTTCAAGACCTAGTGAAACTTGCCTCAGAATTTAAGTAAATGATAAGTGCTGGGATGTAATCACAGGTAGGGCACATGACTAGTATATACAAGGTCGCAGGTTTAATCTCTAGCACTGGAAAAAGTCATTATTATTCTAAGTATATTGATAGTATACTGGATCCTACTACCTAATCTTTAAGTATGCTCATGTATGCTTTCACAGGCAATAAGCATGAGCATAGGAGATAGCTTGAAGGATCCAGTTTTCACCTTCCACCAAATAGGTTCCAGGATAAACTCAAGTCAATGCGGCAAATGCCATTACCAAATAAGCTATTTCTTTCACTCACCTATGTTTAATATTTTGATGTCCAGGAAGTGGAGCACCAAGCTAAGTGGTCAAGAGCACTTCGGACCCAAACTTTCCCCTAGTAAACCTATATCTTATAATATGAAAACTATTGACATCTTATGTGAAGATATGCCGTAGTCTCAGGTTTAAATTAGCAGGAGCAGAAATATAATTTTATAGTACTGTCTTAGTCAGGGTTTCTACTCATGGACAAACATCATGACCAAGAAGCAAGTTGGGGAGAAAAGGGTTTATTCAGCTTACACATCCACATTGCTGTTGATCACCAAAGGAAGTCAGGACTAGAACTCACACAGGTCAGGAAGCAGGAGCTGATGCAGAGGTGATGGAGGGATGTTACTTACTGGCTTGCTTCCCCTGGCTTGCTCAGCTTGCTTTATTATAGAACCCAAGACTACCAGCCCAGGGATGGTAGCATCCACAAAAGGACCCTCCCCTTTGATCACTAATTGAGAAAATGCTTTACAGCTGGATCTCATGGAGGCATTTTCTCAACTGAAGCTCCTTTCTCTGTGATAACTCCAGCTTGTGTCAACTTGACACACAAAACCAGCCAGTACCAGTACACATGTAATTAAAAACAAAACTCACCTGTAATGATAAAATAATCAATTACAAAATTAGAAAAACTTGTTATCCATTGAGAATGAATATCACCCTCTAGACCTGAAAATTGTCAGCTTCAGTCTAAAGGACGCTTGGTAGAGCAATGGGTTATGGGGAATTTCTCAAATGCAACAGGGCAGTAGCTAATTGTATATTAGTCTTTGTTCATTATACAACTGTGATTTTATCAGACTTAAGGGTAATATGAAACTATGGAATGGCAGGTTTTGTCACATTAAATTGATGAGAAAATTGTCTTTTAAAGAAACCCTATGACCTACTAATAAATGGGCAGAGTTTGTAAGAAATATTAACAAAGCCTGTCTAAACTGGGCTATAAATGTCCAATGAGTTTTTAAATTACATGTGCCTTCGGGGCACAGAAACACAAATGGCTGGATGATAGCCAGGCCACATTTAAAACTACATGGAATAAAAATAAAACAGTAAGATCAAAGGCAATGCTTAATTAATTGTGTACGCAGATAAATTCTAGGTTAGGTGCATTTTAATTGTGTCTGTGTAAAGTGTGTGCACCTGTTTATATCGCTAAATAGCATTGGCTCAACCTCAAAACCAAATGTAATCCAGAGTATGCCCCAAGAACTGTCTTCTGAGAACAAATGTATCCAGTATTTATATAATACAGTGAAGACTTGTTTTTCCGGAAGAATAAATTTACAGGGATGTTTTATAGCTTAAGTTAAAAACTAGGTTTTTGGCACTTTTTTGGTTTTCTGAACACCAATCATGGCAAACATATTTAGAGGTAGGCTGCCTGTCAGCTACTATCCACATTCTCAAGATTCATTGTTCTTCTTCCTAAGACCAGAAGGCTAAACTGAAAGCAATCACAGATTTGAATGCAGACAGAAGTTTAACCCATTTTCAGCAAGAAAACCAGACTGGTAACTACAGACTCTCCTAGTTTCTGAGAAAAAACCTTCATTAATCAGGAAGCAATTTGAGTGATTTAAGGTTATTAATAACAACTTTTATGAGTTATCTGAGATCATAGGAGGGAATTTAGGACACATTTTACATATTCGTCTAGGCTTATTTCCTTTGGTCCACTGAGAAATGTATCTATGTTTTTATTTGTGAATGATACTTGTGAAAATAATATGTTGTACTTTATCCTTTTCTTTTTCTTGAGGGTATTGTAGAAAGATAGATGATTGGCAAATATGCAGAACAGAGCTGACAGCAGCTTCAAGTGCTATTTTGATGTTGCCTGTGGTCTCTGTGAACACATTCTTACCAAGGAGAGAAATATCATCTGACCTTTCACCTATGTTCTGGCTTGGGTAATAGCCAAATATTTTAAGTGACCTCAAACAGTGTTTCATAAATGTGCTCTTTGAAGAAGAGTGTCTGCAATCTAGCTCTTGTCTCTTAGAACAAAGCCTTGCATTTCTCCAGGGGAACTCTGTGCTTGTATGGTTGCGGTAGTGGCGAGAAAAGTTCAGGAATTCAACACAAGCTGCAAACTAGACAGTCGACCCCTGACTTAAAAAGCATTTTTGAAAGCCTCATGAAATCAAGTTCAAAGACATCACTGACATTTCATATGGATTTGTTTAATGTATCAAAAAAAAAAAAAAAAAACCAAGAAGATGATCCGGTTGGCTCATTCGTTTAAGGTTGCACTGCTTGGGGAAAGCTTTTATACACTCCTTTGAAAATGTGAGCCACATTTAAGACCCTTAGTATAAATACATTTTATTAAGATATGTGAGAAGGGCTCTGAATTCCTCATTTCTATTTTCATTAAAAATGAAAAATAATGATACAGCTTGAGAAGAAATAAGGTAACTTTACTTTAACAAAAGTGTTTGAGCTGGATATGATGGTGCATATATTTAATCTCAGAACCTGGGAAGTCAAAGCATAGAGTTAAGGTATGCTCATCCTCCACTGTGTTGTGAGTTCCAGGACTGCCTGAGCTACATGGGAAAATTGCTAACACACACACACACACACTGTGTGCTAAGAAAAAATAAACAGAGAATTGAGAATTGGATGAGGCATAATTTTAAGTGAACCAACTAAAAGTGCTCCAACTTCAAATTTACATTGGAATAAAATTAAATAGTATAGTTCACATATATACTGACCAATATTGCTAAAAGTTTAGTATAAATACTTCCTAATGTATTATTTTGTATGTTGTTTAGAATAATTTGCTTTTGTTATCTTTCCATTGGTGGCCTCTTGTGGATTTCTTTGTGATAACTGAACACTCCTGTTTAACTTTGGATTTGGCTTTCATTTTTATAGTATGGGGAGCTGTACCCACAGCAAGCTAAGGTAACTCCTATGAGATACACCCAAATGCTTCAACTGATGTTCTTAGTAATGGTGTTGCTGTCAAAATTGAAACAACTAAAATCATTTGAATTCACTGCATTTCCATTATTAACTTTTTTCTCAGAATTTATCAGGAGTGTTTGGGTTTTAATATAAAATATCTCCCATTGACTCAATTGTTTCAATGGTTTGTTCCCATATAGGGGTTAAGTTTAAAGACATTATCTCTTGAGCATAGACTCTGTTTAAATGAACAAGAACAATATATCTACATAGTAATCCACAAATGATATTACTTTTCAGTGAAGCTAATTGCAACATATTTTTATGTGAGTATAATGTGCCTATGTACATGTGCAGACACATATCATGGCACATGTGTGGAAGTCAGAGGACAACTGTCTGGAATTACTTATCCCTTCTTTCTATTAGAAAACAAGTATCAGACTCAGGTCATCTGCCTACATGCAAGCAACTGTATCTGCTAATCTATCTCTCTTAGACCTCAATGTCTATTTTGGATACAGTGAACAGAAATAATAAGCTATATATCACCACTGGTAGAATTTTGAGCTGAAGGTGATCACAGAATTGCTTTTATGTCTTTGGGTGACTCCAGTTTGACTGCAATCTGTCATAGTGGTCCAAAAGCTTCCCTCTCAATGCCCCATGTTGATTTTCTAAATATCTTCCTGAAACTCAGACTAATTTAGCAGAACTCCTGGTAATGCTGACTTGAAAATCACTGTCTAATCAAGTTAGTGCTTGTCAAAACCCTGTAACACAATTACACATGCTCTTCTGAGAGGCCACTGGACAACTGGACTCTGAAAATAACTATGACCACAGGCACTGCGAAGAGACTGATGCTTGTATTTGTCTTGTGATGGAAGATATACAGAAGTTGCAGTAAATTATGATGCTTTATTCATCCAGAATAAACTAGTTCACCTGATGTTTAAGTGAACCTACATCTGTATTATTTGTGATTTTCTCAGACAAGAAGTTTAAATTAGTTAGAATAACTTTTGTCATTTTTCATTTCATTCTTTTTATTCTATTCTTAGTAGATAATCATACATATGGACAGAAATTTGATATCTATGTGGGAAATTATATCTTTTGCAAGTAAAAGCTTATATTTAATAAACCAAATGATCTTTTACCATAAAATGAAATTTTATAAGCTTAATTAATATAAAATTTTTTATTATTTATTAATATTTTCCTATCATGTGTTATTAACATCAAGTCTCTGTACTTGGATAAAACATGTTTTTAGTGAATTTATATATTATATGTATTATGCCTGTCATCCCATATATATATACACATATTTACCTATTTACAAATATATATATATGTATATATATATATATATATATATATATACATGTGTGTGTATTTCCATATATATGTATATACATATGTTTGCTTTAGTCTCTCTTCTTGTCCTCTCCAGAAGGGGATTACAAAGAATTGAATCATAAATGGTGGACAGAGAGGTTGGCAGCCATACCAATCTTCAGAATGGCCCAGAAAGCCGAATTCCACAATGTAACAATGTTTCAAAGCAACAACTATGTTCTCAAGAATTCTTTTCTATCTCAGGAAGGTCATTCTTTGATCCCACACACATATTGAGCTGTCTTCATGAGGATTCTCTACAAAGAGAACTCAGCTTTACTCAAGAGATTAAAAAGAATAAACCTATTTGTATTTGTTCCTTGTTTTATCACTGTAACTAAATGCCTACAAAAAACAATTTATTGGAGGAAGGATTTGCATTAGCTTATGGTTTGAGAAGGTTGTATGTACCACGAAGGCAAAGGTAGAATTCATGGTATCTTGTATACCTCATAGTTTGTTAGAGCAGAAGATTGAGAAAGGAGGATTATTATGTTCAAATGGCTTTCTCCTTTTTCTGATTTTCTCCATCATGGGTCTTATCCCATGGTATAGTCACCAACACATTCATGCTGTGTTTTCTGTTTTCAATTAAACTCCTCAGTAAGAACCTTTACTATCCTTTCCTAGGTGTTTCTTTATCCATAAAGTTGATATTGCAAATAACCAACACACCAAACAAAAGCCCATTCAAAAACACCTATAATAATGTTTGATCGCATTTCTGGGAACACTGGCTGAGTCAAATCGCCTTGAAAAATTGAACACTGTCATTTGTTTTAATCCATTCTATAAAGTTCTATATTTTAAGAGAGTTTTAAACATCTCTTACATTGGGATGATATTTATGGTCTATAGATTCATTGTTCATCATCTAATGACTACAACTTGCAATTCCTTCTCTCTGCTTACCTTTTCTTTCTCTCGCCTTCCCTTTCATTACTCATTTTCCTTGACTTGTGCCAATTTATATTTTAGTGTTGGAATATATTTTTCTTGGCTGTAGTTTATTATAATAATTTTGTTCTTTGTTTTTTGAGTAGCATGAGTTTTAATGCTTATACATTTAAAATGTATTTTTTCATTTCCTCATAAATAGCATTGTGTCTGCCTTTTAAATCACATCTCTTCATAAAATATATTAATCATTTTCCTCAGAACTTATTTTCATAGCATTACATTCTTTTTTTTTTTTTTTTTTTTTGAGACAAGATGCCAGTAGATTGCCCATGTGGAGTTTAAACTCATGATCCTCCTGCTTTTGGCCTCCTATGATGTTAAGATTGCTCCCAAGTCCTGTTTGAGCTACATTAAAATAAAATCAAACTTCAAATTTTAAGTGTTATTTCATTTTATTTTAGCCAGACATTTTATTTCTGCTTTACTCTAAGAACATCAAGGTACTCATTGTGTCCATTATTCAATTTTACATTCAACATTCCTTTGAATAATTAGCATATAATTAGCATATTTCTTTTTTGCTTCTTGATGATCTTTTACAACCTGTCACTATTCTAGCCTTTGATTCACTTGTCTCTGTCTCTTGATTTTATTTGTCTTATTGGGCCTCTGAGTTGTGTCTCAGGCAAGGATGAGAAATGTTTTCTGTACTGACAATGCAGTAAATTTACCAGCTAGTCAAAATTATTCAATTGTAGCCTTTGTAGATTGAAAACAATCATAGAGAAAGCATAAATTAATGGAAGTGACTACTTACCAATAAAGCTTTATTTATAAAAGCATGTGTCAACTGTATTGGTAATGTGATATATAGTTTCTGACATCTGGTTCTAATGTGTTATTCCTTTGATTCTACATCTTTGATTGAGCATAATTCACAGGACAGTATTTTACATATATTTTCTTTTACAGCATCTTCATATCTAAGACATTTTATTTACATTAATATGAAATACAGATATGGGATTTATGTACTATTTATGGTAGACCTTTAATAAATTTATACAAACACTTAAACTGGTTATAAATTTTCTTTTGCTTTAAATGGGACATTATACTAACATCATAATTTAGTGTATACATGCATGGGTGGCTTGGTGTGTGTGTGTGTCTGTGTGTGTGTGTGTCCTTATACTGGAATTTTCAACTGTAGCTAGGAAGCCTAATCAATTTTTATTTGTTCTGATTTATTTTCTGATACAGACTAATGGTGGCTTCAGGTTTAGTGATGGTCAAAGCCAAATGCAAGTATGTGGCTGATATTTATACATTTAAAGATGTTAGCCATAGTTGCAGCTTCTTTTCAAAAGCAATCAATAGGTTTGGGCACTGAAATAAGTAGGAGTTATCCATTTATATACAATTAAAAATGTGGGGGGAAAGTCAACATAGTTTTAAACAGTATCAGTTCAACCCTATGCAGCTTTCTTTCTGTATGATATACTTCCAACTTGTATTTAAATTTTTTTAAAAAAAATTTCAACAGTTCAATTCATCAATGAAGATTCATGAACCAGAAATTGGGGTGGAAGCCTGCTACCTCAGAGAAGCAGAGAAAGCACCCAGCTGACCTTTCGCCTCAGTGGACTTTCCACTAGCAATGCCCTCTCTCACATGCAGATATCATCTCAAAAATCCTCCTTCAAACTGAGTGTCCCTCCCTTCTACTTCCTGTGTGTCTCTCTATCCATCCTCTCGACTCCCTCTTACTCTCTGTTTTTTTTTTCCTTGATAATCATATGTTCACTTCCTATCAACTGGTTGCTGGCTCCACCTCTTGACCTATTGTTGACTTCATTTAATCCTGTTTAGAATATTCCAACAGAAAGTTATTGGATAAAAGGTATGTGCTAGGGCTGAGGCACACAACTAAAAATAGGTTTTTTTTTAGTAAATAACACAATCCTGGAGTCACAGGGTAATCAAAGACTCTGCAACAGCTTTTTTTTTTTTTTTTTTGTAATTATACCATTAGCATTAACTGTTTAGGGCCCAGAAGAAAACCTAGCTGTCTAAAACTCTGATAATTATATTATATATACCCAGTATTCTGTCTTCTTCTGAACCCAACTTGAGCTTGTTTCTATGGCTAATCTTCTCAATAATTCTATGACTAATGATCCTATTCACTAATATCAAGTCACAAAGTGAAACTTGGAGAAAGTATGAAACATGCAGTCTGGGTATCTATTCTCTTTTGACCCTTGGGTAATACCATTCATACCATTCGTAATGGTAACTACACTTGTCTGAAGCCTAGTCAAGTTATAAAGTAATCAATAAAAGTTTTGAGTAACATAGCTCATATTGAATATATGCATATACTCAAAAAAGATCACAGTCAGTCAAAATATTATGATATTCGTTCAATCATTCATTGACCATTCCTGTTCAAACTATTTATTGGTTACCAGGTACATGCTAGACATAGTCTATTGTCTTGAGATAGATGGGTCAACATATAACATGTTTTTTCTTTCCTGGAATTTTACAATATCAGTGTATTTATTTACTTTTATCACTGAGTCTAAAATAATTACCTATTCTGCAGAAGAACTACTGGATATTCCAATAACGTTTTATTTTCCCAAGGAAATTATATACATATTAGAAGAAAATGTGTCAGAGGAAAAAATAATTTTGTTCATTTCAAGCACAGATTAAGATTATTCAACCAACTGATATTTTGTCACCACATGAGTACATAAAATAGACTCAGTGCTTCCAGAAATTTGAAGAAATACAAAGGCATAATTGCATAACAAAGGGAGCCAGTCTCAATATTTTAGAATAAATGAATAATATCTGCTTCATATAGCCTCATTTGTAAAAACAGAACAAACATTACTCTCTGGAAGAAAAAGCTTTTCTAAGGAATGTTGATAAAATTTTATTCTCTTTCAGTTTCTCAAAGCTCTCCAATTCTCTTTAAAGTATATTTTGAACCCATGATTGAGTTTTATATTTTGTATAAAAGAAATATTTAGCAAATATCCTTGTACCAATTATTTTTCAAAATATTACATGCACACACACACACACAAACTGTATTTGAACCCATAAGGAAACCATTTTCTCCCCCAATATCCAAGTCTTTCTTTGTATTATAATTTATAAATGGCATTCTTTGCATATGTGGCTACAGATTCACACATAGTGTGAACTGTTTTCTTCAAGGATTATAATGGGTTTATTTGCATCTTTATTATCTGACTCTGAATAGGTAATAGGTGTTTCTTAGAGAGGACAAGAAGTGTACAGTGAAGAAAGAGCACAGAAATCTATTAAAAGCTGTTGTTAGATCATGGGTGAGAGTGTTTGGCCATATATGATAAATCCATCACTCGTAAGATCATGAGTGGGAGTGTTTGAACATATAAGACTTCCTAGTTTCCAATTTTTTTCTAAATACAACTTTTTATATGCATAATCCAAAAATGTATGATGCTTATGAGTATATGTGGGGAGCAGATAGATTATAGACATATAAGTATCATACCGCTCATATTTATCTGAAAATCAAGGTCTCCTGCCTTCTTGCTAAAAGAAGACTTAACAAAAGAATGCTCAGTCCTAGTGCTGAGGGAGGAATAAATCCTGGTCATCTAGTCAAGATTAATAAAACAGTTTCTTATTTAAGACAGACCCTTGGTTTAAAAATCAAGGCAGAAATACATAGATGAAGACAGCAGATGTCAACTCATGACCTCTTTTTGTATGTTCAAACATGTCCATGTACACCAGCAAACATGAGTATTCATGAACACATATTCAAGGAAGCTTGAGTCCCTTCATCAGCTGACACCAGCACTTTATATTTCTAAGGTTGCCAGGTCCTACCATTTACCCTGGGCTTGAAGACAATGTTCAAAGAACAGCCAGCACCCACCTCTGTAGTCTGACCCTATGAACCTGAGCATCATGTTCTCAGAGAGGAATAATGCAACCCTGGGCCTCAAGTCACAAATAAGAGACATCAAGCAAATTGGATTCTTAAAAATCCAAAGGTTAACAAGGCAATGACCATTTCTCTTTTGACCCGGAGGACAGTGCAAATTCATCACTTGAAGTTGGTAACAGAGTTCCTATCAATCACAATCATACAGATTCATGGGGCAAGGGGCAGAAAATAATGACAGAGAGAAAGTAGAAATAATAGGATGCAGTTGAAAAGGGCAGATCTCCACTGACCAGAGTGCATCAAAGTCAATGAGATATATCTGACATACACAGAGCTAATGGCTTAGAGGACGGTGTATGGTAATGTCTAAGATTTTAATTGCTTGTAAGATAAACCCATTATATACATAAAAACCATTTGTGATAATATGATGTTATATGTGATGAAAACACATATAGTCCATTTATCAAAAAACACTTGAATTTATGATGGTGAAGTATTAGGTGCCTGCCTGTAATCATAACAGTCTAGACTCTATTCCTGGAACCTACATGGTGGACAGAAAGAACCAACCTCCTATGTGACCACATGTACAAGTTTTCCTTAAAATAAAATATAATAACCTAACAATTAAACATGTGCATTTAATCATAAATATCCTTTAAAATATCACTCAAAGACACTTGAGTTGATAAGATTAATTATGAATTGAATGTTGCTTTGCTAACTAGCGTTGTCAAATTGCCTGCCTTTCTGAATGTTGACCACAGAGTAAACATGAGTCACCTCTGCTGAATTCATGCTTTCCCACAAAAGAAACCCTAGGAAAATATAAATGACCTTGGTGCAGCTTTTATTGGTGACACTTGGCAAAGTTTGTAACCGCATTATTTTTAAAACTTTACTGTTATTCATGCTCTAAAGATATTTTAAAATTAACTTTTGGAAATCAAAATGTAATTACATCATTTCTCTCTTCTCTTTCTTCTCCTATCCCTTCAGTGTACCTGATCATCTTGCTTCCATCTCAGTCATGGCCTCTTTGTCTTTTATTGTTGTAACATATGGATTCAATATACATGCATCCATATGTGCACAAATATAAAAATACAACCTTATCAATCCACTTAGTGTTATTCGTGAGTATATAATTTTGTGACTGAAGTCTTGAATAAGCAATTAGGGGGTTCATCCTTAAGGAAGACTATTTCTACCTTTCTCAGTGTTCCTTAGTTGTCTGTAGTACTTTGTTTATGAGTGAGGCCCCAGAAAATGTTTATCCTTCACATTAGCATGCCTATTGAAATTTTACTTGTAGATAATATTTTTGGCTGTAGTAAATATACAATGAAATGTGATGCAAATATTTTCTAAACATCTTGTGCCTACTGCCCGACTATTAATAATACTGCTTATTATTATTTTGGTTAAAATACAAACAAATATATTGAAAATTATGGTAGTGAGAAAAAGGTACAGGTACTATTGTAAATGTTGTCCATTCTGTGGCTATTAAAGAAGTTAGAATGTATATTTAAAGATCAGACAATTAGCTAAGTTAACTGATGACAGCTAGTTCCTTTTCATCTGTTGCTTCTTCCTATTAATATCGGGCAAGTGTTTCTTCAACAATCCAGAAGGAGCTGTTGGGGTTTGAAATATCCTCCCTTTCCCTTCTTCCATCACTGGGTCATATATAGACACACAGATCATGACTTCTGTCTTTTGTGTATATTTGTTGATATAAATAGAAGATAAAGAGTAATTTCTATAAATTCTTAGTGTGGTGTGTCTTAATAAAAGAGGCTTTTAACAACATCTTTCTGGTAAAATAATACCTTAGTGTTCTTGGCTATCAAAATATGTGGGGAAATTTAAGTCTTTTTATTATGTTTATCTAATCTATTTACATTTTGTAGCAGAATGTTTGTGAAAATAAGTGACTAATTTTTGGAAGTAGGTTCTTCCCTTTTACCATTTAGGTTTCCAAAAATGGAATTCATGTCTTCAGGCTTGAAAGAAAGTGCCTTTATCCCTGAGCCATCTCTGTGTCCAAAGAACTAGGTTTTTGACTGCCAAGGTGCCAGTCAGCTAAACCATCATATTTTTGCATATCTAAATTAGGATTCATTAAAGAATGCATGCTAATGAATAATATCATTAGCACTCAATTTGACATTCTAAGTGATGCTATTTGTAGACTTATAATCCATTAAAGAGATGGTGTAAGTCTTATTTGGAGGAAAGAATATTAGATTATGCTGCTCCAATCATCTTCAATAATCTGTTACATTAAGGGAAGCATTAAAACGACCATGTTTAACAAACTTTTGTTTAAATATATGAAATCGGGTGTCTTTTACATCCAGCAAACTCATATTAAAAATTTCAATAATTTTATTACTAAGTACACAAATTATGCTGATATCTTCATTCTAATTCACATGCATATAAAATTCTCTTTTTGTTGAGTTACTGTAATTGTATCAATAATCAGAATGAGATTGTTACTCTCCTTGCAAAGCTATTGTACATTAGAATGAACCATTTACTTCATGTGCTTGGAGAGGTTTATGACGGAATTTGTTCTTAGAGCTTTACTATATATAATCAATAAAGACATTTATAGATATGATTAATTTAACTCTATGTGATCATGAGAAATGATTAAGAAAAGTAGAAAGAGGGATAAGAAAGAAATAGACACTGTGAATATCTGATACAGGTGTTTGGGGTTAGCCAAATGAAAGTCAAGAGGTAATGAATGAATGCATGTGAGAGCCTGGCCTATCTTTTTAGTCCAGAATCGTATCTATGGGAACTGTTAGTATATTTTCAAAGGTCTAAGTCTGATTTGATAAACCAGATTCATGGTCCAAAGAGCAGATTCACTTGAATCATCATGGTGACTGACTGCCTCTGCATCTGAGAATTACAAATGGGAGGAAAAGTTTAGACAGGAAAGATTTCATTTCTCCTCATGTAGTGAAAAAAATTGACAGAGCAATAAAGAGTTGAGCAAATGCACAAGCTGATATTTGACTCCCAGCTATCCTTTTTGTACGGAGGTCAGGAGTCTTTTTGTGCTGACCTCTGGGACTGTCTTACATCTTTTAAAACAACTCTGCCATTTGTCTCTTGTATCTAATAGAGACCCAGCGGGTGGCTGTTAAGGCATGGCCTAAAAATAGAATCTTCCACAAGAGAGAGGAAGAGTAAAGATGTAAGCACTAGGCAGGTATAGCCTGCTTTATTTGCAAAACAAATCTGTCTACTTCTTTAGACAAGGCTTCGTTATTTCACAAGTCTAGATTAAAGTGAGTATTGTTTATTTAAAATTCAGTCGTAGATATCAAGGGCACAAAAAGGTGTTGGTAATGCTGTAAATCATGCCCGTAATTAGCAGAAATTTAGTTTCTTTTTGACACTGTGGACAAACTTGGGGTCTGAATGATGCTTTGAACAGCTGAAAGATAAAGCCATAGCTGAAAAGAATAACACTTTCCTGATTTGGAATTAAAGATAGGAAAGTAGGATTTTGATGAATATTTCTATCATTGTTTAAGAGAAGTACAGAACTTGAGTCTACCCTTCACATTTTTTTTTTAAATATCCCTCTGGTTCCCTTTTGTTTGTTTGTTTGTTTGTTTTGTTTTCTGTGCTTACTCTATGTTGATACAGATGAGTTAGTAAAGCATTTTTGCAAATGTGTGCTTTTGTTTATGTCTAAGACACACCACTAGAATCCATAAACTCAGCCTTAACTCCTTCATGTTTAGATACTACACCAAACGACAAAGAAGGATGGGGAGAACAGAAGGGGTGCAGGATGGCATAAAATTATTATTCATACCATAATTAATTATATGAAAACATAAATCCTATTCAAAGCTAAACATGATATATTAAATGATCTTAAAGAAGTTACCATAGAGCAGTGTGGGAGGCATTAATATTTTATATCAAATGAGACCAATGCTTCATTAAACTAAAAGGACTTAAAACAATCTCTACTTGTTTTCTCAAACTTTGATCTCACAAGATTAAAATTTGAGCTTGGGAGATAACACAGTCAGTAAAATGTTCACTACACGTGAATGAGGATCTGATGTCACTCTCCAGAAGCCATGGAGGAGGAGGAGGAGGAGGGGAGGAGGGGAGGGGAGGGGGAGGGGAGGGGAGGGGGAGGGGAAGGAGGGGGAGAAAGAGGAAAAAGGAGAAGGAGACAAGGATAAAAATGAAGATGAAGATGCCTGAGTCTCCCTGGCACATTCAGTGAAGCCTACCAAGCTAGGTACTCATACACTGTCTATACTATTGCTTTGTGAACTTCTATGAATTATGATGCTTCTTTGTCCACGAGGAACTACTATAAGCAAACAGTGAATTTGGAAATTACTATGTTCAGTTTAATGTGTTGTATTCCTCAAAACGTGATTGTTTTTGAAAACAGGGTTTCACCAAGGCAGAGCAATGAGGCAAAGGTCAGTTGTGGGAGAACTAAGCTGGTAGGAGTGATGTGTGTAAAGCAGTAGGAAGTTTAGACAGATGAAGAAATCATTAAGATGAAGGTGGGCATCTTAGTGATGCTTCTGCCACACAGAAACACCACGGATTGCCAGCAGCCCACAAGAAGCTAGAGAGAGGCTTGCAAGAGCACCCCAGAACTATCTCTATTGACATCGCAACTTTAGACTTCAGCCTCTATAATTATGAGATGATAGATCTCTATTGCTTGTGTTCCAGTTACAATGGCCCTAGTTCCCTAGTTCAAAGTTACTAATAAGTGGGAAGGTTTTAGATACACTCCAGAAGAAGCCATATAAGAACACATTAACAGTGGGCCAGCATCATGGTTACTAACAGGGCTATGCCTGTTGTCAATTTAAGTTTAAATATGCTCTATTTTCTCAAAATTATGGAATTTAGCTCAGGTCAACTGGCTTCTCAGGGACGTTTTGCCTGTGTGTTTAAGTATTCAGAATGATTGATAACACTAGACAGGACTTTGTGGGACAGAGATAAGGAACTTTGTCTGAGTTTGTTCTTTGTTTGTCTACCTCTAAATTCTCTTACTGATCCCTTCTCTTAGGCTTTCCCTGATCATTTGCATCATAGAAAAGCAGCACCGCATCATTCTTGGACACAAAAAATGCAAACATTCGTTCATTTCTATAGATAAAACTGACCTTGCATTCTTTTTGTTGCTTGGAAATGGACCAAATTTTGCTGTGGTTTGGGTAGATTATCTGCCCTCACTTTAAGGCCTTACAACTTCTGTGTTAAAACATGATCGGCTCCATGTTTCTCAAAATGAACTATGCGTCATAAATGTCAAAGCTTGTTGTTCAACGTGCCAAGAGTAGAGAGAGTGTTTTCGAAGGCTGTTTCACACGCCAGCATCCCAGTGGCACACCCTAGTTTACTTATTATTCTGTGATTTCCAGTCTCTATTAACTGCCTGGGGCTCTCATTATCAGCTACCACTCATCATCTTCCCATGCTTCCCATTGCTCATCTATGCGTGTGCCATGTGCCAAAACTCTCCCCAAAGTCTTGAGTCTCCTTGTTGTGCTTTTGAGATATTTTTCTTTCTTCCTCTTTCTCCTATTTTAACTTGTAAAACTGCTGTCTGCCACATGCAGCTGACACATGACAGATGTCTTCCTTAGGAGTGAATAGAAGCTAAATGTTAGCCAGTTCTGCACAGCAAGGAATTCTTATTTCCCCCACCTTCTTATCTCCCCACCCAAACAAATATGACTATGACATTCCTAAAAAGGGTGGGTGAAGTAGCTTGGTGGGATATCAAACTTCTGGCAAGAATGTCTATGGAGTCTGGGAAAAAAATGGCTAATTACCAAGCTCTTGAATTCCCATTTTAAAATTCTTAAAGTAGTTTTCATGTGTGAACTCATCTTTTCACAAAAGTTCACTCAAATTATCCTTAGGAATCTTCCTTTAGATTCATATAACCTAGTGGGTGGTCCTTGATGCCTTTCAACTGAGATGCCCCCATGGTCATCAGTCAATGTGAAGTTTCTTATGTCTGTTGCTAGAAACTGGAGACATGAAGTAGTATTATGATAAGTAGTTGCAATTTCTTCAATTACAGAATGTGCTTGGACTTTTACCAAAACAGCTCATTGTCATAGAAGGTTGTCCCATCTATGTGGTTTACAAAGAAAGTTATCATGTAGCTTTTTTACTATGGGTATCACTATCAACTAAGCACCAATTCCACATGTGTCCATTCTCTCTCTCTCTCTTTCTCTCTCTCTCTCTCTCTCTCTCTCTCTCTCTCTCTCTCTCTCTCTCTCTCCCCCTCCCTCCCTTCTTCCCTCCTCCCCTTCCCTTTCCTCTCCCCCTCCCTCTCCCTCTTCCTCACCCTAACCCTCACCCTCTCCCTTTCCATATATTATTTTGGAATGCTAAAAAAGCTTTATCAAGGTGCTGGAGAGATATCTTAGAAGTTAAGGTTACTGAGTGCTCTTCCAGAGGACCTACATGGTGCCTTGCAACTGATTTAATCGCAGAAGAGGAACACAGTATCCTCTTCTGGCCTCTGTGAGCACCAGACACACAAATGGCATATATTTATACATGTAGATAAAACACTAATGTAGCTAAAATAAAACCAAATAATGTACAATAGAATTTTTAAATGAAAGCTGTTTCAAGTTATGTGTTTCTTTGCCTTTCCTATTTTAAACCTGGAATGTTTCAGCATTAGCTCATATGTTTTGTTTTTTGCTTTTTGTTTTTTTATACAAAAGACTAAATAGCCCTGATTTTCTAGAATTTAGAAAATGTAGAATACAGCATAATGCTTATAATAAGTGAATGGTAATCAAATTAAGGCACAGTTTATTTGAGATTTTAACACCATGTATGTTTAATGTAAAATGACGTTGTATACAAAATGAAAAACGATGAAGCAGCCAATGACTCTATAGATTTGATCTCTGATGACTATTGAAGGTGTAAGTGCTCCAAGGAAGTTATCATGAACTTATAAAATTTAACCTAGAGAGTCAAGTTAGCTATAAGTATGTACTCCAGAATTGGGGAAAATATTTAAAGAGCAAAGAAAGATAAATCATTTGGCTTGCAAGTCAGAGTGGAGATCTACAAAGAGATCTCTTCAAAGAGAGTAGCATCAATGTTGTGTCTTAAAGTGGAACAACTGTAACGTGGAAACTTGGAGCAGTGGTAGGCCTTTCCTTAGTAGCAAGGATGATGCTCAGCAAAGAACTGCAGATACACAGGACACTTTTTAAACAAAACGGCAAGGTTGTTCCTGTGGTTGGTCCGTCTAGTGCTGGTGAGTTTCTGCATTTCTTATTTGTTACTTCTGGCAGCCGAACACTCTTCCATGTGCTTTATTTATCACTCAATATAATTTTATTGTATAATTGCACATATTAATTGTTCAATAGAAATCACACAATATAAATATATATAACTGCATAAAGAGTCTAGTGCTGTTGGTTATGACAATGACATGCTAGTCAAACTCAACAAACACTTGTTCAGCACAACACTAGGCTGAGTTGTGTAGACACGGGGATGAACAAGATCATGTGCCTGTTCTTCACTACTGATGGCTGCTGATATTTGGGGGAAGAAATATGACAATACAGCCTGACTGACAAATGAGGAGTTTACTCATAGACAACAAATACATACACTGTGAGTTAAGGAGGCAGTTTTATCAGTTATGTGCTTTTTTGAGTGTTGGTCCTCAACAACCTGGTTTTGATAACCTTGGTCCTGGGGGTGAGGGCAGAGACAGGTAGATCCAAGGAGTATCTCTTAAAAGCCTAACCAAAAGAATGAGCTTCAGGTTCATTGACAGATCCAGTCTTGCCAAACCAAGGTGAGGGTGACTGAGGAAAATATGACATTTTGGTGGAATATGTGCTCATACCCACACACTCACATGAGAAGCACATCACACACACACACACACACACACACACACACACACACACGCACACATGCATGCACACACATCTAGTGTCTTAGAAATAAAATAAGACATTTGACATGTGACAAGATAGTAGTGGACAGCTGGAGAGCCTTGTTAGACTCTGTGTCATATATGGCTCCCTTTTTATACTATATTCCAACTCCTCATGCAGTCACAACCTTGAAGTTCTAGACTCCAGAAGAGTTATTTTGGTGCCTGGAAATGGTGCTCTTCAAACTTCCCAAGGCACCAGAGGGCATATCTGTATCTATATCTGTATCGTCTATATCTATATCATCTATATCTATATCATCTATCTCTATCTATATATATCATGTATGTGATATACATATTATATGATATTTGTATCATATAATATTGTACAGGGCATCATATATGTTAGGAAAAGAATCTCTCTTTTGTTATATACTATAGCTAGTGTTAAGCCTTACATTAAAATCCAATAATACAGTTCTCTGATGCAGAGCTATAGTCAGTTTTTATACCATAATCCTTTTCTTTTCTACCACCAATTCATTCAAGGCTACTCTAATCTCATGTAGCTAAACTTCTCAGATTGCACCACAAGTATGCTGAGAAAATAAAAGGACCTGTTTAACATTTTAGCTGTTGTCTGTGAAGACTCTTAGCATTCAGCATGAGTAGAACTTGGCAAAAACATCTCTGGTTTTTGTCCTCGTATTTAGTTTGAGTTGGTTTCTCAGCTTCTGAGCTGCTTAAAACTTAACAAATATCTTCAAGGAAATAAAAGCTTACATACTGTACTATCTAGCTTTGTTTTTATGTTTACCTTTGTGTTTTTTTATTTTAATCCTTTTAATTTTGAGATTATGATTTAATTACATTTCTCCCTTCCTGTTTCTTTCAAATATATCTTTCCCTACTCTCCTTCAAGTTCATGGCCTCTTTTTTTCAGTAATTGTTAGTACATGAATTATAACCTGTTCAAGCCATCCACTGCTACTTGTATATGTTTTCAGAATTGACTGTCACTGAGCTACCAGTTGGTGTCCTCTGCCCTCTTAGGAGACTATTTCTTCCATTCTCAGCTTTCTTTAATTTCTTGTAGATTTTTATGAAGCCCCATGGACTTTTCTCTATTTTGATTTTGTGCCAACGTAAAACAAGCTATAGTTCTTTGGGATGAAAAAGAAATTGAAGAAAGCTGAGGAAAGGCTTCCACTAAACTGGCATATGGTACATTTAAAAACTAGTGATTAGTGTGTGACTCCCCAACTCATGTGAATTATGGTGTTCCTGGGTAGTTCTAGGATGGATGAGCTAAAAACCTAAGGATAAATGAGGACAACTACGAGGATGAATCCAGTAAGCAGCATTCCCTCCAAGACCTCTACATCAGCTGTGCCTACAAGTAAATATCGTTTTTAAGGTCCCACCTTGATTTTCCCAATGATAGACTGTGACCATTTTCTCCCCAAGTTGACTATGGTTTTGGTTTTATCACAGCAATAGAATCCTTAAGAGATACTCTGCTCATTTCCATGGACACCTCTCTATCTTCTTTGCTCTCATTTTCCTGGTTCTCCTTCCTATTTTACTCTTTCTCTCTGCATTTTCTTCACCTTACTGTCATGGATCCCGGTTCCTTATGTCCTACCCACATTCTGTATGTGCAATGCCTTAACCAGGTTGTTTGTTTGTTTGTTTGTTTGTATTTATCTCTAGGTATTTCAAGCAGATAAAAGTGTCAACTTGTTGATATGACATTACTGTTTAATCTGAGGATATGCCTCCATATGAAAATTTGTTGCCAGATCAAATGTGGTGGGGATTTCAGGTGTTAGGTCAATTTTCAGATTCATCATTCTCTTTCCGATGTGTAGTATTTCACTTCAATGCCATGAGAATATTTCTCTATAAACTCACAGTCATATTTATACAAGCTTGAATTATTTCAATATTCATTCAGATAATGATGTGTCCCAATTTATATGAAGTCAGATGAGTAGAGGTTAAGAGGAAAAGGCACATTTGTTTGTGGCAAAAATTACTTATATTGAGACACAACAAATATGTAAACTTTGTGCTCTTCAGTCTTAATAGAGTTACTCATTTTAACTGTGCCAATGTCTTTGCCACATGGTGTCATGTTCCATTAATGTTCTGCTGTGGACTATCCATGATCACATTAACTTAACAATAACTGATTTTCTTGTGCCATCACTCTCTGACATCCCACTACTGGGATTAAAGATGGACACTGTCATCAAGGATACACATGCGCGTGCGCGCGCACACACACACACACACACACACGTACACACATGTAGATGTGCATTCATGTGTGTGTATATCTGAACTCAGATCCTCATGGTTCTGGAACAAACATTTCACATGCTGACCTTTCTCTCTATTCTGAGTTTCATAATATTTTCAATTTAGAATTTTTAAGAGCTTCATGGGTTAATTATCATGCTGAATTATTTATTATTCCATAATCAGCCAGTGTATTCTAATAGTATCTTGGTTTAATAATGAATGAACTTTGTTAATCTAATCCTGGGTAATTCAGGAAACAGCTTGTCTCCCCTTTAATGTCTTTTTCTGATAACGATGGAGATTTATATGGATAAAATTGCTTCCACGGGAGATGAAGTGCTTCTGATGGCTCTTTCAATCATTGGAAGCGACCATAGAAGCATGTAAAGTTCCTCTCTGTGAATGGGGCAGGGAAGCTGATGTCAATAGTGAAGATTCAGATTGAATTCTCATGGAGGCTTGTTGCCAGAGAATCCATATATGAATACATGGGCTACACACAAGAATTGAACAGAGTTTGGTTTTTTTTTTAAAGTTTCAATTAACCAGTTGATGAATGCTGTTGAATCACTATTAAATATCATATCTAGTGATAGCATCCTCAAGGTACAGTATCAGCTGAATGAGTCTGTATTATGAAAGGAGATGTGGTGCACTGAGGTACTTGATGATGGCTGGGTAGGCCAACAAGGGTCTTCTATAGAGTAAATAGGCCGAGAACTACATAACTCAGACCAAGAGGCAGGGCACCTCTGTAGTCCCAACTACAGGAACTGTATGCCTGAAGGATTTATTTCTAGAGAGTTTCTGGTCTTCAGTCCACTGACAAAGCCAGAAAATCTGGAGTCTGATGTTAGTAAAGGACTGCAGGTGCAGCCAAAGTATCAAAGGTAGGCAGACAAGTAGCATTGTCATTCCCTTTGACATCATAATACTTGACCCCCCCCCCACACACACACACACAAGGTGCTGCCCATTGTAGGGGAGGGTCTTCTATTTCAGCTGGTAACACCCAGAGGCATCTACCACTTAGATTATTCCTGTTCCAAATTAAATCAGTGACCAATATGTCCCATCCTACATGCTTCCATGGGCAGCAGGATAAACAAGTTTAGGCACCTGGAGTCCTTTCGTTTTCAGAGCACAGGCTTTGATAGACAAAGCCAGAAAATTGAAAATGACTATAATGAAGATGCCATTAAGTGTGAATTACATGTCATGAAAAGAAAAAGCAAAAAGAGAATAGAGTTTCGCCAGAGAAGAAGGAGCAATCTAAATAAGGAGAGTGAGGTAGGAGGCCTAAAAGCAAAGTAATATTTGAGCAAAGTATTCAACAAGCGAATTCACAGTTAAAACTTCAGACAAAAAGGAAAGAAAACAGGTAGAACCAAGTAGGGGACTATACTGATAAGAAGTGTTCTAAGAAGACACACTCATCATGTACCCAGGATGTAAATGGAAGAGTTTGTAATCCATTTCTCAGTAGAAAATTGACACCATTGGATAGAGTAGGAAAGACATTGACCATAATACACAATGTTTATTCTTCAGGACAGTTAGAAAGGCTCGGAAATCACTTTGGCAATTGAAACAACAAAATAAACAACAACAACAAAATCAGAGATATCCAGCAGCAGTAGTTGTGTGTGTGTGTGTGTGTGTGTGTGTGTGTGTGTGTGTTTAATGAGACAGGTTTTGCTGAGAAAGAGGGAGAGAATATCTCCAATATGTGCTGTATGAGTGATAGAAGGGTTAGACTAGCGACTGTTTCAAAAGCCAAAAAGGTGCTAGGTTAATGGAGTGCTTGGTACCTTGGGATGAGGATCTGAGTTCAGATCCCCAGACCCACAATAAAGTTAGGCATGAAGGCTTACATTGGGAATTGAAAGGTAGGCCCTCAGAGTTCACTGGCAGGTTCAATGAATGGTCCTGTATCAAAAAATGCTATGGTGAAAGAATTAAGACATTTTGATACTATCATGACATCAACATTTAGTCTTCTGGTGTGCTCCCAAGAATGAGCACGTGCATGCGCGCACACACACACACACACACACACACACATGCATGTAGTTATGTATATGTGTGCATATTTGGATGTGTTGTTATTGTCATTTTAATGTATGTGCCCACAAGGATGAGCATACCACATGGTTGTACATACACTAAAATAGCAATAACAACAATACCAAATAGTATGTAGCTTGGAATGATAGTATTTGGGAAATGGAGGCAAGACCATCAGGAGCTCAAGTTATACCATGTTGCATTAGATGGTGTCACATAAAACCAAAACAAAAAACAACAGTGATTGGGATCCAAAACAATTTTAATTTATGCAGGGATGTTTATGATCATGAGATTTCAAGCACAGGGGGCATGCAAATAGGATCCTGTTCATTTGCAAGTGAAGCAAAAATCAGGAATTGAAAAGCAATGGCTTGGCAGGCAAGTCTTTCTTTGAGGCAGAGCTAGGAGATAAGGTTGTCCACTGTGGACCACAGCCAGTGAAAATTGTTACCCTCTTAGAGTGTTACTAAGATTTAGGAATCGAAATCACTGCAGCCTTGAACTGTACTGGAAGGGCAGTGGAGACATGATCTTGGCAGTTTAGGACATGGATCCTTTGCCTCGTAGTGTGAGAGTCATTCTGTCTACAATGGAGTGTAGCGAACTTTTGTCTTTGACCTAGTTGCGAAGGGTGGAGCAGTGTCATAAATGCTTTCTGAATAGAAAATGTGCTTTTTTAGTCAGCAGCTAACAGTAAAAATGCCCCCCATTGAATTCCTGAGAGAATGCATGGAAGAAAAAAACTGTTCTCAGGCTCACAAATGGGCATAGGGCTGTTAGGGACAGCGCACTGACTTTCAGAATAGGCTTATTGTAGCTAGCTAGCTGTTCGTCCTTAAGCCTCTCTCTTGCCTCAGAGATAAATCTCAGTCATGGAAATTCCTACACTGTACATTTGTGAATATAAAAAGATGTATGATTTGGAGGCATTTCTTATAAGAAATTTGGAGGCATTTCTTATAAGAGTGAGATGTATTCTGAGAGGAGTAACTCACCATAAGGTGTATTTGGAATTGGGTAAAAGCCTCCCACTTGCTTATTATAGGGCTACCAGAAACTGAGAAAATAGCCATAATGGGCAAGCACCAGGGACATGCAAATTTGTCAGCTGTGCCTTATTTAGGCAAATTTTTGTACTTATTAGAAAGAGGGAAGAGGACTTAGTACTTAGAAACTCTCAACCTTCTTTGTTTACTTGTCTCTAAAAGTCTACCTGAAGAATCATCTTAAACAGTAAATCTTAAACATTGAATTAAATATACCTTCTTAGAGTATAAATTCTTCCATGAGTAGTAAAATAACTTTATAATACACAAAGATGGATAGAGAGTGTGAAGGTCCCATAAAAATCTGTTATCTGCCACACACACTACCAGCCACACAGACAGCAGTTCAATAAAGAATTTCATACCTGAAGAGGGAGCATTCCTTATTTGTGTTCAAGAATACACCTCCAGCTACCTACTAATATATGGGATTAATTAAGAGTACTGAGGAAAAATATCATTTCTGATTCTCAGTATTTAGCTCACCCACCTCTTCTGCATGTCCCTGTGTTCTCTCTGTGTGTGTTCATGTGTATGTATATATATGTTAACATGGCATGGGGGTATATTTGTGTGCATGGGGTATAGAGGCTGGAGGTCAACCTCAGGTACTGGTGCTTAGGAGGCATCTGATCTTATTTTTGAGAAAAATAAGATCAGATCTCTTATTGAGGCTTGGGGGTCCCCGAGTAATCTAGACAAGTTACCAGAAAGCCCCAAGCAATTCCCATGTTTCAGCTTCCCCAGTGTTACAATTACAAGAGGCTGCAACCATGCTCAGGTTTTTCTTATTTGTTTTTATGTCAGAGCGGGAGTTTGCACTGAAGCTCACAGGCTTGTGGGCCTAGTACTATATTACGGAGCTACCTGCCGAGCCCCATTGTCTCCCTTTCTTTCTACACTACCAGTTTACAGTAACTTTAGTTTTCTTTAAGTGACTCAGAGCAGATTTTACAATGCAAATTTCTCCTGAACTTTAGATTCTTCATTTTATCTGACTGCTACTGTAACCCAGTAAATAATATTATTAAGCACTTCCTGGAGAAGGTGATGGTCTACACATCACCCCATCACACAAGTCCAAAGGCACCTTTCTGCTGAGCAAATGTAACAATGGTGGTGGCATTTTTTTTTCCCCTCAAAGGATCAGTAGTTGCTACTAAATGATTTTGCTGGTGGATAAGTGCTTAGTACATTAAGTTTCATTCCTTTTACTAAAAGCTCAGAAAAGCAGAAAGACCATCTGATGGAAAAAGTAAAGTGGTTTCATATATATGACCAACTTCCTGCCCTTGTGTGATAACAAGCGCATTGAACTGAAAAAAGAAAAAAAAAAATCTCTCTTTACAACTGGGTGACTGTATGACCAGAAGTGACTTCAAAGCCACCTTTCTGAACTTAAATTTCCTTGCCTGTATATAAAAATTATCCCAGGCATGGATTAGTTGTCACAGTCATCAATTACCAGCAAAGTTAAACTAGTCTTTTTTTCTATGATTTTGATATGTTTAAGTGACTTTCTTCAACCAATGTATAAATTGTAGCTACTTGGGAATTAATTTTATAAGTCAAAGTATTAAAACATCTTTAAAAGTTGAGGTTACCACACATAGAGTACATGGTTTGGGTTTTTTGTTTGTTTGTTTGAGTGTGGTTTTTGTTGTTGTTGTTGTTTTTCTGGAAGCCTGTTATTTGTTTTTTGTTTTTAAATGAGATCACAAGTGGAAGAAAAAGGGTTGAATTTGCATTTGCAGATTCTACTCAGTAGCTGTCTCTTCAAAGAGAGTGTTGCACTGTATACAAAAAAATATCAGATTTCCAGAGAGAAAGGGTTTATTGGGGCTTATAATTATTCCTGTCTCCCATGGCAGGGAAGACATGGCAGTAAGAGCTTGTGGTAGCTGGTCAGTCCATCCGCAGTCAGGAAGCAGAAGGAGATAAATGTCAGAATTCATCAAGGATTCTCCTTTTTAGGCAGCACAGGATTCAAGTTCACTAATCTTATCCCACTTCAGTTAATGTAATCAGAATTATCCCATAAGAGCATAGCCATAGACTCAGATAAACTAGACAATGCCTCCGAAGTGTCTTCAGAGACTTGTCACGTGATTGTTCTAGATCCTGGCAATTAGGTACTCAGTGTTAACCAGCAGAACCTGTTTGGAACAATTCACTATCTAGTTGAGGTAAAGGGATAGAAACTGGGATCAGAAACTGGGTCAACACCACACCAGTGTTAAGGAATCATGCTTTTCAAGGTCCAAGTGTCATTTTAAGCCTGGGTATCACTCTCTTTGATCGGTGTATTATGGATTTTTTTCAAATCCAACTTCTTAGAAAAGAGCTGTGCTCACTACCATAGGACTGGTGCCACACTGAGGACTGGTGCCATACTGAGCATCATCCTAAGTTTTGACCTGACCCCTTTCTAAGTAGCTTGGCTTCAGTAGGAAATGTAGTTGGTTTAGCAAGAGTACTTTGACCCTTGACATGGGATTCCTTAATCATCCTACCAAAAAATTGCTTTCTAAATACCTAAGCACCTTAACTTGTCTTTCATAAAATCTTTCTTTCTTTCTTTCTTTCTTTCTTTCTTTCTTTCTTTCTTTCATCTGTTTTTCTGTTTCCATTGTTTATGAGGCTTATTCCACAGAAATTCTGTCTCTGTCCCCAGAAACCATGAACTCATCTGACTGGTTGCATTCTGAGAACATCTGTGGCTCTTTAAAAGCCATTGTTACATCAAATCTTTACCAAAAATATAAAATAAATGTGACCTTGGGGGAATGCATTTAAGATTTTCCCTTACCTGATATGACAGCTATCCTTAAATCATTCTCTTTCTCTAAACTCAGAACAAATGAATTCCATGTTGGTTTAAAATTTGTCTAACACATTGGAGTCTGTGCCAAATGTTTATCCCATTAGATCATTGTGTAATGTTTAAGCTCGTGTCCTTGCTCCATAAACTTTTCTGAGAATCACCAGAACATTCACTCTAGGAGAAGCAGCACTAACAAACAAGCTTCCTCAATGCATCATCCCAGGACATCCCATGCTCCTCATCAACCAAATCTTGATGCTCTGCTTTCACTGTCAGATGCTTGGAGCATCTGTGAGTTGACAATGGCATCAGTAACTGATGCCACCTAACAGTTTCCCTGTCCTACCCTGTTTTAACTCTAGAAGGAAATAAGTTATCACATCCCCCAAGAGAGTTAATCTTAGCATTTTTAACAAACAGTATTGTTAGTATTTGAGAGATATGCCCCTGTGAAAAGCTGATCCATTGTAGAAGAACACAGTGGTCTATTTGTAAGACA
The DNA here is from genome assembly GCF_011762505.2 of Arvicanthis niloticus. Lineage (NCBI taxonomy): Eukaryota > Metazoa > Chordata > Mammalia > Rodentia > Muridae > Arvicanthis > Arvicanthis niloticus. The sequence goes on along the minus strand of NC_047665.1, from coordinate 53,998,630 downwards.
AGAGTACAGTCCTTTGATCCCAACATTTGGGAGGCAGAAGAAGATGGATCCAGATTTCAAGTCAAGATCTCACTACATTGAAATTTTAAAGCCAATTTGGGCTACAGGAGTTCTTATCTCAACAACCCCCTCCATGATAAACTAATGAAGAAATAAAATAAGAACTAATATCTGAGGATAGGTGAGGAGTGAACAAGCTAGCGGTTGGTGGCAGTTTATACCACTGCAACTGTCCTGAATGATATATAGAGCCCTGTATTTAATTTTCACAGCACTGTAATCATTTGCTTCTCTTGGATAGGAAATGTGGATCATCAGAACTTAAAGGTCTAAGACCACATTGCATGGACAGCCAGATGTCTCATCATTTAGACTTGGGTAGTTCCATATTCTTTAGAGTAAGAAGTGTGAGTTAAGTCATCTTTACAGTTTTCTTAAGCTTAAAAGATGCACAATGCCATGATCTGCATTTTAAAGCATTTAACTCCAACACTTACATTCATGGTTGTATCTAAGAGATGGTGCTACATCACTTGATGTTTGCTTGGAAATGTAACTTAGAGAAATAAGATCTTGTGATTCCCTTTTAAGGACTCATGGTGCAAATCAGTGAGGGAAGAATTGCAAATTCTTACTAGAACGATTATTTAATTCACTTTGCTCAAAAATTACCAAACCATAAATAATAGAAATTTGAATGAAGAGTTCAGTAATTTCTTTGAAAAGAAAGTCCAAAAATTGGGATCAATCATGAAATTTTGTAATATATGTAATAAGTAATTTAGACACATTCTGTGAAAAGGTCCAACATCTGTGTATTTAGTAGTTTACCTCAGTTTTTTCTACTCACACCTCAATTGTCCATCACTACAGATTTCATCTTTTGGTCCAGACCTGTGCCTCATGTCAGTCTTAGTGCTTGGAACATTCTCTGGTGTTGTTCACTGTGCCAACGTCAACTTTAGCTTGTCCAAGAAGACAGATCTCCCACTGTTTTGCACTTTTCCCTTTGTCATTAAATAATTGTTTTGTGTCAGTATAACTTTTCATATGGACTATAAATTTACATAAATGGCAGGTTTTTTAGATACTGCATAATTACTGTGCTCAAGAAATGTCAAAATCCAGGTCAGCTAGAAATGTAATTTGCAGTGCCAGTGAATCTTGGCACTTTCTTTCCAGGTTCTAACCATTCAGCCTTTTATTCTAGGAAGGTCCTTTTACTCTTTCCATTCCTAGTTGGTAACTGTAATGTCAAGCCTTGCATTATGTCACAGTATCCTTAGGAAGTTGACCAGATGTTTATTATTGAAGACACACAGGTGAAGACATAATCTCCCTATAAGCAATACATTAAATGGACAAAATAGAGTATTTTAAATGAGTTGCTACAAATGGCAAGATTGAGAAAAGGCCTTGACAATTACTGAGCAGATAAAGGGCAATTCCACTTTCCAAAGAGGTCTTATCTTGCTCAATATTCTTAATGTATTTTGTGATGAAAATATCAAAGTGATATAAAATCTGAAACCTTAAAACATCCTGTTCTATTACTGTGTATCAGAATTTTAATATGAAAATGTCCTGTGTATTCTGTTGTAGAAAAATATCTAAAACTGCTTCAGTTATTTGTCTCATTTCTGTGAATTAGCTCTCAAATATTTTTTAGTTTTGGTTTTCCCTAAACCTGAGTGTATGTGAATACAGCATGTATACGTATATGAGACCTTAACATCTTAGAACGTTTATTGTGACATAAAGAATAAAAAAAGATAAAAATACATTAAATGTAATAATATGATTGATCATATCTATCATCCATCTATCTACATACCTATGTATTTATCTATCATCTATCTCTGTCTCTATTATATTTATTACATTGTAACTGTTTGTCGACTTACTTCTCATCTTTCTGTGAGTTTGCAAAGTAGAGCTGAGGCCAGTTTAGCACTAAACAATGATTTTTGCATCACTGGACCACAGAGCAAGAATGCAAATCTCTGGGTCCTTCCCTTCAATAATGGTGCAGAGTATAGAATATGCGGATGGAGAATGATAGTGATAGATTATTTTTGCTCAAATTATGATCACACTCTTTAGACTTGACTATATGCTAATTAAGAAAAAAGGGGCTAAAGCAGAAATCTGAGGGGACTGCGGAAGCCCTGACAAGAAATATAAGCTAGTAGGAGGTGACTGTGACAGAACTGATCTTGAGTGATGGATCCAACACAATTTGAGCCCTAGGTTCACTGTAGCAACCTTCATTAGCCATACCACTTGATGTCTGAATTTATTTCAAAGTCTAGTACAATGGCAATAATTATTTTTGAAGTGAGTTTGAGTATAATCTTCAGTTTTATAAAAGCCAACAATAAAAAACAAAGAAATACATTTCATTTTAAGAGCCAGGTCTTCCCAGGATCAAATGGTTACAAAATACGTGCCAAGTAAGAGAACGTTCTGACTTCTAACATAAAGTTGCCAGCTCAGTTTATTCCATTAAATATTGAAAATCATGGGCTTAAAATGACAAGGACAATGTTACCAATCTCTAACCTTGGCTCCGATCATGATTAAGATTTCAGAACATATAGTCTAGTATCACATATGTCAATATTTAGGCATTCTTCCTCCTGATTGAATATCATAGAAGGAATTCTCTTATACCAAATACTTTTCAAGTTTCCAGTATATACACTATTATTGAGAAACATTGAGAAAAAAAAGGGTCATTTAACTTATGACTAACACTGCAAATTATCAGCTATGTGAATGATAACTTCATGGACATCAATGTCCAATTGTCATGTAATTCAACAGCATGCACTTAAGAAAGGGCTCGTTTGCCTAGCATAATATAATTCACAATTTTTCTCTATAAATTTTTACAGAATTATGGTCTAATAACCACCTTTTTCATCCCAAATTTCCTCACATTTTGTGCTTTGATAACATTATATCATTTCTGGTCTTTGAACTCAACATGTGTTTCATACAATTCTTACATGGCTTGGAACCTTTGCCTCTGCAATGTATTTCTCTCCTTGCACTTCAACAAATCTATGATCCATGCTATATCATGTTCAGATGCATACTTTTCTGGAAACATGATCCCCAGTCTCTTCCCACCATTGTAGAATTATTAATTCCACATCCAAAGGAGATATCCTACTGCTAACCCCTGCTTAATAACACTTATAATATTCTTAACAGTACACTCAGTGGCTGTGCAGCAGTTACAGAATACAGCATCTTCTCTGCTTAGAATAATACAAACTATGTTGTTGTAATTACAACTACAAATAGCTCAAACTGTATTTTCCTATTGAACTATAAGCCAATCTTAAATGGGGACTAATACCTCATCTTAGGTCAATAACATGTGAAGCTCTCAAGGTTTAGTGTGGGCTCTTTAAAGACAAAGGAGAGCGCAAATCCCGAAAAAGGAGGCTTGCTCAATCTTTCAGTAATATGACATTATTCTTTGCACCATACTTCTTTCATAGTCAGGAAGCCTGGCATTATTCAACAATTTAGAGTGTAATTCAGGCTCTCCACGTTTCAGTTGTGTTTATCCTGAAGACCCATTTCCTTAACACCCAGAATTTGGAATTTTAAATGGAAGTTTTGCAAATGGATATTTGAGAATGACTGGAGAAATAAGTCAACTTTTTTATTGCGAGAGGGTTGGTAAGCAGATTAATGAAATGCAGTCACATGGGCATTAGCTGTCAATAATGGTATGGCAGTGGGTCTATTGCATACCATTTATCTTCCATTGCTTTTGATTGATGGGACACACTGTACCTAATATAATGCATATTGAACTTTCCTGTAAGGATTAAAATGATGACATTGTGTGAATGAGAAGCACTTTTCTATTTCAGCAGGGATGATGCTTCTACTGTGATTCACTGCAGGTAAAGCACAGCAGCTACAGCAGTGAAAGCGACAGAGTGTACCTTTTTATATAAGGTGTTCTATTACATATATTGCTAGCACAGAACATCTTATGTAATCACGTCCCAAGCTTTTATTGAAAAATGCAATTATCAGAGTCCAATGACACAGGTAGAAAACAAACACTTTAGAAATATGCCTGTAGGCATTCTTTCTGTAAGAAGACGGAAAAAAAAAAAAAAAAAAAAAAAAGGCAATTGTAAACTGACCTGGTCTATTCAGAAAGAAAGTGAGATCTGAAGAAATGTATCATGATTAGTGTGAACTTAGTTCAACAGAAAGATAATAGGTTGAAAATATAAAATAGGTCCCGTTGGGCTTAAGTAAATCCTGGGATGACAGGTCTATTACAGCAATATAGCTGGATAAACACTCCTAGTGTGGAATGTCTGAGAGGAAGGGCAACATTCTCTGAAGAACAAGGCAATGCTGTTGTAGTTTCTTAACCCTTTTCCACCCTGGAGGGGGACTATAGTCTGTTTCTGGCTCTCCTGGCTTAATGTGAATGAGAAAAGTTAGGATATGTGTCAGAGAAATCACAATTAAAATGAGAAAAAAATGGTAGGTAGTCAGGTAGATCTAACCACCACTGGGCTAAAAGTACAGATTAAATTAAATAATTAGAATCAATCCACAATTTACTGGTAAGAAAATTGACAGAAATCAAGTTGTTGATGTCACACAACTCTACTTAGACATGGAATGATAAAATAGACTTTCTTATAGCTACTGCAATATTCTTTCCATGGCAGGGAGTATCTCTATATAGCTATTAATAGGAATAAACAGTTTAGAAATAGCAAAGCAATATCCATTTTACCAAATATCCCTAAGTACAAGAAATTTGGACAACACATACAAGAAAAAAAAAAAGGCTATAACTATTATGTCACTATAAGCAGATGCTTTGACCAGTTTTTAGAGGGAAGTTCTCAAAAGTCAGCATCTGGCTTTTTGCTTGCTTTGCTTTCATTCAAACTACTCACATTGACTGAGTTAGTTTTATGGGAAACTCGGGGGTTATGAGATGATACTAAGATTCTTTGACCACAAGGAAGTAGAATGGCCACTTCAGGATAAGTATAAAGTCCAAGATTCCAGGAAGTTACCCCAGTCCATAAAGTGTTTCCTAACCATGCATGAAGATCCTAGTTCAAAACCTCAGCAGACACATTAAAAGTCAGTGCCACACCAGTCCCTGTAACCCCATGTGCTGAGTGAGATGGAGGCAAGACTGTCTCTAGAGCTCAATGGCCAGGCATCCAGGTGAATCAATGACTGTTAGGTTAGGCTCTGAAAAGGCCTTGTCTCAAAATGAACTAAATGACAAATGAAACAAAAGGTGGAAAAGTGATTGACCTGACGCTGACTTCTTTAACACACACACACATATGCAGACACACACAGACACACACACAAAAATACATACACACATAGACACACACACAGATACACACAAAAACACACACACAGACATATGCGCACACACATATACAGACATGCACTCATGTGTACACACGCACACACATACACATACAGAGAAACACACAGACACATACACACAGACATGTAGACACACACAGACACACATAGACACACACACACATACACAGAGTTATTTGTATACCCCAAAGACTAGACAATCTACTATCCTCACGAAAACACACATTAAAATACAGACACTTCACATCACTCTACAAGAAAACCAGCATACATATATCAACATAGAAAAACTCATTCAATTAAAACTTGATTATTATATCTGAACAAAAGGGCATGTGCATATTGCTTTTACATCCATCGTGATGCTGCTATGATTGAATACTGATGTGATAATTACAAATAAGTACATTAACATCGGTTTTATGGGTTTTGTTTTGTAGTTTTTTGTTAACTCAGAATGACATCAAAAGAGAGGGTAGAAAAGCCATCAGCTTCAAGGCTGACCAAATAGATTCTCTGGCCTCTGCTTCTTCTTTTTTTCTTTCTTTTCCTTTTTGCATGGGCATCTATACAGATTACTGTAGCAAGAATATTACTTCAGCCCTGTAAGTGTAAAAGGAAGACCCCAGACCACAGATAAGCAAAGATCTTTCTGAGTATCTATGAATATCCCTCAGAAATTGGTATAATTTACTATAAAATGCATTCTTTGGTCAGCTTTACCACTGAATACTAAAATATCTGTGTCTTTGGATAATCATTTTCTGCTTATACCATGGTGTTGCTATGCAACAGTGTCAGACTGACCTGTAATTTCCCCTCCTATTTATTCACCAGTAAATACAGGACAGCTGAGGAAATCTTCCATGTGTTAAGTGCACTTGAATGTCAGCCGTGCCAGCTCCATGCCCTGGTAGAGTCCCTAATGAGCTCGGTGGTGCTATTTGGACTATACTTGGCCTCACAGTTGACCAAGTGAGATTTTCCACAAAAGTGCCATCATATCAAATTGTTACGTTTATTAATAAGGATTATTCAGTTAGTTGGCTATCATGACAGAATATAAGATGCTGCCCTTCAGGAATGGAGGGAAGCTGGATGTGGAACAGAATGTGAGATGGAGACAAAAATGATCCCAAAGAATCTCTGAAAATTTGGGGTGCTGGGTACTACAGGGTCAGAAGTCTAAATAATGAGAAAATAAGATTCAACTTGCTCACAGTAATTTCTGTGTTCATGTTGATTATCTTCTCAATTTGGCACCATTTCATTATGCTTGACACTCAGCGATGTTGCTTCTTTGGAAGGAACTCAGGGCAGTCTTTCCTGAAGATATAACTTGGACTAAACTTCAGTGACTTAAAATTAAGACACATGGAAAAAGTGAATAATATTAGGCAATCAGAGTAAAATAAGATGAAGCTTTGGACTTCCCAGAGGTGGGAGTTGATTTAATATGTCCTGAAAACATTAAGGAGCAGGGAAATAAAAGCACATGAAAGGGAGAGGTAAAGGTTGGGGAATGGATAATGAAAAAGAAACTTTCACCAGACCCCTCCACTCCTGGATGAGAAAGGTCATAGACTGCTTAGGCACCCCTCCCCTTCAGAAGGCAGAGGCTAATTAACATTCCTCTGACCTGTGGCGGGGCGGGCAGAGCACATGGACAACAGACCATTGGCCACGCACAGACAAGGGAAATCCTTGCCTCCTCATTCCATAAAGACCAATCAGTTTTAAAAGTCACATTGATCTGCCAATCACATTGTGCCTAATGTCTGCTACCCTTAGAGACTGTATAAATGTCCGCTGAACAAACTGTGCAGAGTCGCCTCTCCTTTTGGGATGCAAGATGGCCCAGCATGCTGGATCATTAAAAATTCCTCTTGCTTGTTGCAGTGATTCTTGTCTCCACATGATTCACTCAGGAGGTCTCCGGTAAACTAAGGCTCTGCTCGCTAGAGTCTTACAATATCACAGATGGACTGGATCATGGATTAGTCTTCTGGATTCTTCTCTCATTAATGGATTAAGTCATAGATTCATTTCAGCCTTATTATAAGTACTCTCCCACTGAGCAATGCCCCCAGATGTATGAATACATAACTTGGTGGCGATTGTGGGAGAGTACACTTCCCTCCAGAAATGTTAGGTTAATGATGGAGATGGTTTGCCCCATAAAGAACTCTCCCAGCAGCCAGATGTGATAGATGGAGAGGCAATATCTACAGCTACAACCACAACCCAAGGCCTCTCAAACCCAGGGATTCAGCAGGTGCATCAGGGTCACATTCCCCCTTGGTCCTAGGTAGGGCTATGAACACTGAATCAAGCTGAGTGAATTCCTCAAAGGTGGAAAAAATGTAGGGAGATTGCATGGAAGAGCTCCAGCAAATGAAGATGTAAGGGCACAAAGAGAATGGATTAGAGAGAACTAATTAAGTTCGGACCCTTTATCCATGCTCTGCACCAAATCTTGATCTATGGAAAAAGCAAGTGATCCAAATGGATAGAGCCTTTCCATGCTAACATTAGATATTGCTTATGTTTGACTAGACTATAATTTAAGTTGTGAACTTCTTGTATCATCAGACACTTATTCAGAACAGATAACAATGGACTTTTGTAATGCTTCACCAAGATTATCATTGCAAATATACTCTTTGGTATGGAATGATGGTTTGGGATGTTGTCTTGCCCTGTCCATGCTCTGAAAAATGTTTTGTTACATAGATGACATAATACTAACCTCTGAGTGCTTTCTGCACATTTGAAAAGTCATACGAGAAAGAACCAGGTACATTGGCACTTCCACACCTTAAAATCCTACTGGGACTAGATCAATTTAAATGAAAAAAAATTCAAAAGCAACCCTATGTAGGTATAAAGGGACATTCTCAGAAGCCATACTGATTTTGAATAAAAGCTCCAGTGCCAAGAATGAGCTACGTCCCTATGACTTGTTGGCCATGGAAGCCTCTGAGGCCCCACAAACCAGAAATGCTATTGCTACTGTTGTTGGTTGTGTGGCAGACTTACATGTTAAAACCCTATTGCTGAAGACACCACATCCTTTGACTGCAGGACATAGAGAAATTAAACTAGGACAAAACTGGAAATTCTCCCTCTACTGGCTGGCTTTTATAGCACCAGAGGGAATCATGTAGGCTGCTAGTGAACAGTCAACAACATTCCTGCATGATTATGGGTCCAGCTTGCTAAAATCCAACTTGCTAGGCAGGAAGTGACAGCTTATGCAATCATGCCTCCCTAATAATGGGTAAGACCAACAAGCTTTGAATTTAAGTCCTGCTTCTCTTATATTTTTGGTTGTGAGCCTAGCCTTTAACAGCTGAGCCATCTCTCCAGCCCAAGTCCTGCTTCTCAAAAGCAAGTTCACTTCTGGTACTGTAAGCTAAGACAAAAAACTGTGACTTGGGAAGCTGTAGGTACCAATGAGGAAGCAACTTCTCTCATTTTCCTAGATAGATGTGATGCATTTGTCAAACATTCCTCCAAACCTTTGCTTATAACCATAGATGACTGTTGTCAGCCTCAACTCTTAGTCACCAGTGAAGTTCCTATGAACAAGTGATTGTTGCTATGGCATGGTGACCTAATTCTTAGCCACAGGTGGACATCAACATTAATGCCCTTCAAGGGTCAGTTATTATTGGGGAAGAGGAAGACAAAAGAATGGAGGAAGGGCTGGGGTGTTGTGTAGCAGTTTCCTATGAGACTGAGATGTTCCAACCTACAGAGAGCCTCATTAACCCAGAAGGTGGACAACTGAAAATAACTTCAGGAAATTCCTGAAACTAAGCAAATTCATTAGGCTCCTCACATCCTAGAGTAAATAATTGAGTGATGAGAGTCACTCTGAACAAGTTAAAAAAAAATTAAAGATTCTCCAGATGATAAACTCACTTAGAAAATGTACTTTTATTTCAATAGAATTTGTAGAATAAGGAATTATTTTAAGAAAAATACACATAATTTATGCTTGCTTCTGTATAATGTTCCCTATGAATAACATTTGGTAGATGCAGAGAGCATTACCCAGATGAATTGAGCTCTACATAGGAGCACACACAAGCTAGTGGTGGATTGTGTGCAAAAAGCAGTTGTGTCCACAGATGTGTCCTCTTGGATACAACAGATAGTTAAAATCCCATAGTCACTAGAGGCAGCCCTGTTTAAAGGCAATAAATCCCAAGATAAAAAAGAAAAATACACAAATGTTAGAAAGGAAATTATAAGGAGAAGGAAACTTGACTGGACAAGAAGGGTGATGGGCTGGTGGTGGGGGGGACTAACTAGAGTACATTCATATACATGTATAAAATTGTCAAAGAACATAATAAAATAAGAGGAGAGATTCATTCACTAGTCAATAGTATCACCGTCTTTAGAAACAGGTCTGGTACCCACATTAGAAATGCTTGATTCCTAGAAGTGAGGTTAAGAGCTTTAGCCCAGGCACCAGGATGTTCCAATCTGGACACCACAAACTGCAGGAAGGGAATGGTTTGGTGCAGAGTATGAACAGATAGCTCCATTCCTTAATGTCCTTAAAGTTCCCTGCCCACCTATATCTCCATTAACGTAGTGCAGTGTTCCATCCAGCATCCTCCTTGTCATAAAACATGTTATTCTGAGTTATGAAATGGACAAATGCCAGCAAATAAATGTTTCCTGTTCCTGCCTCGTAATCTACTCCTCAAGACTCATCAATGGTGCTGTCTCCAGTCTCCTTAATAGTGCTGGCCCAGCAAGCATTTTATGGCTGGCTATGAAGCAGGCCCACCTGTGCCCCAAATCCTTAGCAAACAGGCCTAGCTGGCAGCTTTCCTGTTTGGGGCACGTAAATTTAAACATGGGTAAATAATCACACTCCCATCCGTTCACTTGAGGAAGGTTATTGTACTTTACATGCTGTTAAAAACGCAGAGTGTCAGAGCTGTGCTTTATAGTATCACTGCAGGCTAATAAATCATTGTCAGGTCTTACTCTAATAAAGACACCTTATGGGTGATAGATTTTATTTGTGAGTTTACGACAAATACCTAAAACATCAGGCATTCCTGTTGTAATCGCCTTTTATGAGCTTTAGCTTTCTCCTGTGCTCAGAAAGCACACACACCTATGCGTGGGATAGAGAAAGGCAGAGAGCTGGATAATAATTCAACTAGTAGCCTTGGGCATTTTTCTCAGTGTCTCCATGTTATAGCCTTATGAACCTATCTGTAATAGATGTGCTGCTAATTAATTAGGCATTAATTCTAATGTTCTTTGAAGATTTGAATGAGCGCTGTGTGGCCATCATTTCAGCATGTTTATGGGTATGTCCTTTTTATTAGTTTTCACTGATTGCTTTAAAAAAATGAATACATTAACCCCTAAATAAGAATGTTTCTGTTGCAGTTATCTAGTTCCAAAGAACAGCTTTTCAGTTTGGCAGTGGAAATGGTTGGTAATGTAAGCCAGCGTCTGTCTGACTGAGATCTGCTGTTTTCTTTGTTCTCTGATACTGGAGGCTGAATGATCTTCCATTCACAGACAAGTTTGCACTCCTGTCTGGTAATGATTGTTCTAAGATACTGGGTTAGTGATGAGACACTGGACTATCATAGTACAACCCTACTATCTGGGCTGTCAAAGGTTAGGTCCATTTCCACGAGGACACCTCAGGAAGTGTTAACAAAGATTTAATTATTCAGGCTAGAAGTGTTTATGGCACAGGCAGCCTTTTTACACTTACATTTTAAAATTAAAATGGAATTTCATCATTTTACTTTTCTTCAGTCCTTTGTGTTTTGGGGTGTGTGTGTGTGTGTGTGTGTATACACAATCCCAATAATATATTATAAAACCTACTCAGTTCCTTTAATATTACATGTATATATAATATTTCAAGGATGACTACTTGATATTGGGTTACCAGCTGGAGCATTTTCTCTCATAAAGACCATTTGTCCTTTACTCAGCATTCCTTAGTTGCCTGTGCTTCCTTGAATAGGAAATCTCCCTGTGATATTTCTCTGGTCTACTTCATCATGTCTAAGGTTCAAGAAAGTTTCAGAAGAGCAGGCAGAAAGACTGTAAGATCCAGAGCTACAGAAACTTTGCATGAGATTGAATATCCTAGAAAGTCAGAGAGGGTACACCCATGAAGTCTCACCATGCTGTCCAAACAAGTCCTGAATAAGGATGAGGCCAATAGACACACTGCTTTTTTAAAAAGAGCAATGCCATTATTTTTATGTGTATGGTTATTTTGCCTTCATACATATCTGTGTACCACATGGGTGCAGTGGCTGAAGAGGGCCAGGAGAGGAGTTTAGATCTAGAGTTACAGATGGTGTGAGTTGGCATTTGGGTGCTGGAAATTGAACTTGGATCCTTTATGAGAGTAGTCAGTTTCCTTAACTGCTAAGCCATCTATCTCTCTGGCTTCCAGCTTGCTTTTCTGTGTTAGGAGGAAAGTGAGCATCAGAGAGAAGAGGCGAAGGACTCTCTTTCTGGCCCCTGGATAGTTAGGTGAGAGTCAACAGTGTTAAGGAATTTTTAATTTTTCAAATGCCCAAATAATGTTCTATAATGTTCTCTCTCTCTCTCTCTCTCTCTCTCTCTCTCTCTCTCTCTCTCTCTCTCTGTGTGTGTGTGGTGTGTGTGTGTATGTGCGCTGTGCTGTATATGTATGTATGTATATTAGAAATTGAGCAGAATTGGGGATGCAAGCATGCCAAGAAGTTCCTACAAATTGAATCACATATTAGCTATATATTTTTTATGTATTCTACTCAGATTACTGAATTTTAAGATCATCCTTTCTAGCTAAACAAATAAAATGTTTTATTTTCAAACTTTGAAATGTAAATGAAATATCTTTGAATTTCACATAACAAATGGGTAACTAGACAGAAACATGAAGAAAAAAATTTGGAAGTTATTTCTATTCATGTATTAAGGAATAAATACAAGGTGTGTAGGCTATAATAATGAAAGTTATCACTTAGATTTAGTTCTTGTTATGGTTAATCTCAATTTTCAACTTGACTAGATCTAGAATCTCCTAAAAGATAAGCTTGTGGGCATGCCTATGAGAGATGACTTTAGTTAGATTCATTGAGTTGAAAGATACACCCACTGTGGATAGCACTGTTATCTGGGCTAAGACCCTGGACTGTATGAAAATGAGAAAGTGGCTTACCAAACCCAGTATTCTCTCTGCTACCTATGTTTGCAATACAACTAGCCATCTCCTACTGTTGTGACATCTCCATCATGATGCATCATAGCTGATAACTAAGAACCAGAGTGAGCTGTTTCTTTCTTGAGTTCTTCTTGTGGTATTGCATCACAGCCACAAGAACAGTAATAAAGACAGCTGTGTATCACACTACTATAACATGAGAAGTTAAATATAGACGTTTCTTCTATAGGCTAGTGACTTCTTCATGCAACATGCTTCTCCATGAACCAGCAAACTTTCTGTTTATAGGGAAAGTCTCACCTAGCTAATTGCTAATGATATCTGGTCTGTGTCACTTCCATTGGAATTTCTAATTTAAAGTACGTGTTTTTAACTCTTGGAAATATGACAAGGAGGAAAAGCTATAATGACAAATGACTGTTTCTGTATTTCAAATGTATGTATGTATGTATGTATGTATGTATGTATGTATGTATGTATATGTATGGATCTTAATGCATGAACATCCATGTACAGTTGTATGTGTCTCTAACCTCAGCACTGGGAGATAGAGAGAGTCAGATTCCTGGAGTTTCTTGAGCAGCCAGTGTAGCTGAACAGATGAGCTTTTGGTTCAGTAACAGACACTGCCTCAAACCAATAATGGGAGAGAGCTAGTTGAAGACACATCACATTTGACTTTTTTCTCCTCACACACATGAGTGCTCACATATAAACAGTCCTGTTCGTGCACCATACTCCCTTCAATAAATACAAAATATATATGTGTTGTGGTTAATATTTATAATGGTGGCACCAGATCTGGCTTGTAGTTACAGGGCCGCCATTTTCTTGACTAGGCTAGGCCTGAGGCCATGATCAGCGGTGGTGTGTTCTTGCAGCTACTTTGCTCAGGCCGCTGGTTCAAGTGGCCAAGACACTGGCCCTGATACCCACAAGACACCATAGTGGGAGATGGCTCTGACAATCTCTCACACTGTCTCTATAAGACTAGGCTGAGCCCAGACTATCCTGCCATCCATGCAGTACCTGGTAGAAATGAGACTCTAATGCTTAAAGATTATTCAAAGGCTTTATATAATTAGAAATGCTCAATAAACAAGATGTTCATACAATTAGAGTTGTAACTCAATATTTAACAGTATGATATAAATCGTTACCCAGGACTGTCCTGGACACAAGCATGGCTCTCCATGATTCTTACCTCTCCTTCTTCCCTAGCTCCTCCTTTTCTTCTCCTCTTCCTCTCCTTCTGACTCCTCACTCTGCCAACCTCTCATACAGCCCAATCACTGAGTTTTATACAAATGTACTGGAAAGATGTCCCACTACATATATATGTGTGTGTATGTAAATATATAAAACAAATTTTTACATTATTTATATATTTTACTACATAACATGGATATACTGATAATAACAACTCATTAATTCATCTAGAACTGTCTCAGTTTCAATGTATTAATAAGTGTGTTTGAAAGGAATTTATTATTCACAAAGAGCTCTACCATACACTTTAGGAAATAAAAATGAATATATGTTCAGTCAGTGAACAATGATGTATGTGTTAGCCATTCAGAAATGCAATAAAATAGAGTTACAGTCATGATATTGGGTCCTTTGTGATGTATAAATGCAAGGACTAAACTCCCGAAGGTAGTTAGGTTCTGGATGAGGTGAGTGAGAAAAAATCCATCTGTAACAGCTTTGCTATTGGGATGGGAATATGTGGGAGGAGGGAGGGGAAAAGAAGGGAGAAGGAGGTGGGTTAGAACTACAGGTTGAGGACATTCTATGTACCAAGGATCCAAGTGTCATCCCCTCTGTCCTTTCTGCTGTATTTCAAGATCTCACACATACACCTAGAATATATTACAATACAGATTATAACCAAACATGCCACTCTGAACGCAACTTTTAGCTAGGCTCCCAAAGCCTAATTATGGCAATGGTTATTTTCTCATAAGATAGTTGGAAAAGAATCAAGAGTTAAGGTGGAGGAAATCAGGCTGAAGTGGAGAGACTCAAAGGAAACTCCATCCATCTTGATCATCTTGTGAGGTTCCTGAAGTATGTTTCCATCAGACGTCCACTGAATCCAAGTCTGAGAAACTTCTCCTGTAGACTCTTTCCTTTCATTTTAAGGATAAGCTCCTTTATCTCAATGTCTAGGCTGGTACTCTAGAGCCTCTTCCTTCATGATATTCAGAAACAGTAGCTTCACCACAGAATCTGTGAAAATTCAGTGTCTTGGCACAAGTCCAGATCAGAATATGCATTCTAATACAAACTTTGGGTGACCAATTTGCACAAGTAACTTTGCAACGATTGACTTAGAATGCTGGGAACCTTTCTTCCCAAACCACATAATTATAAGCAAAGTCAGTGTCACACATCCTGCCGAAATAGGGGTTCTCTCCTTGTGGTTTGGACATGGTTTGACTGTGCCTCTTAAAAACTGTTTAGTTCACTGGGGAAGAGGGGTGAGTTTGCCGGAAGTGTGGATACTTTAAGAAGTAGGATGCATGGTAGCTACTTAGGTCACTAAGGATATTATGATGAGAAAGCAAAATTCAACACTGAACTGAGTTTTCTGATGACAGGATTATAAAATTGCCCCTGAACTAGGCATATGATTGTCTCATATGCTCTTGGTTTGCTAGTTGGGTGTCCAGCACACAAAATTGTGAGCTAAAGTACCCCTTTAATTATAAGTACCTTGCCTCAGACATTTTCTTAAGGTCACAGAAAGTTATTAAGTCATTTTAAATCCTTTATCACTAACAAGTTTCACAAAAGAGGTAAATGTGTTCGTGTTGGCTTCACAATACAGACTGTTCATCCAGAATTCTTGCCTACATAAATGAATATATTAAGAAGTTTGTCTTGCATTTCTGGAACTATAGAATACATAGCCATAGGCTCAACAACAGAGGCAGCCAAGATGAAAACCTAAAGCAAAGATCTACCAGAGATGGATGAAATAATAATAAATACATGATAAATAATAAATACTGCAGTAATAGAGACAAAGATGCTCAGGCTTCCCTGCCAAAGGAAAGGCCCAAGGCTCCAAAGGTCAGGTACTTTCTCACTACTTAAATAAATTCTGTGTCTCAGCTTTGTATAAAAATTTCTGGTATAATGCCAAACTATTTTTCAAATCACTTTCTCTCATTATACCCTTCATCCTATCTAGAGATGTTTCAGACAAATTCTTGTTGCCTTTCTGCAAGCAGAATGAGCATCTTTGAGCTTCTGCCTGTCTATTGATTTTTTTCCCCTTTAAGCAATCTTCCTTGACACCCATGCCTTCCCAGTCCCATGCTTCCTTGCAGATACATTTCTCATCTCGTCTACCCAATGAGATCCTACTTCTACAAGGATCTAAACAGAATAATGGCTCCCTCCTACTTTTATCAAAACCCCTCTAATCATGAAAATTACATTTACCAGGGTGAACTTGGTTCTGGAACATGTAATGAATGGAATAGGACCAAGCATTGACCCTTAACATAAATGTTTGACCGATTTTAAAACTTTCCACATGCTTCTGTGTGTGCACATGTGAGTGGGACAATAGACTTACCAATTGTGTTCACGAGGACTGGCTAAGTGAAACAAGCCTGACATGAGCAGGGCCATGAGAAAAATGTGAGATGCCAGCAATTCCAGAGGAGTTTTCATATGTTACAACAAAAGGAAATAGTGGGTTCTGGTAAACAAGTTATGTAAAGATGTTTCTAAAACACAGGATAGCCTAAAAATCTTGGAAACCCTCCAAAATCAACTGTAAATATATGCTGTACTAGCCTCCCTTCTCCCTCTCCCTCTCCCTCTCCCTCTCCCTCCCCCTCCCCCTTCCCCTCCCCCTCTCCCCTCTCCCCCTCTCCCCCTCTCCCGCTCTCCCCCTCTCCCCCCTCCCGCTCTCCCCCTCTCCCCCTCTCTCCCTTTCCTCTTCCTTCTTTGTCTTCCTCTCCCTCCCTTACCCCCTCTGCCTCCTCTCTCTTTCTCTCTCTCCATTCTGATTTCTCATCCATACAGATTTATTCTTCTTTCTTACTTTATTTGCCTACCCACACAAACCGAATTTACATCTCTCATCTCATCTTGTTTGAGGCATTAGAGTATGCCTTTAGTCTATATCTTATGCAATCCTTAGGATTAGAGACACATTATGTTCTTGGTTTTATATTTGTGTTATATTTGATTTTATATTTATTTTGTATTTGTTTATTGTATACAGTAAATGATTTCACCGTGGCTTTCCTTGATATGCATATATGTTAGACTTATAATGACTCCTGTATTATGCATTACTGTATTATGTCATTCCTCATTTCTCCATATTCTCCTGCCCTTCTACATTCCTGTTCCTGTTCTCTTAATCCCCATGCCCATTGTTTTTCTTTATAATCCTGCATTTGAGCAACCCATGTGGAGTGTCTTTGTAGGAACTGCTTATTTCACTCAACATGATGATCTTCAGTTGCATTTGTTTTCATACAAACAAAACAATTTCATTTTCTACATGACTGAATAAAACTCTAGTGTGTAAACACACTGGGTTGTATTCATCCATTCTCTTGTTTGTTATTGCACAGCTAGGTTATTTTGGCCAATATTATAGCAAGCAATTTATTAAGTAATGTTCAATACTCTAAGGAAATGCAATATCATTGTAGAACAAAGCAAATCAATCAATTAGGACATAATCAGTACCAAGAAAGAGGTGACTCAGGGAATATTAATAGTCCCTGCACAATTTCATAGCAAAATATGAGAGAGTTAGAACTCCTCCTTGAGCAGTCACATTCTGGAATACCAGAATAAAGGAAATAAGGAAATGGGTCTTCCTTAGCTATCAACCAAAAAACATTGTTTACAATTCTTGTGCAAGGGTAATGACATGGGCAACACCCTAAACAAGTGGAGTCATGAAGCATTTTCAAATAAACACAAGCCTCTGCTTTGCATCTTGGGGGTATTAAACATAAAAGATCGATCCGAATCTTCTTTAGAGCTCCAAGCTACATCAATGGTTTTCTCAAATAAATACACATCTGACTGAGGATGTTTCAGTGTTCTAAATTGCTCTTTATATTTGATATTAATATTTGAAAATCTAACAGGTAGAAAATACTCTTTTCTCAGTTTCCTTTTTAAAATCCACCAGTCAGACAGACTGTTAAGTTTGATCTTTTATTATGTTTTTATCACTGTGGCAGCGCTGGATGAGAGGCCAGATCACATCTGCTAATGGGTGTTTGCTTAAGTGTAGCATCATCTACCAAGAGGCAAATGTTGAAAAAGAAAAAAAAAGCCTTTGTAATCAAACCCTTATAGCTTCCTCCTCCATAGCAGACTTGACATTTCCTTTGCAGTCACATGCTGTGTCTCTCTGAGGGAGAGAAGCATATGGTGCCAGAGGGGCCAGAGAGTGTGCAGGAGAGACCAGGGCCACATGTGGCCACCACAGAAAGATCTTCAAAGTTTATTTGTGCAGCTTTCTATAGTTAGGAGTTCTGTGCTGTCACTATGAGAGAGGAAATTCTATTCTCTATATGAATATAACAAAATAACGAAAGTTCGGAGCCTATTTCAAAAGAAAATGTTGACAACAAAGCTATGTAGACAGGTCAGCATGCAGGATGCCTTGGACTCAGACTAGGCCACTAAGGAAAATATTGAAAAAGCGATACACCATTAAAATGTCCTTTTGTTGGCTGAGATATTCAGATACTGGGAGCTAAAATTGTTTCAGGATTTTTTTTTCTTTTCTCAGATTCTAATCAGAATTCACATGAGAAAAACTGAACAAAGAAATTCAATCCTGTTTTTATCACAGTTCATACGCTGGACTTGAAAGCATGATTCCACCTAGGTCATCTTAAAGTCACCTTCGTGGAACAAAGCTGTACATATTTTTAAACTGGCTTTGGACCAAGTAGGTAGTCACAGAGGAAAGATTTCTTTATCTATGAGGAAGAAAATGATCTTGCTAAGCAGAGACTTTGGATGGTAAAATAATGCCTCTTTTTCTGAAATGTTGTACCGAGGAATAAATAACTATTGAAAAGTTTAAATAAGTACCCTTAATGGGACTTAGTCAATTGTGGTATTGGCTTCACCAACATTTTAGCCACTTTACAAGAAGTAAATGTACTGTTGCTTTTTTGCCAGAGCACACCATTCAAGTATAATAAAACACATTATTTATTTTCTAGGCTAGGGCTAAATGCTCCACTTGACTTATTTAAGAGATCAATATAAGTATCACCTATTAATTGTGGTATAAGGTGTGGCAATGATGGAAATAGCTTACTTATGAAGTAAATACACTGAAAAACAAAGCAAAGGAAATCTCTGCATCCCTGGTTCATTCAGAGGATCAATCCGAGTCAAGAGAAACATGAGCTAAGTTTACCTTGGTATGGGAATGAGGATGCAAAGAGAATCACTGTTTTGCTCATAAGAGGAGACAAGGGGTCATCATGGAAAGCACATGGAAGTTAGAAACAATTTTATTACAGCTCATGTCCATAAACAGAATCATACTTGTCATCTCCGAGAGATGCTGTGAGTCAGATGGTATTGTACCTTTCTTGGCTATGAAACTCATGTTATCTACTGAAGAATATCTATTTCTTAGATATAAGAAATTTTATCCAATTTTTTTTTCGGGATTGAGCGATTACAGTGCACAACTTCACTCTATCAGAAAATAAAAGTATCTAAAGAATTCACTCAGAAAACATAGAAAAGGAAGGATTTTGTTTGAAAAGCTCCTAGTTTCAAATACAGATTTACCTCTGTGGACATTTAACAAGCTTTGAATGAAAACTGTGACAGTATCATCATGAGTTTAAACATTCTGTTTCTCCCTAATTGTATGCTATCAGTGACAATCTATTGTCATCACCATGACAGCCAGGGTAGCCATCTCAAATGTCAATCATTTCTCTGCAACATGGCAATTGTTATTCATGCATACAGAAATGACATATACTAATTTGTTTCTTTTGTAACAGAGTTATTAAAAGGGATAATGAATGAATCTATCTTATTACATAACTATCTGTGTGTAAGTGCACTACAATAGAAAGCTCAATCCTATGTTGGTCTCTTCTTTATTTAATTTATATAGTAAAATATCTGAATTATTACCCTGGCTTTGAATTGTGATAGAAAAGAATGTTGAATAGGTGGAATAGCCTTTTCCAGTCTTAGAGGCAAATTATAAAAGACTCAAATTGAAAAAAAAATTCTCAAGTGAAATTGTAAAATTTCTAGTAAATCAAAAGCATATTTTTATTCACTCTTATTTAAAAATCATCTTTAACTTAAAGCTTTTTTTTTTTTTTTTTTTTTTTTTTTTTTTTGGTTTTTTGAGACAGGGTTTCTCTGTATAGCCTTGGCTGTCCTGGAACTCACTCGGTAGACCAGGCTGGCCTCGAACTCAGAAATCCGCCTGCCTCTGCCTCCCAAGTGCTGGGATTAAAGGCGTGCGCCACCACTGCCCAGCTCATCTTTAACTTAAAAAAATATGTCCAGCTTTAATATATCGTTATATCTAGAATAAACAAAATTCAACAGAAAAGCAGATGTATAGTGGTTTGCTTAGATGTTTTTGTGATTTGGAAATAAAACATCACCCAAAGGCTCCTGTGTTTTGGTGTTTGGTCCTGTAATTGTAGACCCACTTTTGAGGCTGTGGATCTTTATGGGGTGGTACCTAGTAACAGAAAGTTGATTTCTAGAAAGCTTTGCTTTAGTTTATAGCTCAGCTCCATGTCCAGTATTTCTGTGCTTCCTATGTGTCAAAATGGGGACAAGCATTTACCCCAAACCCTACCACCATGAAAGGTTATGTATCCCATAACCTTTGAGGTAAATATACTCCTCACCCATCAAGTTGCTCCTCATCAGGTATTTGGCTACAAACTTGAGGAAAGTTACTAATAGAGAGTGTTACCTTAAAATAAAATTAGTTATGTTACTTAGCAGAAAAGGTCTTTTGCTGTGACTATGTTCGTAGTATTAGAATCCGATGATGCAAACCCAGCAGAGCTGTGTAACTCTCTTCTCAGGGACTCCCACGATCTGGAATTGTTTTCAGAATAACAGGAAAGGGAAGAAAGTTGAATAGAGAGTCCATCTGCTTCTAATTCAGCATTTCCAAAAAACGTTGTGCACTAACTCCCAAAACAGAAAGCCACATTAAATTGTTGCTAATTTTAGGCAGCAAACGAGTAGAAACTCCAAAGGTGGAGCTTCCTCTCTTTCAAAATACTACTTTTCTGTGGTTACTTGGCAGCCTGTAGCCATGGTACCTGCTAAGGGTAAGCTGAAGAGAAAGACTTTTAAGTTGATCATTTGGGGTTGTCTATGAAGTCTTCCTGGCTGAATTTCTTGGTTAATTTTGTCCAGTCTAGAATAAAGTATTTTTCTTACGTTTCACATTTGGTGGGCATGTGTGTATAGATTTGCCCTTCCATTGGCCTTGCTGCTTTGTTCCAACTTTGTGTGCTCACAGACTACCCACTCTAGGCTTCCCTTCTACCAGATTGTGTTCTTAATTTGCTGTAAGCTTGGGCTAAGATTAACCATATATTTAGCACAAAATTAAGGTCGGCTTGGTTGCCAGTTCTGCACTTTTACTCTATTGGACATCTGGTTCTTCACAATTCTGGTTCAAAGAGTAAAGAAAAAAAATTATATATATCTGCTTACAAATTTTACAAAGTAGTCTAACCTAATATTCAGATGCATTTTTTTTGGAAAGATATAAGTGATTTCAGAATACCTGTGAAACACAGTGAAGATGAGGTTCTAAGCATAATGTGGAATTTATATCCATCCAAGACAATAGTTTTACATGGCGCAAAGTTGCTCATAAATACTAATTGACGTGAAGACATGCGGGAAACAATCAATACTCAAGAAAGTAAGTTTGCTTGAATGTAAGATCAAAATCAAACAAAAGAAATCAACAAAAAACAAGAAACCTCTGGCATAATAGAACTAATTTTCCTCAAGTTTTGGCAGTAAATTGCCAAAGTAAAGCAAAGTGAATAATATGATAGGTCTGAGAGTCCGCAATTAAGTGTAGAGTAGATTCGTTTTTTTTTTTCTTGTATTTGAAAAACTATTTAAGTCACACCCCTGAGGGGCATAAGTGTTTGTGAAGGGTACACAGGATCAGGGTGACGCCCTTCCTTCCCCACTCCATACATTTAAATTAAATTAATGCCATTTGTGAATTTATGAAATACATTTGAAACACCTTCCACAGTCATAAAGAACAAAGCACCAAGCCTTCCTAAAACCTCTGTCAGGTTTCATGTGTGTTGTCTGTTTATAATTCATTTAAAAAAAAAAAGTCTTGGCTTTCTCTTCTAAATTATTTTTAAATTCACACACCATATTAACTTCCTCAGAATCAAAACTGATGCCTCTTTTACTTCAGTTGTACAATGTAGGATAAACTGTACATTGAAAACAATGGGAGCTATATGTATAATTTGATTGTCCCTATAATACAAAGTTATTTTTATAAATAAATACTGCCACCATAAACAGCAGCTTTTGGCCTGCGATTACTAAAAATGACACTATTTTTAAAGATTTATGGCATTTGTATTATATTTGTATGAAATATTTCTAAATATAATTTCTAAATGTCATGTTTGTTTCTTTTCTTCACAGACATAAATATCATGAATACTCATTCTAAAATGCTTTTTCTATTTAAGAAAGCTGTCAATACAATAGATGCAAATAGTTAAGGAACAAGCAATACAATAAACACAAATAGTCAAAGAAATATGGAGACAAAGCGTGGGACAGAAACTAAAGGTGGGGCTGCCCAGAGACTGCTTCACCTGGGTATTTATCACTTGTGCAGTCACCAAAGGTAGACGCTGATGTGGATGCCAGGAAGTGCATGCTGACAGGAGCCTGATATAGCTGTCTCCTTAGAGGTCTGCCAGAGCCTGAAATATACAAAGTCAGATGCTCAGAGCTAACCATTGAGCTGATCAAGGGGTTCCCAATGGTGGAGTGAGAGAGAAGACTGAAGGAACTGAAAGGGTTTGCAGCCTCATGAGGAGAGCAACAATACCAACCAACCAGAGATCCCAGGGTCTAAACCACCAGCCTGGGAGCACATAGGGAGAGACCCATGGCCCAGCTGTATACTAGGGGATGATGACATTGTCAGGCATAGGTTGGTGAGGAAGTCCTTGGTCCAGTGAAGGCTGGAAACCCCAGTGTGGGGAAAATCGTAGGTGGGGAGGTGGGAGTGGGAGAGTGGTTAGGGGCAGATCCTCATAGAATCAGGAGGAGTGGGGATGGGATATGGAGGTTCCTGGGGGGGGGATGGGGAAAGGGGATTACATCTAAAATGTAAATAAAATATCCAATAAAAAATTAAAAGAAAAAAAGAAAAAAGAAAAAGCAAGGCATTAAACCCAATTATGTGAACACTCCCGTGATCACTGTTTCTAAAGGCTTATCAGGATAACCAAAGTATCTGAGCCTACTTCCCTGTCCTAGCATAAGGTCATTTTCACGTGTGAAGCCTACTTCCTTGTTCTAGCCTAAAATGCAGATACCTGTCTGAAAATGCTTCTTTGTTCTAGCCTGATATTCGGTTTCCTGCCTGAGATTACTTCTTTGTTCTAGCCTAAGATTTAGATTTCTACCTGAAATTACTTCTTTGTTCTAGCCTAATGTCTGATTCCTACCTGAAGGCTACTTCCCTGTCCTTGGCCAATGTCATATTCCTGCCAAGCAGCTCATTTTCTTATGCATTATCAAAAGCAATGCACTTATGTCTTAGGTTGGTAAGGCTCTGTGCAGAATCTTACCCATCATTGGCATGCCAGTCTATTAGATCCTCAACCTAGAACTGACTTTAATACATACATATAATCAAAATGGTATAAAAACATAAAGAAGGAGGGGGATGGGATAGGAGGTTCTAGGGAGGGGAAATGGGAAAAGGGGATAACATGTGTATTGTAAATAAAGTATACAATAAAAAATTTAAAATCTTTAAAAATTTAAAAGAAGAAAGAAAGCTGTAAGTACATCCTAGAAAATCCAACTTTAGTTAACTACAAACAAAAACAAAAGCCCGAAAGTTGCATACCAAGTTAAAAAAAAATATATTTTGACTTCAAAACTCACAGTACATAATATGATCAATTTGTCTTTATTTACTTAAAAAAATTAAGTCATAGATTTTGAAATAACTTATAACCTTTAGTGGATTTATGGGTTTTAAAGTGATTTTAATACTCTGTAATAAAATGTTCAGTATATCAATAATAAATGGAAGTTAAGAAATTTTGAAGCAGGTAGCTTAGCCATTCACATTAAATGGATTGATATTTCCACATAGATTCATTCCTGGTGTGCTATGTAAGTGGAAAGGATGGTAATATCATTCCTCCTCTGAGGTTCTCCCATGTAAAATATTGTACCTATTCTATACCATTAGATGGATGTATTGTATTAGACAATATTTAAAAATAGTGGATATAGAGGCAATTTGTTTCCAAAAGAAAATATGTTTTAAGTACTATGGTACTTAAAACAAAAATCCTTATGTTCAGGCAGGTGAGCTTCGCTTTTTAGGGAAGCTGTTTTTCCAGTAGATGATGAGACACTAGGTGTTACATGTGAGAACATGGAGTAATTTGCTAGAGGTCTGGGACAATTCTCTCAACCCCCCCTAAACACCATGCATGCAGACACAAGAAGAGCAGTAGAGCTAACATGTACTCAATTGAATTTTAATTTAATTGGATTAGCTGTTCTTGGCAAACAATACTGAAATGTGCTTCTTACAGTTTGACACTAGGCAACTGGATGAAAACTTTTCTTAACTCCATATAGTATATTTGATTCTGTTCTTTCCCATTTAGGTTAACTTTGAACACTAGCTAATTGGCTCATGGTAGGGGATGTGCCAAACCAAAATCAACTATTTCCAGTAATGCTCAACGTTATATACATACATAATATAATCCTATCAAACACACACACACACACGCATGCACAAGCACACGCACATACACACACAAATGCATTCTATACCAATTAACATATGTGGATTAGATTATCCATGAGTTTATGTGGGCATGACCACAAACAAATAAGCACACGTATTCATGCACTCACATATCTGTATACACAGTCAAAGAGAGACAGGTCTTTGCACAACACTTTCTTCTAGAGAAAAGAAAATTCTTTTTTTTCCCCCATATCACACCATTGGCTTATTTTTTAAAACAGTTTTAACAAAAAATTCTCAGTGGATCTTCTTTTAACTTTATAGTTAATTTCAGTTCACCATTTACTTTAATCTTCCAGGTTTTCAGAAAAAAAAAATCTATTAGGCACATTGCATTTCTTTACTGGCCAGTTCTTGGAATCTTTCATCTGTGCACCAAAGAACTGGAAAAGCCAACCCTGTTCTCTCTCCCTTTGAGAGTTGAAACTCTTTGGTTCCCCATCCCTTGTGTGGTCTTAACAGCTTTTATAAACAGGCTGTGGAGAAAACAATGAAGTGTACATGATACCCCTGTTCTATGTGAGTTCTCTGAATGTAGAGTTAGAGTGGCCCTCCCTGTTGGCTACATGTTGTTTTAATTTTTTTCTACTATAAAAATTTTGCTTCTGAATCACCAACCAATCTTTTTTGTCCTAAGATCCTGCCTTGAATGTTGCCTGCATTTTTCTTGAGCCATATTTGCATCCATCCCACTGAACAAGAATATGGCTAGACATCTGTCTGACATCCATTTACAGCATAGAACAAGCTGAGACCAGCTACACAGGTTGTTACATATTCCTTTGCACATCAGGGCCTCTATTCTTTTTGCCCTTTCCTCCATGAGCTCAGTTGGAATGCAAACTAACAGGAAGTTCTGTGCAACAATCATAGCTCTCCTCTAAAGCTAGACCAATGGTTCTCAATCCAGCAATATAGCATAACAGGAAGTCTAGGCTATGATCAATACAACTACATAACAAGGACAAAGACACCTCGCCTTTGCAGTCTGCTTATACATGCCAAACCTAACCATACAGAACTGGTTTTTCAATTCTTGTTCTTGTACTTCTGGTTAGAAAGTGGCTTTGGTAGTGAAAAAATTCATTCTCACCAAAAATGGTCCATCTCTCCAAGGCACAGTGACAGTGATATAATAAAATAAAAAAGAAACAGTTTGATCATTATTGGAAATGAAATCTCTCTAAAACGTAAAGATACCAAAGTATAGGAAAAGAATGAGATGACATGTTTATAAAAAAAATATGTGAAAATAGATAACTTCTAAATTTACTCTAAGCATTAACATGCACTGTGGTATCCTGGACTAATGAGAACATGATCTAAGATGGAAGGAGGAGAAAAAGATGGAGATAAGAAAGAGTGAGTCCTACCTTTTTAAAAATTATTTTGTTATTTTAAACTATGTGTGTGTACATAGATATGAAGTCAAAGAGAAGCAGGTCATTGTCTGCCCTCTTGTATGTGTGAATATATGTGTGTATGACAGGTGCTTTTGAGTGCTGAAGGAGGCAAGAAATACATAGCACACTATAATGGGTTTTAAGCTCCCCTACACAGGTACTAGAAACTGAACTTGGATCATCTACAGAAACAGTACCTGTTCTTAACTGAGGACCTATCTTTCCATTTTCAAGGTTAAAAATATAAGATAAGTAGAACTAAAACTTTCATTTTTTATAAGATTTTTTTTTTTGTGACAAGACATCGTGCTGACATGAGACAAATGATGCAAAAGTATTTATTTTCTTGAATTAGGATAATTTTTGTTACTTAATTTATCACAAGACAATGATCTCTCTATCAGAGTCAAATAATATATGTGTGTATTTAATGAACACAAAACATTAATGAAGGATAGTGTGTTACATTGTTACAGTAGACTATCCAATGTACGCCAGAGGCTGGCTGTTTACATGATTTAAAAAAAAAAAAAAAATCATGAACTTAATTCTAGAAAAATTCTACAAAATCTTAAATGTATAAAGGAACTTATTGGAGCTTACAACCCACAAAACAAAACCAAAATATGGTCATTATTGATTAAAACACTTGTGGAACCATGTTGTTCTTTCTAGGCAGTGACCCAGACGTGTAAGAATGTCTGTCTACCAGATCAGAGCACTGCGTGTCAGACCTTGGAAACTCATCTCTCTCCATCTGTGCAAGAGTTGGAAAGACAAGAAGGATAATTCTCAGCATAATACCAATCTACACATATGAGGTTGATCTCCGTCTACAATGTGTCCTGTGTCAAGTCACTCAATTTTGTATAGCAACAGGGCAAAAGACTATATAAAATGAGATAGCTACTCCTCATTCGATCTTCACAAGGGCCATTATTAAAAGAACAGTGTTTTAGAAAGGAGAGGATGGGAATGGTCTAACATGCAGGTAAAGGGAATGTGGTCTGTTGATGTGGCAGATGAAGAGTATTTATTGATAAAGTTGGTAGGAACCTTGACAGGACAATGTATCAGGGATGTGACTATGAACATGAATGAAAGATGATAAGCAGAAATAACGTAGCCTCCTACTTTTTTTCCATATAAATTAAACTAAGACATCCTAAACATCTGTTAAAGACACAAACATGTAATTAAAAGGATAATATAGAATAACAACATTGACAGACGTTTTTAAAAGAAAAACTTCAAAGCAGATGTGATGTGAGTAACTACTGACCCAGAGAAATAGAATCTATGCCTAGTGGTGGGAAAATTACTTAGCCAATTATTTATATAATTAATGTCAGAAAGCAAGGAACCACTACACATATGAGAAGAATCTCTAACATGAAAACATTTCACACCAAGACAAAAACAAACAATAACAAGTAATAACAAAATAAACTTGAAAGAAAGAGAAACAAAGCAAAAAAAAGAGACAAAGAAATTCCCATATATATATAAACAAAACATTTTAATATTCTGGGAGACTGAAGCAGAGACTGCATCTGGGAAACAAGAACACATGGTAAGATGGGAAAATATGAAATATCTAGAGATTAAAAGTAGTACTCTAAACCATGTGCAGGATATAAGACAGCTCACTAGGAGAATGTATGGAATTCATATTGAGAAGCCTTATAAGAACAGCTAGCCATAGGAAGAAACTAGAAAAGAAAAGTATTAGGAAACAAAATTTAAAAGCTGGAGGAATTATGAATGTCTAACTTTTAGTTAACAAAGAGACAAGAAAACAGAGATAATTCTGAGTAAGAAACCATCAAAGGACTACTTCAATCACATTTCTAGTGCCAAAGGATTTCTATACAAAAAAAAAAAAAAAAAAAAAAAAAAAAAAAAAAAAAAAAAAAAAAAAAAAAAAAAAAAAAAAAAAAAAAAAAGCCCAATGAGAGCTCACAGCAAGAGATGGAAATAGAATTACAGCAAATAATTCTGCTGAGAAGTTTCAGCATAGTGTGTACAAAGGGAGGGTCTACCAGATTAAAACCAGATCGTATTTAGTAGATCAAAGGCCAAAATGGCTTTGGACTTCTTAATAGCAACTGTGAAAGCTTTGAAACAGCAGGACATCCCTTCATAACTCTAACATAATAATGATTGATTGCCATGAGAGATCCTATATCCAACTATTGTTTGCAAAAGCTAAAATATCCCCCAAAAGTTCATTTTCTGACATTTTGTCTTTTAGGTGCTTTGAGAATTCAATTTAACCTTAGAGAGGAAGAGTTAAAGAAGATGTAGCTATGGAAAGGAGAAATCCTAATCCAAGAGGGTGTCGGGATTCACTCCTGTGGTGGTGGAGGAAAAGTGCACAGTGAACAGTGGTTACATAGGCAATGAATGCAGTGTGACAGAGTCTATTAACTCCAAGACAGACCTACCTTAGTGGTACCTGGTGTACTCAGAGCAGAATCATAAAATCCTAGAAGGTTTGGGGATAGAACAGTAAGAGAGACCTTGGTAAACAAAGCCCAAAGATCCTCACCCTTCAAAAAACCAAAACCAACCAACCAACCAAACAAACAAAAATTTAAAAAAAACCACACTTCTTAACTGCAAGAAGAAAATGAAGAGATAGGAAGTTCAGGAGAAATCTTTTAGACAACATTTCAAGCAGCATGTATATGAATGAGAAAAAGTGTAGACAGGGCATTGGAGGCTATGAGAGAAAGTGGGCTTTGCTAGTGAAGGCAGTCTCACTTCTGTTTAATAAGCCAGTCAAGACTGAATACAGGGACAGGTATCCATGAATTGGGAGCTTTTCTGGAACAAAGAAATAGAACACTTTCTTTTAAAATCATTGAAGAGGAACTTGAACTACATTGCTATTTTTTTTTAAGTGTTTTTCACTTTCTCGAAAATTAAGAATTATAATAGACTCTGTTTTAGAACACAGAAAGTGGGCTTAGAGAAGTTATGCAATGTTCCTGACATCACAAAAAAATAGAAGAGCTAGAAATCAAGATCACAGTCTATTGGTTTGCAATGCCCTTCACCATGAGTACTGTACTCAATAGATTTCACATAATACTAAAAGGTAAACCTCGCGTAAGGTAACCTGCATCCAAGCCCTGCAGATGAAGTTTCTAAAGTGACTCAACTGTCTACAAGATAAGCTAACAAGCACGTTAGATGTCACATCTGGAGGAGATTTTCTCTTACATTCTCTCTCCTGTCCTAGTCAGAACAGGTACACAGGAAAATAAGTGCTATTTTATGCCAGTGTGAAGTCTGATCATTATGAAGATCGCTGACGCCCTCTCATATGAAAATATGGTTCCCTCCCAACAAGGTTTATTCTGTCATTATAACTGGCAACTTCACATTAATTTTCAGATTACAATCTGTGATCAGGATACAGTGAAGCTCAGAACAAATCATAAGGCAAGAGATGTTCTACCCAGTATATCCAGTGTGGCAGGCTATGCCTTGTGGGAAACAACACTCTGAATCTTCACATATTAGACTCATTTCACTAATGAGATGTACTGGGAAAATGGTAGATGATATAATTTCTGGGGAAGAAAAGAAACCTTTGACAAAGTCCAGGCTATTTTCCAACCCATGTTAGGAGTTCCTCACTTCCCACAAAAGGAGATCTCAGAACTGGCTTGTGCTCTGAGCCACTATGCAAGAGATGACACTGTGGTAGAGACTCAGAGAATTTCAAGAAGTCACAGGCCAATGGAATGCACCTTCAAGCCTTTGGAGTAAAATAACAGTAGAATATATTTCTAAAAATATATTCAACTTGTAGTTAATATTCAAATTAGAATAGAAATATATTTAAGCAATAACAACAACAAAAGAAAATAAAATAGGAATCCTCTAGGATAATATAGAAATACAGAAACAAGTCTGCATTGTTCAGATATCCTTGTCTAGGTACGAAAGTACAGGAAAAAAGAAAAGCTTCCATGGTGGTTTGGTTTTTCTTCAGTTTTCCTGTTTCCCCCAAATGGATCATGCTTTCAATACTGATTCCCACAGTTTTTGCAGTTTAGGGAGGCACTGATTGAACTACTTGTTTGAGGACTCACTGTAAGTAAAGCTTTTACTTCTGTTTCATTGCATGTTGACACCTGTTGAGCTTACACTTGGACTTTATAATTAATACACTCAACTCTGCAGCTGGATGAGTCAACACCACACCCTATCGCTTTTCCAGTTTCTGGAATGAAAAGAAGTAAAAGGTTTCCCTCAATAACTTAAAGCCTTTCCTCTAGTAAAAGTCCCGTCACACTTATAAAAGCTCTGCCTCAACCACTAGGACACTAAAATCTGGTGTTCTAGTTAGGCCCAAGTCATCCCTTGCCAAGAACCTTTGGCTGAATTACAGCCATGGGACATTTGTCACTTTGCTGAGATCTTGCTACACACTAGACAGATTCTTATCATTTTTTTTTTCTGAGCACACCCAATAAAACTTGAAATTTCTCTCTGCGAATATTCAGAAATGGTATGTATTTAGGAGCCTGCAAGGCAAGGTACAAAGCACGTTACAAAGCAAGCTAGACCAGTCTGGTTTAGTGGCTTCCCCAAGTCAAGGAGCATAAAGTAGCTTAAAATCAAGCTGTGAAAAATACCACAAAACAAGCACTGGAATTAAAAACAAACTTGTTTATGAGCTAGCTATGTTTTGCTGCCTAATAAGTGCTTCAAACATACTTTAGGCAAGACTCTGCTAGTCTCTGTAATGAATTCCCAAGGTCCCAAGGTGCCAAACCTCTCTTTCTTTCACTGGACTTTTTTGTTCTAGAGCTCATAGATATACATATGAGCAAGCCTGTGAAAAACCCTAGTAACAAACCCCAATGTACAAGTTACCATATAGAGAACTTGCCCACCTAGGAATATATTTGAAAAGTGGCAAAAGTCCCAAGGGACTACATCAGACATGATGCCCAAGCACTTGTCTCAGGACAAATGCCTATTTCACAGCTATCATTAGTTAATCTACTTAGTAATCATTGAACCATGGTAGTATCTATTTGTTGAACCCTCAACATAACTTAGCATCATCTGTACTTTATTGCTTGAGTGTTATAACAAACTCTTCAATACAGGTACTTTCAAGCACATACATGTAAGATTTCTAAAGTTAAGTCTTTTAGATCCTCTACTGCCGGTCAAGCAGAGCATGGCAAGAATGGGAAAAAATAGAATTCATTGACAGCAGGAGTCTTCTTCATCTTTAGCACATGCCTCTCTCCTTCCCATTGTGTTTGTTCTGTGCTAAAAAGGAAAACATGGAGTTTGAAAATGTAGCATTGTCAAATAATTCCTTGTTTCATTTCTTAATCAAACACTTATTCTACCTGACTTTGTTGGGTGGATTGGAAGCCTCACATTTGTTTCTCGAGTCTTGAAAGGATTATGAACCAGGAATGACTCCAGAATCTTAGAATATACCAGTCGTTTCCATTGAAGCATAGGCTCAATTTCTGAAAAGTAGAAACTTAAATGAGAGAGAATTGTTTTGACTCTTGGCTTAAGAGCACATCATGAGGTTGTAGTGTAGTCACAGAATCTGTGGTAGAGGAAGCATAATGTTGCCTATGCACATCTCTATGGACTAGGAAATCACAAAAGAAACTGGGGTCACAAGCCCAGTAGGCCATCACATTCAAGGCTTGACTTTCAGCAACATATTTATGGCAACCACTCCTTACCTACCCAAAAGCCCAATACCTTGGCAAAGAATGTAATCAGCTGTGGACCAAGTGTACACACACAGGGATGCGAGGGGCCTGTTATATGCAAACCATATAGCCTTAAAAATATTTTGGTCCATCAAGAGAAAAATGGCACAGCAAAACAGACCCCTCATCATTACTTCATTCCTCAAGTAAAACAGGACTTTTGATAGCCTGTGCATTAGCAAGAAATGGTCACAGGTCTACCTAAAGGGAAGAGGCTCACAATCATAAGGAAGAACACATATATTTTATAGGCAGTGACTCAATATTTGCTTATGGCGTTTTAAATACAGCCTCATTTATTTCTCATTTCAACCTCTAAAATATAGGTCAACCTCCTGGGCCATATGTACACCCATTTATGGCAAAGATATACTATTTTTTCCATATGACAAGAACAGAGAAAACGACTCACATTCTACATACATACAAGCAAACACAAGAACAAACAAATTTAATTGAAAACTTAAACTGTAGAACAATACAATCTTAGAGTGTAATACAAGGGTGTTGAAGCAGGAATCAATTAGGAAGGTTGAAGTAGAAAAAATAATCTGTGATTTTTCTGTCAGCTACACGTGAAGGGACACATCCAAGGGTCCAAGGTACACAAGAGAGCCCTGGGTCTCTGTACCTTTTTGATCTACGTTATTTGTTTATATGACTTTCTCTCATTTCTTTTCTCCCTCCCTCCCCCTGTCTTTACTTTCTCTCTTTCCCTATTGTTTTTTTTTCTTCTGCTATCCTGTTATTTCATTAAAAAGAATCTGGCCACCTTGTCATGACTAATATGCTTATGCTTTCCTATTATAAGATGTCTGTCTCTGTCTCCATACCTCCCTTCCTCCCTCCCTCCCTCCCCCTTCTCTCAGTGAAACTGACTGTAATCTACAATGTTTAATTCCAAATCTGGAGGTATGAAAGTGAGGGAGCTCAGTTTGGGAAAAAGAAGCCTTCCCTGAATGAATCAGCCATTGCCAACTCAGAACTGTTACAGAAATGTTTGAAGCTTCTTCTTTAGGTGGAGAAGATATTTCTCTGATAAACTTTAAAAAAAAATTTTTTTGTAGGAAAGAGTACACAATTTCTGGGAGGGGCACACTTACTAGACTGGTCCAACCTCTTACAGAAGCATGTTGTCTGAGCACACAGCCACACCCTGGAGTAATTTTTACTGTTCATTGATACTTATTATAATCTAAAATGTTACAGCTCAAAAGAGGGAAGCATATAGAACTATCCAAACACATTTGGCACCTAACTTTAATTTACACATATAATCATGATCTTATGCAACTCTGTGAGAAATGTAGTCTTAAACTACCTCCTCAAGTGTCTAGTTATTCCCACGGGCATTCTAAAATTGTAGAATAACAATGTTTCTTAATATCATCAGTTAAAATTCCACTCTTTCCTCAAGGCCAACATTTTTATTCTTACAACTTTCTCTGTAACTTTCTTCGCTGTATCCTCCCAGTTGCTTGATACCCACATACCTACTAAAGCATAATCTTAGATAATTTAACCAGCTCAATAAAACTGAAAGATTCCAACACAGTAAGCAATAAGATGCTGCCACTTTTTAAAACTAAACAAAAAGGAACTTTAGAATCCTAAATATATGGTCATGGTACAACAACTCATAATTGAAGTCACTGAGTTCAGGCAACTTACTAACACATCCTTGCCAGAGATTCGCATCAGTAAGTCATGGAAAGATCTGTGCCTCTCCTCTCCTCTCCTCTCCTCTCCTCTCCTCTCCTCTCCTCTCCTCTCCTCTCCTCTCCTCTCCTCTCCTCTCCTCTCCTCTCCTCCCCTCCCCTCCCCTCCCCTCCCCTCCCCTCCCCTCCCCTCCCCTCCCCTCCCCTCCCCTCTTCTCCTCTCCTCTCCTCCTGTGGTTTCCTTTACCCCTCTGGCTCCTTCAATCTTTCTGTCCCCTTTTCCACAAGATGTCCCAAGCTCTGTCTAATATTTGGCTGTGGTTCTATGCATCTATTTCCATCAGCTGCTGGGTAAAGCTTTTCAGAAGACAGTTATACTGGGTTTCTGTCTGCGAATATAAGAAAATGCCATCAATAGTGTCAGAGGTAAGTTCTTTATCATAGCATTCATGATTTCTAAGATATAGTTTCAGCCTGGATGTTCTTTTATATGTAGGCTGTTTGCTTTCTTGGTTTAAAATACCAAATTTTCTTAAGACAATTAATAACACATGCAGCGACCTTATTTGAATATAAAAAGCTCTGGGAAGTCTCTTCACTACATATGCTTGAATTAAACATGCAATAGCTCAAACGGAAGTAACAAAAGACAATGAATAGTGACTTTGCTAAGTATTATGCAAGATAAGTTGTAGAGTGAGTGGCAGAATTTGGCAGCCTAAAAGAAGGCATATGTGGTTATAAGTTTGTAGTTAGACATTATCAGAGTTAAAAGAAAGAAAACCAACTTAAGAAAATTCTCAATATATTGTCATTTGTTGTGTTCTTATGCGTGGGAAGAGAATGGAAGAGAATAAGATCTTGAAGGTAAGAAAGTCTGTTGTCTTGGGTATGTGGTCAGCCTCATAAGCCATACTATTGAGATTGAAGGTGACTTCTCCATGTGGTGTTTCCTGGAACAGGCTAGGGCCCTGGAATTGAAAAATTCTTTCAGAGCGGTATGTATTTTAAAATATATCTTCTTTCACTTAAGCATTCATTTGTGTTCCTCCCTTTCCCTAACTCTATGTATTCCTAATGATGCAGATCAGAAAGTTCATAAAAATGCATCACAGTCCCATTTAAGATATATGATTAACTGCTAATATGTGGTATTAACTTGTAGGATGTTATGGAGATTAACATATATAATTACATTTGATGGTATATGATAATTACCTGTTTGGTTGCATTTAAAAGCACAGTGACTTGAGAATGTTCATCAATCCACATATGGTTCGAAGTCTGATGTGAAATTGCAACTCATTTTTTTTAAGTAATCAAACTGGCATCTCTCCTAATGTAAAGCCTAATAGAGACCACCTAATTTTATGGAGATGAAGTTAATAATATGGTGATTGGAGTACTAATTGAAAAGTAATTTTTAGAAAATGGGATGTTCCGATCAATATTTTCCAAATGAGCTAATTAAGTGTGAATGTAATCCTTCTGAAGTTCTAACAAGACATACAGAACTTCAGCTTGGATTCTGGCTTTCCTGAGAGGCTGAGCTAAGACACTTTGGCGACAAGACTTTTGAAATGCAGCAGGAAAGTGTCTTCTTAGAAAAAGTCTCAGGAGTGAGAATGCACAAGGTATGCAGTTCATAGCTCAACAGGGAAAGAAGATCTCACAACTTTCCTTAAAGGACCCACAGCCTTCAGTGTTGTTGTGTCCTTTTCTGGTCACTTTAAAGGTGACATTCTCTCGCTGCCATACAGTTACTAGTTCAATAACAGACATATGCCTTCTAGTATCACCACCAACCCGCAGCTTCATTTTCATTCTACTCCTGGCTCTGTTTAATGATACTGAAACTGATCTGTTTGGCCATTTAATGTATCTCTTATCCATAATACTTTCCATGCCCCCACCCCAAAGTCTTATCTCATGATCCTAAATGACATAGATGATCTACAGCTTACCTTGCACTAAGGCTTAAATTAGAATTCAAGTTCCCTTCAGATTTGAAGTATGTATACTTAAAGGTCACTCAAAATGCTAATGTAAATTTGGCAAGAACAAATCAAATCCTAGCTTTAAGATAGCCCTGCTTTTCTGATGAACTCTGATTTGTTCTCCAAATAGAAGAAAAGGAGGACCTGGCATATAGTTCCTTAACTAAAGGAGCATGTCTCTGGCCTTAATTACTTGAGTTCTATCTCTAGTAGCCACATGATCAAAACAGAGAATCAACTCCAGGAACTTCTCCTCTGACTTCAATACATCTACTATGGTGTATGCGTGCCTGTGTGTGCACGTGCGCGCGCGCACGCGCGCGCGCACACACACACACACACACACACACCTCACCTCCCAGTTAAAGAAAGGAAGGAAGGAAGGAAAGAGGGAAGAAAGAAAGGAAGGAAGGGAAAGAAAAATTTTAAATGCAGAGAAATAAAAGTAAAAACCCAGAAGAATTCCTGTGAGGGGGGTCTTATGCTGTAGCCAAAAGCAATGAATGAGGGAAAAGCATTTCTGTGGAGTCTATCTCATACAAACTCAAAAGAAACCAGATGCTCATTATTGAGATGTGGTAAGGCAGGGAGAACCTCTCATTTAGTTAAATAATAAAAGATGACATGTCAAATCAAAGCAGGATTACTTAACAACAGAAGTTTGTTTGACTGGCAATAGTCCAGTTACTTGTTTTTGCAATGACTTTATTTATTGCTTAAGAATATACATGTATACAGTGAAGTATTATCATATCTACTTCCCACTTTCCACATCCGTCTCCCCTCATTTCCCGAAAACACATCTCCCTGCACCTTCATGTCCCCTTATAATATTGACAACCAAATAAGTCTGACTAGTGCTGTCCACATGTACTTGGATGTAAGGCATCTACTGGAGCATGGAAAAGCAGTGGCCACACCATCAAACAAGGATGTTTCCTCCCACAGCAGTTATCAACTACCTACAGCTGCTCTAGACCTCAGCTGCTTACTGAACCAATGGTATACAGAACAATGCCAAGAATTTACAAATAAAGCAGATTTTGTAGTAGTGTAATGAGTGGAGACAGTGTCACTATTCTCTATGTGTGCTCCGAAGATTAGAGCTAAGTAGGCTTTTCTTATCAAGATGCATCAATAAAGAAAACTATATGATAGAATGAGAATACATCCAGTTCCAAAGAAATCAGGTAGACTATTTATACAATTGAGGGGAAGGGGGAAAGATGCTTGATACTCAAACATGTCTGCTGGCAGAAGTAGATCAGAAATGAGAACAACACAATGAGGGAGAATCACACTAAGGATAATCAACACAAGATAGAGAAATGAGAAGTAAAGCATTTAGATATGACAGTTTCTGTAGAACATTGATAAGACAAATCAAGGGTGTAGGGATACTGCCATAACAATGACTCATGACTTAGAATAAAAGGCAAAAGATAGTTAACTTTTTCATAGATAAGAAATGCCACATAAAGTGATGACATAGGTCTCTATGAAATATATCTCAATAACATATTTTTAAACATTCTTAACATGATGAACTAACAAAAAGAATGTGTGGTCACAAGAAAACCAAACAGTAATAGTGACTGGATTTTTGAGGCTGGGAAGTACAGTATATAATGAATATAACCATGACATTGTAGCTATAGGTTCTCCTCATTTCTATACCT
Source organism: Arvicanthis niloticus (assembly GCF_011762505.2). NCBI lineage: Eukaryota > Metazoa > Chordata > Mammalia > Rodentia > Muridae > Arvicanthis > Arvicanthis niloticus. Next base: position 53,961,418 of record NC_047665.1, on the reverse strand, counting down.
AAAAGGGAGACACTGCTAAGACAATATTACATCAGAATCAGGGCTACCAGAATGAAGATGATGTGCTGAAAATTTTCCTTTCCACATCTAATGTGTATGAGGAATCTTAGCCCTGGAGGAAGAACACTCCTCTTTCCTGAGATCTTGGACTTACATGAGGAAAGATTGTTCTTCATGTAGACTAGGAAGCCATGCTACTTTAAAATTTGATTAAATATAAATATCAGTCCCAGAAGTGAACAGCATATCTCTCTATATAAAGCAATAAAGGAAAAAAAATAAAGGCTTCTTATTATACCAGGAAACATGTTCTATAAATAGAGACAAATAAACACAAAAAAATACAGAAGCTGGTCAATGAAGATATTAAATATACAAATGGATGTAGAAAAAAATGTATATATTTACTGTATTTATTAGATACATATTAAGTGACAAGAAGGGCCAACTTTCTTTTAAAAGCAGACTAAATAGAATGGCTAGATGTAAACTACTGTTAAATGAAAAATTGAATATCTCAATAAATTATGAAGATAGGTCTAGATGGTACCTATATAAAATCATCACTTTTATTTTCTAGTGTCTTTGGTACTGAAAAATAAGCACCAATTCAGCAACAAATTTTTGATCTTAACACTCTCTTGCTTGCAAGATATGCTAGGGCAATGGTGGGAAAAATCTCATTGGAGTAACACCATCATCTGATTAGATATAAGGCCTACTCCATGAGCTAGATCCCATACTGGACAAGGCTTGAGTGACCAAGAACCTGAGACTGGATAGCTCAAGGACATAATGTAAAAGCAAATGTAAAAACAAAATTAGCAATAAAGTGACTCCTAATAACATTCTGCTGTACTCACAGATCAATGTCTTGCTCAACTATCTTTTGAGAAGCTTTCTCCTGCAGCAGATAAGAACAAATACAGAGACCTCCAGTCGAAGATTATGTAGAGAGTGAAAGACCTTGCAACACTCAACCATAATTGAGATATCTTCATCAAATTCCTCCCCTAGTGCCCAGGGAACTCTGAAGAAGAAGAGGTGAAAAGAATGTAAGAGCCAGAGAGGATGAAGGACATCAATAAAACAAGGCCCTCTAAATAAACTGAGCAAAGTTCATCTGAACTCAAGAGACAGAAGCAGCATGCACAGCAATGTCCAAGAACTCTGGAGTGTGGAGTCTCTAATTTTGGATCTTTCTCATAGGCTCTTTTCCATCTTTTGGGTTGCTGTCCAATTTCGTTGTGATGACCTGTTTTATCTTGTTATATTTTATTTATATAGACAAATATTATGCAAACACAAACAAATGTAACATACTCTTACATGCATTAACTAATTTAGTATATTTTCTCACAGCTAGAGTAAGATGGATTTAAAAATGACGAAAGAGATGTTTAAACAAAACATACCAACATAAGAGAATAGAAAAAAAGAAGATATCACAGTGTAAAAAGAAAAATCAAATGTTGATAATTAAAGAATAACATAGAGCTGAAAATGAGTGTATTTATATATAAATATATGAGAACTTAGGGAAAAGAAATCAAACATGATGGTAAAGAAGCATGTTTTATAGGTCAGTAAAAACTGAATAGACTTTTCAGAACATAAAATTAGGTTACTATATCACAAGCACTAAGACACAAATGTCAAAGACACATTTGGAGATTTTAGAAAATGGTATAAAAATAGCTTTGTGTTCTTTATGCTCACAGAATAAGAAGGGATTTTTATAAGTACATGAAAATTCATAAATCATAAAAGAAATAGACTAAGCTACAACCCGTTGTGCTAAAATAATGACTTGAACTACATTTAAATTGGAATTATAATACTATAAAACCGAAATAAATAAGAATAAAGCAAGAGATGAATGTTTTCAGGACCTTCCAAAAAGATCAGTCTTTTCAGTAATAGGTTGCTATAAAATTAAGGAAATAAATTCAATATTTCAGTAGAAAAGGAGACTGGACCAAAAAAGAGATACTTGCGAGAAAAGCAAAAGTAAGTAGCCAAATAATCTGTGAAATATGTAGAAAATGCTAATTATAAAATAAAATGAATTCATATCCTAACCAAATGGATTGGCAAATACATAGAAATATCCTAAAATATCTAGTCCTTTTGAGGATGTACAGTAATTGAAACATTTTTCTAAAGCTAATAAAGGTGTAATTTTAACGAATATTTTGGAAAATCAAACATACATTATTGAGTAAAGAAAATTTTTACTTTTAATTATAAAGTACTTTGTGTGTGTTTGTGTGTGTGTATACACATTTATGCTACACTTGGCATCAAACAAGTTAAAACTACATGTTTCTTCATCACTGGCCAGGATTGAATTTGCCTTCTTGATTTATATTCAGAGCAATATAATTATATATACCTTGATACTCTAAATTGTCATTACCACAAAATGAATAATGAAGTTTTATTACATCCAAAGAACTAGTATCAATGAAAAGAAAAGAACTAGATAGATACATAAGTATGGGTTTTAATCATACCCAGAACTAATAAATTTATCTAAATGTCAAAGTATGCAGAACTAAATAATATATTCAACAATAGATGTTCAGAGGTGGGGAGAGAGGTGGGGATTTAGCTCAGTGTTAGAGAGCTTGCCTAGCAAACACAAGGACCTGGGTTTGGTTCTCAGCTTCAAGAAAACAAACAAACAAAAAATGAAAACCAAACCAAACAAACAAACAAAAACACCACAAAACAAGGTAACAGAGGAGGAGAGAGATGGTTCAGTAAGTAAAAACACTTGCCGGTATGCCTGAAGTTCTATACTCATACACCTCATGAAAGCTGAATGAGCTGGAAAGCATCCATAATCCCACTCCTATTTTGAGATGAGAAGCAGAGACAGAAGAGGCTGGAAGCAGTGAAACCAAAGGAGGAGAGACCATACCTCAAAACATGGTAGAAGAGAACTGATTTTCAAAATTTGTCCTTTGACCTGTTCACACAAATGCACAGTAGACAACATAAATAATACTTTTAAAAATAGTCTGTATTAATTACTTATGTATTAAACAATTAAATAAACACTAAGGCAGGGCAGGTTAAAGGCTGAGGTTACATGTGCATCAACAATTTTATATATATATATGTGTGTGTGTGTGTGTGTGTCTGTGTGTGTATGTCTGTGTGTCTGTGTGTGTCTGTGTACATATATATATATATATATATATATATATATATATATATATATATATATGCAGGTATACAGAGACATGTTCTTAGTCTGAAGCCCAAACAAATGTATTCTATCACTGTTCTTATTTCCAAAGATGCATTCTTGAAGTAGATCTTGAAATCTAGTCCTTATTTTATAAAGTGATAATATTTTTATTAATTTTTTGGAGCAAAGAAATGTTCTAGGAAGGATGCCAGTAAATACAAGAAGAACAATATCAGATCAACCAGAAAAGGGTCAGTGATTTGTGACATTTACACAAGATATGGCTGCATTTACACAAAACTTTGAAGAAGACACAAATGTACAGATAGGAAGGCAGATAGATGGTTGATTTTAACCATATCCCAATCTTTAAATATGCTCCTCTTTAATAAGCACAGACATGACTGAAAAAGATGATCACTATGGCAATAGCCCAATCATAATCCCCCACTATGGTAAATTACATACAGATTGCCTCTGTGTATTCTTTAGTGAATATCCCATGTTTCCATTTTGAATAAGAGCAAAGCTATCTGAAAGAACATTTGCAATTTAGACTAATCTATGTTATTAAACTATTGCCCCTTAAATGTAAAATGTTTCCTAATTGTCAACAGATGGCAAAAGTTATACACCACTGTTATAGACCATCTAGTCTATTTGGCAAGTTCCAGGCCGATGAGAGTCTTTGTGCCAAATACGATAGAAGTTCTTTAGAAATTGTACCCGAGGTTGTCTTCTGGCCTTAATATACACACATGTACACTCATAAATTAACTTGTACAGACAAGCACATCCACAAAACTCAAAAGATAAAATTGTAATTAATTGGTCTTTTCATTTTAGTCTTCTCTCATAAATAATGATACAGGCCATTAGACTTTACTTCAGTGGATCAAAACCTCAAAAGTCCTCCTTGTAAGTTTGCAATACTTTAGTCTTTGGTGGTGATGTCAAGTGAGTTCTTGTCTGGCTTGGATAGGGCTGGGAAGTTACTAAACCCATTCTCAAGACAATCAAAGACCAGACAAGGAAATGGATAACTAATTCCCAGAGGTGTGAAGTCACAGGATTTAGCACTAGCCCTAGTCTGCCAAAATCAGAGGGTCCAAGGAATCACAGCTTACAGTAAAGAGGTTCAGAAGTATGGCCTGCAACTAAGCCACTGTGGTTAAACTATATGCTTTACTATCAAACTTACTGGCTATTTTGGAAAATTTTCATTTATTATTTCTTGAAGCAAACTATTAAAATTTATCCCAGTTATGCAATGATGATGTCATGTTTCCAATGTAATGATGCAACCTACCATTTCTCTAGGCTGAAAAAAATGTGAAGGAAAACATTAATAAAATACAATGTCCATTCATGATACATACACATAAAATGCAAGAACCTTGAAATAGAGCGGAGATTCCTCAAACTGACATAAAACTCCAAGGCTGTCATCAGTATTTTTAGTGAGAAATTGGATGCTTTCCTGCTAAGACTGGGTTCAAGGTAAGGATGGCTATTTGTTACAATGAGAGTGGATGCACTGTGTTCATTTTGAACATTTGTAGAGCCATACATCAGAAAAGTGGGCTGTGACATATACCAACTATGGTTTCAATTAATAATAATCTATCTAATTAGGAAATTAATTGTAATAAATATATCACACTAATAAATTTTTTAAAAAAAAAATCATAAACACCACCCATTCAAACACTATATAATTTTAAATCTACACTCTGCTTAGAAGAGAAATCATTCAATAATTTTCTTTCTAAATTAGACTGTTTCAGTTTGTTTTAGTTCCACCTATTTCTTTGCAAATTTCAAGGTTTTACTTTCCTTTAGAACTGCATGTTGTTGATATATATATATATATATACATATATATACATATATATATGTATATACATATATATATACATATATGTATATATATGTATATATATATATCAACAACATATATAAATGATATATATATATCAACAACATATATATATATATCATATCTCTCTATATATTTATAGATATATCTATATATATGGATATATCTATCTGTTATATATATATAGATATATCTATATATAGAGAGATATGATATATATCATAGATATATATATCATATCAGATATATATCATATCTCTCTATATATTTATATCTATCTCTATCTATCTATCTATCTATCTATCTATCTATCTATCTATAGAGAAAGAATCCATAGTTTTTATTTCTTGGCTACTGTGGTTAGTGAAGTGACATACATAGATGAGCAAGATGAGCAAGTGTCTCTGTGGCATGTTAATTAGGAGTCTTTGAATATGCACCTAAGAATGGTATAGCTAGGTCATATGGTTGTTCTATTTTTAGATTGTTAGAGGGACCTCCATTCTGATTATCATAGTGACTATACAAGTCTGCATTTCTATCAGAAAAAAATAAAATTCCCCCCACACATTCTAACAATTATTTGGTTTTGTTGTTTAATAAACTTGATGCTTTCTGTTCCACCTAGGGTGAGATAGAACACCAAAGCAATTTAAAGTTTCATTTTCTTGATGACTAACTTTATTGAAGAGATTTCAATATTTATAGATCATTTTATTTCTTCTTTAAAAATTATGTGTGTGCATTTGTGTGTGTATATACATGTATATATGTATTGATGTGTAGTTCATTAATTTAGAAAAGACATCATGAAAAGGAAGGAATAAATCTTTGGGGTGGGGGAGAGAAAACAATAGAATAGATATGATTAAAACAAAACAAAACAAAAAAGCAAAAGGGGCCTGGAATCAAGGAAGCAGGGATAGGCTTAGATTCTTCAAAATCTACTTTAATAATGGTTCTTAAACACTCAACTTATTTTCTAGCCTAGGAACCAAAGGCAGGGGAGAAGAAAGGTTAATAGAAAATGGGGGATGTGGATGTGTTTAGAAGTAGTTCTTTGGGTCAATTCAAAACACAAATTAATAGTGGCTGTCCAGTCCCAATTAGGAAACGCTAAGCTTTAAACAGTAGCAGCGGCTTGCCTCAGAAGCAGCAAGAAGCAGCTGGAATACCATAAGGTGTTCTTTGGTGCTTTTCTCTCTATGACATCAAAACAAGTGAAGATCAGCAAAGATCAATGAAGCATTGCAAGGTGAACGAATGTAGAACATCATCAGTGGAAATCAATCACTGAAACATTGCAAGGCTCATTCACTGTCTGTTGGGTAATACTTTACTCTTTCCAAACATCATATGGACTCTCAAGCGTCTGCTTCACCATCACATCAAATGCCATTTCACAAGACAACTTCCAGAAAAACACCACATGTCTGTTCTCAGAACAACACCCTCTCACATGTCTGCTTCATCAAAACATCCTCTCATGTGTCTGCTCCGGCAAAGCATACTTACATGCTTACAAAATACAAAATGATAGATACTCTGCATTTATTGTTTTCTATTACTTTAGGAACAGGATGCATAAAAGTATCCTAAAAATGATCAGAGTTGATAATGTTAGTCCAATCAATAGAAATGTTATTTCTAATCTTTATTATCAGTACCACTATATGCATGTCTGATGTAGTAAAACAATTTTATCTTTAGAAATGTTTATATCAACCCAAAGATGAATCACACTGATATTTTTATTAGTTTGCAGAATAAAATAAAGGAGAAGGCCCAAGCACTCCACAAGATTGCCTCCCTTTTCCCTACTTTGCTATGCATTGCTCAGTGTGCAGATTTAACTTATCACGGGCCTTTTCTGTGTCCTTTTCAGGAATCTACCATTAAGAATGAAAATTTATGCCTTGGGAACACAAGATTTTTTTTTCTAACAAGGTCAAACTCAGGAACATGTATTCTACTACCCCACTCAGTTCCACCTACGTCAAGCACATACAAGATCTGCAGAAAGACTTTACAAACCAATCTCTTCTTTACTCTTAGTCTCTCTGGTTTTTCACAAGCATCTGGCCTCTACAATAAAAACTTTAAAGTCATATTTCAGAGTTTCTCCATGGAAATCATCTCTGCCATATCTCAACATGCAATAAATATTCTTTTTCTCAGCTAGTAACCCTGTATCATGTCCTGCTTAGATATCTCTTTCTTGGAATGTGTTCTAACAGTACTGGGCCCACACCCAAGAAGAACTAGAGACATCCCAGATCATCTCTTCTCAGAATCAGTCCCACTGGCTCATATCAAATTGACAAAAAATATGAAAAAGAAAATAAATTACAGACAAGTAAAATCTGAGCTGACTACTGTATTTAGAAGTATGCCACTGTAACTCAATTAAATGTCCAAATAGAAATAGAAACAAGAATCCATTAAAAACAGCCACTTATGAATTGAATTTCCTCTACAGAGAAGCATTCCCCAAATGTCCATGTTCCCTGAATTTTGAAGGTTTGAGTAAAAACAGTGTTACTGCCTTGCTGTGTTACGTGGATGATCTACTCCAGAAGATTCCTACATAGTAAGCCTTTCTCAAAAGCTAAAGACAACACTGCCTCTTCCAATGCCAACAAAACAAGCTCTTGCATGTTGAAAAGGAGGAATTGGAAAATCAGAAACAGTACACATAACTTTGGAAGGAGGAAGTAGAGTTGCCAGTAGCCTGGTAGAAACAGTCTAACAGGGCAGATATGCCTCCTGAGCCTACAACAAACCACTCACCTTCAAGATAGAAGCAGCATAGGCTCAGCATGAAATCTATTTGATCTTGACTCCCATACACTCAAAATGCATCATTGTTTAGGGAAAATGATGCCTTTAGTTTATTTCCATCTTTGAACTATCTTTAAACAGTTCAAATGAATATATCTATATTATACAAATCAGTTTGCATATGGAAGCCCCCTGAAACCCCACAAGTTTGTGTCAGATTCCTCTCTTACTATTTCAGGGGCTGTAATCTACTCACCAAAAAGCAATATATATTTTCTATGATAATTAATTATGAAATTATGAATGCTAAAGCACTGAGTTAATAGTGCTCAGATATAATCATATTAAAAAGACTGTTTCTCTACACTATTATTTTCAATCTTGTTAATTATCTCTTAAAACTTGGATAATTATTGGATAATGAGCCATATGAGAAAGAAAGTCAAAAGAAACAAAGTAAGGCAAAGTGAAGCACAACGTAAAGGTCTACAGTCCCTAATTTGGTTAGCTGCCTCCTTTGGAAAATCTTATTATTCATCTCATTATCCACTGACAAAGTGACTGGATGAACACTTAGAACAGTGATTCTCAACCTGCAAGTCACAGCCCCTTTAGAGTTGCATATTAGATATTCTGCATATCAGATATTTACATGATTCATAACAGTAGCAAAATTATAGTAGTGACAAAAAATTTATGGTTGGGGGTCACCATAGCACAGGATATTAAAGGGTCACAGCATTAGAAAGGTTGAGAACCACTCAATTAGATGTGTAGTATGAAATCTTGGCATAACAAATATTCAAAAGATGGCATTTGCAGTTTCGCTTGTCGGTTTCTTAGGACCTGCTAAATCTGAAAAACAAGCAACCAAATAACTAATCTTCAAATGTAGTATGACTGTATTGGGGCTATTGCAGGCAATTAAAGTGAATTACATTTTTCATCTAATAATGGAAACATTATCTCTATTTTTAAAGGAAATATATTTGGCTTTGTTTATTTGTTTATTTTTTTGTTTTTTATTATTTTCTTTTTTTATAGTCCAGTTGTTGCTTCCCTCCCAGTATGCTCTCCCACAGTTCCTCATTCCATTCCTCCTCCCCTCTGTCTCCAAGAGGATGTCACCACCTGCACCAGGCCTCCCCACTCCCTGGGGCCTCAAGTTTCCAAAAGTTAGGTGTATCTTCTCTCACTGAGGCTAGACAATGCAGTTCTCTGCTATATATGTGTTGGGGGGCCTCAGACCAGCTTTTGTATACTGCCTGTTTGGTGGCTCAGTGTCTGAGAGATCTCAGGGGTCTGGGGTTGTTGAGACTACTGGTCTTACTAGGGAGTTGTCCTCCTCCTCAGCTTCTTCCAGCCTTTCCCTAATTCAACCACAAGGTATCCTTGACTTCAGTCCAATGGTTGGGTGTATATATCTGCATCTGTCTCAGTCAGCTGCATATTGGATCTCTCACAGGACAACTATGCTAGGCTCCTGTCTGTAAGCACAGTATAGCACCAGTAATAGTTTCAGGCCTTGGTGGCTCCCTTTAAGATGAATCCCAAGGTGGGCTGATCACTGGAATGCCTTTCCCTCAGTCTCTTCTCCATTTTTGTCTTTGCAGTCCTTTTAGATGGAACAATTCTTGGTCAGAGACTTTGACTGTAGGATGACAACTCCATCAGACTACTTGATACTTCCTACTGGAGGTGGTCACTACAAGTTCTTTCCACCCTTTGAGTCCTGAGTGTCCTCCTACCTCCCACCCCCTGAGGTTTCTTATTTCCATGTATTCTGCTAGTCCTCATGGCTTCTCTCCTGTGCCACCTCATACCTGATCATGTTCCCCCTTTCTTCTCCCCTTCCTCTCTCCTACCCAGATCCCTCCCTCCCTCTGCCTCCCAAGATTGTTTTCTTCATCCTCCCAAGTAGGAATCAATCATCCTTACTTGGGTCCTTCTGCTTGTTAACCTTCTTGAGTTCTGTGGATTGTATCCTAGGTATTCTGTACTTTTTTGGCTATTATCTACTTTTTAGTGAGTACATACCATGCAAGTCCTTTGGGGTCTGAGTTACCTCACTCAGGATGATTTATTCTAGTTCCATCTATTTGCCTGCAAAACTCATGATATCCTCATGATATTCTTAATAGCTGAATAATATCCATTGTGTAAATGAACCACATTTTCTGTATTCATTCTTCTGTTGTGGTCCATCTGGGTTGTTTCCAGGTTCTGGCAATCACAGATAAGGCTTTTATGAACATAGTGGAGCATTTGCCCCTGTGGTATGTTGGGGCATCTTTTGGGTATATGCCTAAGACTTGTATAGCTGGATCTTCAGGTAGATTTATTTCCACTTTTCTGAGGAACTTCCAGATGATTTCCAGAGTGGTTGTACCAGTTTGCAATCCCACAAGCAATGGAGGAGTGTTCTTCTTGTTCCACATCCAGCCAACATGTGCTGTGACCTCAGTTTTTGATCTTAGCCATTCTGATTGGTGTAAGATGAAATCTTGGGGTAGTTTTGATTTGCATTATCCTGATGACTGAATACTTTGAAAATTTCTTTAAGTGCTTCTTGGCCTTTCAAGATTTCTCTGTTGTGAATTCTCTGTTTAGCTCTATATCCCATTTTTTAAATTGCGTTGTTTGGTTTTATGGAAATTAGCTTCTTGTATTCTTTACATATTTTGAATACTTGCCCTCTATTGTATATGGGGTTAGTAAGATTTTTTTTCCCCAATCTGTAGGTTGCCAAGTTGTCCTATTGACTATATTCATTGCCTTTATAGAAGCTTTTCAGCTTTATGAGGTCCCATTTATTAATTATTGATCTGAGAGCATGAGCCATTAGAGTTTTCTTTAGGAAATATACCCCACCACATGCCAATAACTTTGAGGCCCTTTCCTGCTTTCTATTCTATTAGATTCAGTATATCTGGTTTTATGTTGAGGTCCTGGATCCACTTGGAATTGAGCTTTATGCAAAGTGACAAATATGGATCTATTTTCACTTTTCTACATACCAGCTACCTTATAGATCAGCATCATTTATTGAAGATGCTTCCTTTTTTCTACTGTATATTTTTGGCTTCTTTGTCAAAAATTGAGTGTCCATAAGTGTGTGGGTTAATTTCTGAGTCTTCAATTCTATTCCATTGATTGACCTTTAGGTTTCTATACCAATACAATATAGTTTTTATCACTATTGCTCTGTAGCACAGCTTGATGTCAGGGTTAGTGATTCCTAGAGAAGTTCTTTTATTGTTAAAAAGTATTTTCACTATCCTGGGGTTTTTTTTGTTGTTGTTATTTGTTTCTTTCTTCATATGAAATTGAGAATTGCTCTTTCCATGTCTGTGAAGAATTCTGTAAGAATTTTGATGGGGATTGCATTGAATCTGTGGATTGCTTTTGGTAGGATGGCCATTTTTGTTGTTGTTGTTGTTAATCCTACTAATTCATGAGTATGAAAGAGCTTTCTATTTTATGAGGTCTTCTTTGATTTCTTTTGTGAGGGACTTGAAGTTCTTGTCATACAGGTCTTTCACTAGTTTGGTTAAAGTTACTTCAAGATATTTTATATTATTTGTAACTATTGTGAAGGGTATTGGTTCCCTATTTTCTTTCTCAGCCCATTTATCATTTGTATAAATGAAGGCTACTGATTGATTTGAGTTAATTTTATATCCAGCCACTTTGCTAAAGTTATTTATCAGCTATAGAAGTTTTCTGGTAGAATTTTTGAGGTTACTTATGTATACTGCAAAGAGTGATACCTTGACATCCTCTTTGCCAATTTTTATCTCCTTGAACTCATTTTGTTACACTATTGCTTTACCTGGAAGTTTAAGTACTATATTGAATAGATATGGAGAGAGTGGGCATTCTTGTCTTGTTCCTGATTTTAGTGGGGTTGCTTCAAGTATCTCACCATTTGATTTGATATTGGCTGTTGGTTTGCTGTATATTACTTTTATTATGTTTATGTATGGGCCTTGATTTCCTGTCTCCAAAACTTTTATCATGAAAGGGTGTTGTATTTTTTCAAATGATTTTTCATCATTGAATGAAACAATCACGTAATTATTTTCATTTGTGTTTGTTTATATTATGAATCATATTAATAGATTTTTGTACATTGAACCGACTTTGCATCCCTGGGATGAAGCCTACTTGATTGTGGTGAATGGTGGTTTTTATGTGTTCTTGGATTCAGCTTGGTAGAGTTTTATTGAGTATTTTTGCATTTATAGTCATAAGAAAAATTGTTCTAAAGTTCTCTTTTCTTGTTGTGTCTGTGTGTGGTTTAAGCATCAGAGTAACTTTGGCTTTATAGAATGAATTTGGTAGTGGTTCTTCCATTTCTATTTTATGGTTTTATGATTAGCTTCTTCTCAGCACCTCATGGTACATTCTCCAATATTGACTATAAAATTGGACCCAGAACAAACCTCAACAGATAAAAGAAGATGGTTTAAGGAGTATCGGTATTAGCTCTTCTGTGAAAGTCTGGTAGAATTCTGCACTAAAGTCATCTGGTCCAGGGCTTTTTTTTTTTTTTTTTTTTTTTTGGTTGGGAGGTTTTTTAAAGACTTCTGCTATTTCTCTGGGGATATGGGACTGTTTAGATAGTTTTTTTCAATTTATCTTTAGCATGTGGTATTCATCTAGAAAATCATCAATTTCAACCTAGATTTTCTAGTTTTGTTGAATATAGGTATTTATAGTAGGATCTGATGATTTTTAAAAAAAAATCTCCATAGTTTCTGTTGTTATTTCTCTCTTTTCATTTTGATTTTATTAGTTTTGATACTACCTCTGTGCCCTTTTGTTAGTTGGGCTATGGATTTGTCTAGCTTGTTGATTTTCTAAAAGAAGTTTTTGGTTTTGTTGATTCTTTGTATTGTTCACATTATTTCTATTTGGATGATTTTGACCCTGAGTTTGACTATTTCTTGCCCTTTCCTCTTGGTTGTGTTTGCTTCTTTTGGTTCTAGGGCTTTCAGGTGTGCTGTTAAGTTGCTAGTGTAGGATTTCTCCAATTTCTTTACTAGGGCAATTAGTGCTATGAACTTTCTTCTTAGCACTGCTTTCATTATGTCCCATAAGTTTGGGTATGCTCTGTCATCATTTTCACTGACTTCCAAGAAGTCTTTAATTTCTTTATTTCTTCCCTGACCAAGTTATCATTGTGTAGAAATTTGTTCCCTTTCCATGGGTATGTGGGTTTTTCTGTTGTTTTTGAAGTTTAGCCTTAGTCCGGTGATCTAATATGATGCATGGGATTATTTCAATTTTCTTTATCTGTTGAAGCTTGGTTTGTGCCTGATTATATAGTCAATATTGGAGAAGGTACTATGAGGTGCTGAGAAGAAGCTATATTCTTTTGGTTCAAATGGATTCATTCAGTTCATAATCTCTATTCGTTTTGATGTGTCTCTGTTTAGTTTCTGTTTCAATGACCTGTCTATTGGTGAGAGTAGGGTGATGAAGTCTCCCACCACTATTATGTGGGGTTCAATGTATATTTTGAGCTTTAGTAAAGTTCTTTTATGAATGTGAACATCATTCAAAATGCCCTTGCATTTTGAGGCAGAGATGTTCAGAACTGAGGCTTTCTCTAGGTGAATTTTTCCTTTGATGAGTATGAAGTGTCCTTCTCCATCTTGCTTGATAACTTTTGGTTGAAAGTCTATTTTATTGGACATTAGAATGGCAACTTCCACTTGTCTCTTGGGACCATTTGCTTGGAAGACTTTTTTCCAGCCTTTTACTCTGAGGTAGTATCTGTCTTTATCGTTGAGGTTTTCTTCTTGTATACAGCAAAATGCTGGGTCCTGCCTGTGTGTCCAGTCTGTTATCTTTTGTCTTTCTATTGGGGAAATGAGTCCATTGATACTGAGAGATATTAAGACAGATTACTGTTAGTTCCTGTTATATTTGTTGTTGTAGGTAGCATTATGTATATGTGATTCTCTCTTTTTTTGTTTTGTTGTGAGATTAATTTCTTGTTTTTTCTTTGGTGTAGGTACCCTCCTTGTGTGGGAATTTTCCTTCTAGAATCCTTAAATTTGGTTTTGTACTGGGATATTTTGGTTTCTCCATCTATGATGATTGAGAGTTATACAGGGTATAATAGCCTAAACTGATATCTGTGTTCTCTTAGGGTCTACATGACCTCTATCCAGAATCTTCTGGCTTTTAGGGTCTCTGCTGAGAAGTCGGGTGTAATTATGATTGGTCTGCCTTTTCTATTACTTGGCCCTTTTCTCCTACAGCTTTTAATATTTTTTCTTTGTTCTATGTGTTTTGTTCTGATTATTATGTAACAGGAGAATTTTCTTTTCTGGCCCAATCTCTTTAGTGTTCTATAGGCTTCTTATATATTTATGGCCATCTCTTTCTTTAGGTTGAGGAAGTTTTGTTTTATGATTTTGTCAAAGATATTTTCTGGTTCTTTGATCTGAAAATCTTCACTCTCTTCTATTCCTATTATTCTTAGGTTTGGTTTTTTTCATTGTGTCCTGAATTTCCTGTATGTTTTGGGTTAAAACTTTCTTGTGTTTTGTATTTTCTTTGACCATTGTGTAAATATCTTCTAAGGTATCTTTTATGCCTGAGAGTCTTGCTTCTATATATTGTATTCTGTTCGTGATGCTTGCATTTGTAGCTCCTAATCCCTTTCCTAGGTTTTCTATTTTCAGGGTTGTCTCTAATTTTTATTTCTTCATTGTTTCTAGTTCTACTTTTAAGTTTTGAACTGTTTTGTTCAATTCCTTCACCTGTTTGATTGTGTTTTCCTGTATTTCTTTAAGAGATTTATTTGTTTCCTCTTTAAGGGATTCAACCTGTTTACTTGTATTTTCCTGTATTTTTTTCAGTGAGTGAATCATATCCTCCTTAAAAGACTATTATCTTCATGAGATAGGATGTTAGGTCAGCATCATCATTTTCAGGTGTGTTGGGGTATCCAGGGTTTGCTGTGGTGGGAGAACTAGATTCTGATGGTGCCAACATATATTGGCTTTGTTGCTTATGATCTTGCACTTGCCTCCGTCCATCTGGTTACCTTTGCTGTTAACTGGCCTGGGTGTCTCTATCTGGAGCCTGCCTCCTGTGGCCCTGTCTGCCACAAGTCTCCTGGGAGGCCTTCAGACTGTGGATTCTTCAGAGGGACATATTCACCAATTATCCATTGTACTGGCTGAAGCAGATCTCCTAGGAGGCTTTCATACTGTTCAGTCTATTGCCCTGAGTGCAGCAGATCTCCTGGGAGGCCTTCAGACTCTAGGGTCTTCAGAGAGACAAACACACTGGTGATCTGCCCACGTGGAAGGCACAGGCCAGAAGGGAGGTCAAGAAATACACTTGTAGTGAGATGAATATTGTTACTCTCATAGGCACTGTGCCTGTATAATACATTTAGGAATAAAGGCTTAGACCCAGTCCTTCTTTAACTGTCTTAACTAATTTGAGATGGTTATCCTGTGAGTTAAGGGCCTATAGCAAATTCATGGCTTGGAGTTTATTGCTAGGGTATTTTCTATATTTTATTTAGAAATAGATGAGAGGAGTTAATAGACAACAGTCCAGATTACCTTACATAGATAGTTGGTTTTCAAAACGTCAGAAGTCCACAGAATTGACATTACAAACATTTCTGTAGTAATGTTCATTTTGATTAGAGACCTCTCTGCTCCTGACAGCATCCTGTCGTAGACTCTAAGAAGAAATTGAGCATCTTTGGAGTTACTCCAGTTGTGGTGAGACAGCCACTAGGCAAGAATTGCCTCTTTCCATCTATAGACAAATTACTGTCCAGAAAAGGACACACTTGCAGAATAGTTGACTGATTATATCTGCCTAGACAGAGCAATTAGCCCTTAATAATTCTGCATCACTAAGGTCTGTCAGATGATCCTGGGCCAGAAGGCTGAAGATCAGATGCTCCAACGTTTTGTAGTATAGGGACTGTCCAGGTGTTCAGCGGTATCTATAAATTGGCTAAGTTTTAGAAGCTATGCTTTGTGCTTCCCATACTTTCAGTTAACTCAGTCATTCTGGATTTCTGATGAGGTTGAAAACTTATAGTCTCACAGACAATCCTGGCTATTTACTTTGAGAGAAAAGATCTGAGTGGATGGTTTTCAGCTGACATTCATTCTAAAGCCAAGGAAAAAGCCAGGTTCAGAACTAAGTGTTTTAGTTAGGAGAGATGACAAAGGTTCTGGTTAGTCAACAAAATGATGGACTGGGTATTAGGACTATTTTGTACCTCACTGGTACAAATTGGTATAATTGTGCTCTAATTGTATTTTGAGAGAAAAGTTTTATTTTAACAGTAATGGTGATATGTAGTAGAAAGATATAAGATATAAAGATAAGGGTGATATGTAAGGTGAGAGGAAGAGAAGAAGTAAGGAGAGGAGGAAAAGAAGGAGAGGAGAAGCTAGGTGATGAGAGAGAGAAAGAGAGAGGGGGACATGGAGGCAGATGTTTATGTGTCTCCACCAGTCAAAGATAGTTAATATATCTAGGTCAGGTATTGGGTTACACTTCTGATTGTGCATTACCAAACTTATAATGCCTTTAATTAACATTTTAAAAAAAATGAATAGAGGCAAAAAGGAAAAGGGGGCATGGGATAGGGGTTTTCTAGGGAGGGGAATTGGGGAAGGGGGGTGGCATCTGAAATGTAAATAAAATATCCAATAAAAAATAAAATAAAATGCACTTGTAAATCAGATGTCAAAACCATCCAGTTTTAAGGCAGAAATGCAGATTGCAGCATAGGCATTTTAGAAATCATAATTTTGTATGTAAATAAAAATTCAAGGTGAGCAAAACCAAAGTTAATAATACTTGAGTCAGATGGTATAACCACTTTATTCTAAATTGTATTTATTGAGACAGACGTGGTAACACATCTGGATGAGAAATGCTGAGGATTGTAAGACAAGACTAGACTATGTACTTATTGAACCACATGGTAATATTAAATCTTAATAAAATTATAAAAAACCATTTTTTATATTCTTACTTTCAAGTGTTTATTGAAAAGCTCTTAACTGAGGGAAAATAAATGAGGGCAATTTCAATCAAATAGGCTCTTCCTGAGTTAGAGCAAAACAATTACTCTTCCTTATGTAGTGTACCAAAGGTTGAAGGGAAATATCAGAGGCTGTGTCTGGTTGAGTGGGAAAAGAATTTTTTTCTGTTAGTTTCTAGAGCTAAAAAAAAAAAAAATCAAAGTACAAATCCAAGGCTGAATTGAATCAACTTAGTCTTTTGTTCAATATTTATACAGAAACTCTGTTATGTTTATCATTAGTAGTTCTGAATAGTTTTCCAAATATGACTTCATCAACTAGTTGCTCCGAGAGTTCTATACCACTTGCGCAAAGACCACATTGCCCCAGACCACATTGAAATGATTCTAAAAAGCAAATGGGTACTCAATCAAATATTTATTGTGCCCAAAGGTCACCACTAATTGTCACTTGAGTTGGGAAGGTTGTGTCACCGATGAAGAAAAAGGGTTTATGTTGAACTGCACATCAGCAGAGGAACTTACTCAATAAGTGTATCCAAAGGGGCAATGATTAAAGTCCTTGGTTTAAAAATTTGTTCAGTAAAAGAACATAGTCTAAATACATTTCTATTTAAATATAATAATTGATTTTATGTGGCATATATTAGAAAATGTAAAATGGAGATTATTTTTAGATATTAAGAAAATTGATAATTACTTTGCATCTCTGTTTTGAATCCATGAACTTTGTAAAACCATTAAAAACCTATTTCCATTGAGTAGGAAAGAGAGACAATTTTAAGCATCTTTCAGGAAATAAGGGAACACTGTGCAGAGGACTCTGAGGAGGTGACTACCTACATATACCTCCCTAACTCTCCAGTCTTACATACATTCATCAGACTCCTTTTTTTGTTGTTGTTAAATGCCATTGGTGTGTTGGCCACTGAATCAAGTGTGCTAAGAATTTATAAACTATGAGACGTGCAAAGAAACTGGACAAGGATAACTCTTTGTTAACTAAAAATTACTCTGTACAGCATCAAGCCTGTAGACCCTAGTTTTCTGGAACATAAGTCAAATAGTTTCAGGAAGAAGCTAAGAAGACTGCCTAAAATCCCCAAAGGAAATAATCAGTATTAGCTTTATATGATCAAGCCTAATCTCTCTGTTTTAAAGGCAAAGGAAAAAGTGATACAGAAAGAGTCTTACATGCTCTTCAAAGTGGAAGACAGGGAAGAACACTCCATTGAAAGGCACATAAGATGGATTAGAAACTTCTTAATTCTCTATCATTGGCCATATAAGAATAAATCCTTTTGCCCTTCTCTATTTTTTTAGGACGTATAGTATTTAAAACACTACATATACAAAAGGCAGTGAACAAAGCAAAACTAGAGAATCTGTAGCCTGACAGCTGAAGAACAGCTAGAAGGAATTACATCTTCCTTATTCAAATCAATGACAGTGGCACTGTTTAGCTTGGGATGAATCATCTTTCCTGTAGGTATTCTTTCTTTCACTCTAAGAACAACCTGACTCTCAGGGCAAAATTGTATGGGCAGCAATGATAGAATAAACATGAGGGGGAAGTAACTGCAAGAGAAAGATACATTTCAAAAGGGAAAAGGAAAAGGGTACTTCTGAAAACGTTTCTCTATATACCTCATTGAGAGAAGAAATTTTGATTTGAGAAATACAGCTGGTGGAGAAAAATCACAGGACATTAGTAACACCCAGGTCCATATTGTGAGGGAAGTCCTTTAGAAACTACAATAATTTTCCTGGACAATATGTGAGACTGGTTAAACAACTTTCAAAGTCAATGACTGTGTTACCAGTCCACAATCACTCAAAAAATAGTGACAACATCAGTTCCTAAAACACACTTGCAAAAAAATAAAAATAGTCAATAAATACATGCAAATAAATTGTTCAGGGTAGATGATAAGTATTTTATGAATACAAGTAAAGATCAACTTTAAAATGAAAAGCACAGGACGTAAAGAGGGATATTCTATTGTGAGCGCTGAACTATGAAGATACAAATAAATAAAACTAAATGGCTATAGATCCTGAAATGTTGAAAAATTACATTGTTTCTGGTGTTTCCTCACAGGGATGTATCTGACTAAAACAATGGAGATGGAGTATTTTAATTTGACTAATTGACAAGTGGCCTGGTTTAAAAAACAAAACACATATTCTATAAACCCCTTAAATCTTGAAGTAAATAAAGTTGTTAATAATAATAATATCCTGCATATCTGATACAACTGAAAGTTGTGAAAAGTTAAGTTTCTTTAGCTGAAATATTTTCATTCAAATTTATATGGAATACTTACAAAATAAATTACTTTTCTTGGTCACAAAAAACAGACCCTTTTCCAAACTGTAGCCTTCCTTTTTGGCCTATTGACAGTGACCTCTGCCTTACAAAAGATTTATAGTTTCTTGAGGTCCCATTTATCAATTGTTTATCTTAGAGAATGAGCCATTGGTATTCTGTTCAGAAAATTGTCTCCTCCACCAATGTGTTCAAGGATATTTCCCATTTTCTCTTCTATGAGATTTAGTTTATCTGTATTTATACTGAGGTCCTTCATATACTTGGACTTGAATTTTTACAGAGAGGTCCATTTGTATTCTTCTACATGTAAACATTAAATTAGTGCAGCACCATTTGTTGAAGATGCTTCCTTATTTGGAATTCTTTACCAAAATTCAAGTATCCATAGGTATATGGGTATATTTCTATGTGTTTGATTTTATTCCATTGACGAACCAATACCATACCATACAGGGTGGTTTTGTTTGTTTGGTTGGTTAATTGGATATTTTGTTGTTATTGTTGTTGTTTTGTTTTGTTTTGTTCTGTTTTTTGTTTTTTGTTGTTTTGTTTTTTATCACTATTTCTCTGCAGTAAAGGTTGAGGTCAGGGATGGTGATTCTTCCCAAAGTTGTTATTATTCAGGGTGTTTTGGTGATCCTGGGTTTGTTGTTTTTCCAAATGAAGTTGAGAACTGCTTGTTAAAAGTCTACAAAAAATTGTGTTAGAATTTTGATGGATATTGCATTGAATCTATAGATTCTTTTTGGTAAGATGGCCATTTTCATTATTCCTGCCTATCTATGAGCATGGGAGATCTTTCAATCTTAGATATCTTCTTCAATTTCTTTCTTCAGGGATGTGAAGTTTTTGTCATCTTACATTTACTTGATTAAAATTATACCAAGACATTTTATAATATCCATGGCTATTATAAAGGGTGTTGTTTCCCTAATTTCTTTCTTGGCCTGCTTATTATCATTAGTATAAAGGAGGGATCCTGATTTCCTTGGGTTATTTTGTATCCAGCCACTTTGCTTAAGGTGTTTTTCAGCTGTAGGAGTTTTCTGGTAGAATATAGGGGGTTACTTATGTATTCTATCATATCATCTGCAAAAGTGATACTTTGACTTCTTCCTTTCCAATCTGTATTACCTTGATCTCCGTTAGTTGTGTTGTTACTCTGGCTAGAACTTCAAGTACCATATTGAACAAATAGGTAGAGAGTGAACAGCCTTGTCTTGTCCTGATTTTAGTGGAATTGCTTTTAGTGTCTTTCCATTTAGTTTAATTTTGGCTATTGGCTTGCTGTATATTACTCTTTTTAGGTATGTGCCTTGTATCTCTGATTTCTTTAATGCCTTTAACATGAAGGGGTATTGGATTTTATCAAAGAAATTTTCAGCAACAAAATGAGATAATCCTGTGATTTTTTTCTTTCACTTTGTTTATATGCTGAATTACATTGATGGTTTTTCATATATTGAATCATCTCTGTATCCCTTGGATGAAGCCTACTTGATCTTAGTGTGTTCCTGAATTTGGTTTTAAATATGTCATTGAGTATTTTTGCATTGATGTCCATGAGAGAAAAAAATAGTCAAAGTCCTTAGTCATCAGGGAAATGCAAATCAAAACAACTTTGATGTTTCTTCTTATACCCATCAGAATGACAAAAAAAAAAAAAAAAAAAAAAAAAAAAAAAAAAACCAAAACCCAAGAGATAGCACATGCTTGTGAGGATGTGGCCCATGGTGAAAGTGATCATTTTTGGTGAAAGTGCAAACATGTACAACCACTTTGGAAATCATTTTGGTGGTTTCTCAGAAAACTGAGAGTAGTCCTACCTTAGTACCCAGCTATAACATTCCTGGGCATATACCCAATAGATTCTCCAACATCCCACAAAGACAGTTGCTCAACTATGTTCATAGCAGCTTTATTCATTAATAGCCAGAAACCAGAGACAACCTATATGTCCTCCAATTGAAGAACAGATAAAGAATATGTGGCACATCTACACAATGGAATACCACTGAGGTATTAAAAAAGGAGACATTATTTATTTTGATGGAAAATAAATGGAACTTGAGAATATCATTCTGAGTGAAGTAGTCCAGTCCCAAAAGGACATGCATGGTATGTACTCACTTGTAAGTGTGTATTAGCCATAAAATATTGGTACCGTGCTTACTCCACAAACCCAAAGAAGCTAAACAAGAAAGAATGCACAAGTAAGGATGCTTGAATCTCACTAGAAGGGGGAATAAAATAGTCATAAGAGGCACATAGAGAGAGGGAACTGAAAGGGAGGGGTCATGAGGAGTAGAATGGGAAGTTCTGCATCAGGTGTGGGGAAAGACATGAGAAATAGCCATGAAAATGAATAGAAATCTGCAACTGACTGCAGTGACAAGGTAGGGGGTGGGCATCTCCAGAACAAAACAGAATATTGGGATAAGGGAGGCTCACAAGAATCAATGAGAGTGACCTTAGTGTGGCTCACAACATTGGGGATATGAAACTTAAGGCTGTAGACAGGCAGACAACCCAGGGAAGCGATAGAAAGAACAACCTACCCACAAAACTTTCAACCCAAAATTTATCCTGTCAACAAGAAATGCAGACACAGAGGATGGAGCAGAGACTGAGGGAATGGGCAACTGGACAAAATTAGGACCCATCCCATAGGCAAGCATCAATCTCTGACACTATTAATGGTACTTTGTTATATTTGCAGACAGGAGCATGTTGTCCTCTGAGAGGTTCCACCCAGAAACTGATTCAGATACAGACACCCACAGTCAAACAGTGGATGAAGCTTAAGCTCTTATGGAAGAATAAGAGGAAGGATTTCAGCCCTAAAAAACATAGAAATTCTACAGGAAGACCAATAGAGTCAATGAACCTGTTTCCTCGGTACTCTCAGAGTCTGAACCACCTACCAAAGAATACACACAGGCTGGATCTACACCTTTCCAGCTCATATGTAACTGATACAAAGTTTAGTCTTTATGTGGGCTCCAAACCACTGCAGGAGGTGCTATCCCTAAAGCTGTTGCCTGTATATTGGATATGATTTTCTAGCTGAGCTGTCTTGGCTGGCCTCAGTGGTAGGGAAAGTGCCTAATCTTGCAGACACTTGAAATCCAAGGATGGAAGAGATACCCAGAGGATGCCCCCACCCCTCAGAGGAGAACAGGAGGGGAAATGTGGGAAGGATTTAAGGATGAGGTGACCAGGAAGAGGGCAGAAAGCAGGATATAAAATAAATAAGTAAAAAAAATAGAACTAAATTAAAAAAACAAGATCAGTGGTAGAAATGTAACATGTGGCTTTACAATTGTTAATATTACATTATATACTGATAGTTAGCTAAGTAGGTTTCCATACCTATTTCAAAACTACACACCAAGATGATTAGAGAAGTAATCAACAGCATTGTACTTTTTATAATGATCACACTATTCATCAAAATCATATTATAGACATTAATTATAAAGTGAAAAAAATAACCAAAATATTTTTGAGTGAAAATATTATTGAACACTTTCTTTGAATATAAAATTAACAAAATAATCATCAGACATCAAAAGTGCATAACCCCAGATAATTCAAAATATCTTCATAAATAGACAACTCTTGATTCTGAAAGAATCACAATGGAAAAGTGATTGCAATTTAAAAGAAAATAAAGATTCTTGTTTCAGCTAAATCAATACAAGAATGTGGGGATAATGTCTATAAAATTTCTCAGTTAGAGAGAAATTATCACAGTTAAGGAGGCTTGTGATCATTTTAAGAATATAGAAAATATCTATTCCTCTGTTGAAGAACATCTTGGTTCTTTCCAGCTTCTGGCTATTATAAATAAGTCTGCTATGAACATAGTGGAGCACGTGTCCTTGTTATATGTTGGATCGTCTTCTGGGTATATGCTCAGGAGTGGTATAACTGGGTCCTCAGGTAATACTATGTCCAGTTTTATGAGGAACTGCCAGATTAATTTCCAGAGTGGTTATACCAGCTTGCAATCCCACCAACAATGGAGAAGTATTCTTCTTTCTCCATATCCTAGCCAGCATCTGCTGTCACCTGAGTTTTTGATCTTAGCCATTCTGACTGGTGTGAGGTAGAATCTCAGGGTTGTTTTGATTTGCATTTCCCTGATGACTAAGGATGTTGATCATTTCTTTAGGTGCTTCTCAGCCATTCGAGTTTCCTCATTTGAGAATTCTTTATTTAGCTCTGTACCACATTTCCTTCAACAGAAGAATGAATACAGAAAATGTGATACATTTATACAATGAATACTATTCAGCTACTAAAAACAATGAATTCATGAAATTCTTAGGCAAATGGATGAAACTAGAAAATATCATCCTGAGTGAGGTAACCCAGTCACAAAAGAACACACATGGTATGTACTCACTGATAAGTGGATATTAGCCCAAATGCTTGGAATACCCAAGATACAATTCACAGACCACATGAAGAAGCTCAAGAAGGATGACCAAAGTGTGGGTGCTTTGGTCTTTCTTAGAACGGGGAACAAAATACTCATGAGAGCAAATACGGAGACAAAGTGTGGAGCAGAGACTGAAGAAAAGGCTATCCAAAGACTGCCCCACCTGGGAGTCCATCCAATATATACAGTCACCAAATCCAGACACTATTGTGGATGCCAAGAAGTGCATGCTGGCAGGAGCCTGATATAGCTGTCTCCTGAGAGGCTCTGCCAGAGCCTGATAAATACAGAGGCAGATGCACATAGCCAAGCATTGGACTGAGCACAGGGTTCCCAATAAGATCCACAGTGGAGGAATTAGAAAAAGGACTGAAGGAGCTGAAGGGGTTTACAACCCTATAGGAAGAACAATAATATCAACCAAGCAGACCCCCCTCCCCCAGAGCTCCCAGGGACTAAACCACCAACCAAGGAGTACACATGGAGGGACCCATGGTTCCAGCTACATATGTAGCAAAAGATGGCCTTGTCAGGCATCAGTGGGAGGAAAGGCCCTTGGTCCTGCAAAGGCAATACCCCAGTGTAGGGAAATTTGAAGCAGGGAAGTGGGAGTGGGTAGGTGGGTGGAGGAACGCCCTCATAAAATCAGGGAAAGAGGATGGAATGGAGGTTTTGATGGGGACCAGGAAAGAGGATAACATTTGAAATAATAAAGAAAATATCCAATAAGAGAGAGAGAGAGAAGAAAATGGGAAAATAAAGAAAGAAATACAGGCAGCTTTTCAGTGGCCCCTAAAACAGGCACCACTGACTGTTTTCTCCACCGTTCAAAGAGCTCCTGCTAGACTGTCAACCAAAAGTTACCAAAGGACTATTCATAAAAAAAGAAGAATATAGAAAATAATTCCAATGAAAAGAGAATAATGAATATAAACTGATAAACACAGCTAAAATTAATACGCAGCAAAACTGCAGTGTCTTTACAGGCAACCACAATTTTGTATCAGTTTGATATGTTTACAAATGCTTTATTATAAGTAAAACCCAGCTTAAAATCAGCATTCAATCCATTGAAAAGTGTAAGGCTCAGTGATACTAATCACATTGGCACGCTGCTACAAGATCAGCAACATCTGTCTCTATAACTTTTCAATTTTTAAAAACTGAATCTCTGTATCCTGAGACATCTCTTCATCCCCTTATTTACAGTTCTTGCTAACCATCATCCTATTTTCTATGTATTTGACTACTAGAGTTATCTTATCAGTGAATGGAATAGTATTTGTTGATTTATTCCTGGCTTGTTTTACTGAACCCAATTTTCTCAAAGTAAATACATATTGTTTCAAATATCAGAATTACCTCAATTTAGCTAAAAAATTTTCTATTCTCTGTGCATGCAATATATTTTGCTTATTTGTTTATTACTATGTAAGTATTTGGGTTTCCTACATGTTTTAATTGTTATGAATAATTATACTATCAACACAGGTATAAAGATAACTCTCAAAAACTGTACACTCTCAGAACTGGAATTTCTGGATCATATGGTAGTTCTATTTTCAAATTTTTGAGGCACAATCATACTCTTTTTCTCTGCAGGCATGGCATTTTATAAATGCACCAACAGACTGCATGTGTTCTGATTTCTCTATCCACATACTTACTTTCTACTTTAATGATGGTCATCCTAATAAAATTAAATTTACCAGTAGAGTACTAACAATGTGTTAGCTCATTTAAGAAAAAAGAGAAATGATTTTAAAAACATAATTCAGAGATAAAAACCAGAAATAAGCATAAATTTTGAAGTGATTGAGGCAGTCATAAAAATATATACAAAACTTTCTGACAAGACATTTGAAAGTTTAGAGGAAATGGATTATTTCCCAGCAAAATATGTATTGCCAAAATTCACCCAAGAAGAAAGGGGAAACTTAAATACACCAGTTACCATAAAAGAGTTTAGAAAAGGATGCTTAAAGATCTATCATTGAAAAAGGCAGTGCGAACAGATGGCCACCCAGCTGAGGTTTATGTAACATGCATTTTATATAACCTTTAAGAAAGAGAGCTGTTCAAAGTTAAATTATTTCAGGCCTTAGGGGAAAAAAGATTAAAGCCTCCCCCATTTCATTTTACAAAGGCAATATAACTTTCAAAATAGGAAAAATAGACCAATAAAAGATGATTATAAAAAGATGCTGTTTATGAAGAAAAATGGAAATGTATTAAAATGTGTGTCATCATGTTAAGGCCATGTTTCTTTTATGTGTTTTGTTGTCGTCACATAAGTAACATGTTCAGTGGATGATTCTGTGTCAAAATAACAGAAATGAAGTAAAGACAAAGGCATTCTACTATGCCCCCACGAAACTTTCTGTCTAGCATGATGAATATGAGAGTGAAAGAAGTAAACACACTCATGATATATCAGATGATGATAAATGAAAGAGAAAACACTGAGCAGAGCTGTAGACAGGTGTTAAGAGGGAAGTTAGCCACTTTGAATTACATATACCTTTTATCGGAGGTGCTCCATTAGTGATCCATGCAGACTAGAGCAAACAGGAGAATGCTGTTTGGGATTAGTGCAGAGTGGATTGCACATTCCAGGCAGAGAAAAAGTCAGTGAACAATGCCATGAAACACCGTGGATCACAGTGTACCTGCTGTAAAGCAAGATCAGAAGACCGGGCAATATATAGTCAGAAAGAATATGGTGCTGGGATCATGCAGGTCGTTGAGTAAAACAGTGAGTCGCCCATGAAGGAGAAGTTGCAGCACTTTCAACAGAGAGCTGAAGTTATTTAACTTCTGTCTAAGTATATGGTTCTGACCAATACAATGATACTGAAGTGCAGAAACTAAATGGGTATGTTCTGTGATACCTAACATAGGGGTTCAGATGCCTTGGGTAAAAATAATGACAGTGAAAGTGTTAGGAAATGCTGAGATGTGTGTGTGTGTGTGTGTGTGTGTGTGTGTGTGTGTGTGTGATGTGTGTGTGTGTTTGTGCATGTGTTTGTGTGTATATATTTGTCTTCGTGTGTGTGTGTGTGTTTGTGTGTGTATGTCTGTATGCATGTGTGTGTGTTTCTGTGTGTGTATATGTGTATATGTTTCTGTATGTGTGCATATGTGTGTATGTTTGTGTGTGCTTGAGTGTATGTGTGTGTTTGATGTGTATATGTGCATGTATATGTGTGTATATATGTGTGTGTGAATGTGTGTATGTATGTATGTGTGTGTATATGTTTATATGTATCTGTGTATGTGTATGTTTGTGTACATATGTGTAATATATGTGTGTTTGTGTGTATGTATGTGTGTATTTGTTAATGCATGTATGTGTGTATGTGTGTTTGTATATGTATACATGTGTAGGTTTTTCTGTGTATGTTTCTATCTGTGCATATATATATATATGTGTGTGTGTGTGTGTGTGTGTATCTATGTATGTATATGTTTGTATGTATTTATGTATATACATGTATGTGTTTCTATGTTTCTGTGTGTACTTGTGTGTCTCTGTGTATGTGTAAATATTTATGATGTGTGTACATTATTATATATGTTAAAATATATATAAATGTTTACATGTTAAATATAGAAATTTATATGTATGTATGTTTTAAATATAAACATGCATTTAAAATAGGGTCGAAAAGGGAAAGAACTGTGGAAATAAAATATAATTGGTGGGAAGATTTTAAAATTTAGCTAATATTTGTTTTGTTTTTTTTTTTCATCTGCAGTATAACAGATGTGGGCATGGAGTAGAAAAAGATCAGTCACTATTTGGTCATGTAAAATTTATTATGTAAGGCTAAAAATCAAACTGATATAAATGTTTATTAATAGAGATGTTTACTAAAACTCCCATTAGCTATTCTTCTTTATCTTCTTTCTTTTTTAGTTTTCTTTTTAAAAAACAAAGATTTCTGGATTGCTTTGCTGATTTATTATTCTACATGCTAAAGTGAAAACTTTGTCTTAATTGAGATCAGAAACTGAATATGTATTTTACTTTTATGTCTTAATTTAATAATGTCTTCAACAACCAAGCCTTTGTAATGAGATACATAATTTAATAAATTGGACAAAGTTTTCAGAAGATAAAAATATCTCTATTTCAGGACATAAGTTTCTAACTAGAAAACTCAGGAGGATATAAACAACTGGAATTAATACAAAAATTCATTAAGGTGAATAGACAGAAGGCAGATGCCTGAAATATTAGTTTTGCTCTTAATAATGAGAGGATGAAGTGAGAAATAGCAGTGAGAATGGTATGCAACTTTTAGATACAGATTTCATGAGGAAATTAAATATTCAGAGCAAAATACTGTTTTGTTAAGGAATATAAGATATCAAACAATAGAAAGTTGTAACCATTGAAAAGGATAAGGTTTTTAAATACAACATACACAATTTTATTGTACATAATTATTATATAAAATTTCACATAAATTATCTGACTGTTAAATTTATGCATACAAATAGCATAAAAAAAACCCTATGTTACATAGTAAGTGAAATCTTCTGTATATTATGACTAGGATATGAGTGATTTGACTTACCATACATCAGAAGAAATAGAAATCCATAAAAATTAAGATACTTTTGGTATGGAGGTGTTCATATATATCCATAATCACAGCTGCAGCAGAAGTTTCACAAGCTTAAAATCTGTTTTTGTTACAAAGTGACCTTAAGCCAGACTAGAAAACTTAAACAGGCTGTGCCTCAAAATAGATAAGGAGGAAGAGATCCTGTGCATTTCTGTCAGTAGTAGAGTGTTCAACCTAATAGATTCACAGCCAATCTCATACTAGAGAAAAATGAAAAGATGTCAGGCTAATATTTAATGAAGGCAACATTTCTACTAAGGAAGAAAAAACTCTTCATAAAACAAGAAAAAGTAGACATATAAGGTTATAAAGATGTAACATGAACACTATCACCACATAAACATAAATACCGAATGACTAAACACTTAGTAAAATTAGATGTTAACTTCATTTTGGAAGAGAATCTAAAGAAAATACAAACACGTTAAAAAGGAACTTAGAGCTACATCTCTAATCCCTGTAAATGACCAGAAGCTACTTTACTAGATCTAGGTTAGACATCCACTGAGTTTGAGGGCAATTGCTACATTTTTTCCATATACCTAGGTAAAATGCTATGGAATCCATATGAATGCTGGCTAATCAGGAGATGTGCAGCATCTACACTGTTTGTAAGTTACTATAATTATGTGTGCTTACATAAAATTGCCTTCACCACTAGAGCTGTCTTCATGCTGTTGTGCTAGTTAGTAATGTAGGAATCCACAACTATAATAAGAATTAGAGAATCCCACTTAAGATAGTTTGGAACCTCAGACATCATAAAGAATATATTCGCATTATCTACATTACATATGAAGAAAATTATTCTGTGACAAAATGTAATACAAGCAAGTAGACAGGCAATTATTTTCAGAAGGGGATTCTAGTGAAAATAAATAAATAAATAAATGAAGTAAAGATTTGTCAGATTCACCTGACTAGAACAGACGATTGAATGGAGAGCTGGGCAAAATAAAAGGATCAACTTGCAGCAGTGCAAAGCTAAATGATCGTAGGATGTACAACAAAATATTCATGCTTACAAGAGAGATACAGATTACAGTGACAATGGACTCATTACATACTCACTGGGCAAGAAAAAATAATGATTCTGGCTAACCTACATACAGAAATTGCAGGCTCTTATACATTAACAATTGAAATGTAAATCATAGTATCTATTTTTTAAGAAAAGTCAATGCATCTTAAGATGACATTCACAGATTTATGTAAAACTGTGTGCAAGTGAAGAAAATGTTTAAAATATAACTATGAGCCCACAACAATACTGATGAAAGATTCAGTGGGGGTTTGAGTGGCCAGTTCAAGTTTGAATTTTTGAAATAAAAAAATTCAAGTCAAAATGCTATTTATAATGACTTCCACTTCCACCTGGAATATAGAAAGGTGTAAAAAAAAAAAACCCT
Source organism: Arvicanthis niloticus (assembly GCF_011762505.2). Taxonomy (NCBI): domain Eukaryota; kingdom Metazoa; phylum Chordata; class Mammalia; order Rodentia; family Muridae; genus Arvicanthis; species Arvicanthis niloticus. Next base: position 53,931,694 of record NC_047665.1, on the reverse strand, counting down.
GCTCTCATAATAAATAAACTACATTTTACTTTTTCTAAGTTCATTTTAAAGTTGAGATAGCACAACAACCAAATAGTATGAAATCTTAAAGATTGATGGGCAAAGAAGAGGCAGACAAATGAGTGAAGCATGAACTAGAAAGAGGTGAGATGTAACATCAGTAATTAAGAAGATAGCTGAAATATGCCAGACATTCTTTAATTTTAAACACTGGCCTATAAGAACAGAATCCATCAGACCCAAAGACACATAGGAATTCTCTATTATATGGAGTTGCTTCTCTAAGACATTTCATCAGATGATAGGCAGAGGGGAAGACCAGACATGCACTCTAAAACTGCTGGGTATAGTTAGAAAGCATAGAGACACAAAACACAGGTAAAATTCTAACAAAGATGGCAAATGATAAAGACACCAATGTGGCCCTAAATGATGCAGCAACCACTGTACCTAAGGCTCATGGTGCAGAATCATGGAAGAAGAGTTGAAAGAAGCAAAAACCAGAGGACCAGCATGTCTGATATGTGATAGTATCATCAATATATAACACAAAAAAGTGAAATATTAATATAGACAAGGCCTGAATAGTGGCAATAACAATTAACAGACCAAAGTGAATGAAGGAAATCTCACAAGTCCCAACCAATGAAGAAGAGCAACAAGCAATAATGACTGCTGAAATATAGAAAGTCAGTCTTCTCCAAGAATGAGTCCTGTGCTGTGTGATCCAATCCCAAATAGCCAGGTCTAGACACACATACATATAATCAACAGAAAATGAGCTCGCAGTCTGTATTTATGAATTTATGTTTTTGCAACAATGATAATAAAAACAAGAGGCTGTGAATTTGAGAAGTTGTAGGTGGATATGAAAAACAGAGGGAGAAAATGCAAAGAGGAATGATACAATTTCCTATATGAATTTCATAGAAAAAAATAAAATAATCTAACATTGATAGAGTCATTGGAAATTCTGCCCCGATCTACTCAGATTCTCCTATTTCTACCAAAAGATCAGGAATTTCCATCTCATACAGCACTTTCTAATGATACAAGCCTGTGCAGAACACTATAAGAACAATGGACAGAATGATTCAGAAACCTTCTCTGAGACACAAAACCTATCAAGTACGGAGGATATAACAGGACCATGGAGAGTTCCCAATTACTCTGCCAATTCAACAAACACATGGGAACAAGTAAAGCGCTGTCGATCTGGGATCTGGTGTAAGCCAGAGCATAGAGATGAGTTTCACTGCTGCTCAGATAAACAAGAATGCTTGACAAAACACACAGTAACACGAAAAACATCTTCCCACCCTGCTGTCACTCGATGTGAAGGCACCTTCAAAAGAAATTGAAACTATAACAATGAAAACATCCACCCATGCCAAGCTGAGTCTAGGAGTGAACACCTTTAATCCCAGGAAGGAAGAAATAAGTGGATCTCTGTGAATTCTAGGCCAGCCTGTTCTGCATACTTAGTTCCAGGACAGTCAGAGTTACATAGTGAGATCTTGTCTGAACAGAAAACAAAAACCAACAAAATAACTGACCAGATAAACTTAACCTCCTACACTGAAGGACTAACTGGGGTGGTAAGTGATCAGTATGTGTCATCACCAAATAATATTTTGACTCTATTATTGTTTGGGTAATAATAATTCAGAGTGACAGAATAAAATATCTTGTAACCCTCTGCTTAAAAAAAATAAACACACCAACAATCTAAGTAAGATGTAATCCTTTTTATTATGGACCATTGTTACCAGACCAGTGACCCAGAATATACAAATAAATACCACTCTACTGTTTTTCCCCACCTTCTTACACTTCCGTATTTGTTCTGCTTTCTCTGCAAATGTTTTTCTTCCTGTAGATGCAACATTAAACAGAGTTTGAGGTCCATACTTTTAATTTAGGTTCTCATAAAGATGTCTTGTATAGTGGGAAAAAATTCAGGAGAAAAATGGAAATTATAAAGAAAAGCCTAATGGAATGATAACCATGGAAATTATTTAATAACATAATAAAAGGATGTGTTTAACAGACCCATTAGTAGACTCAATGCAGTAAAAAAAAGAAAACCAACTTGAAGCTCTAAAGCAATAAAAGTTAATGAAAACGTGAAAGTGTCAATGCACAGCACTTCTAATTTGTTACTCGGCAGATTTGCCTATTTCTTGTTCCTCTACCGCAGGGTTTTACAAATACCTCACTAACTAGTGCATACCATCTTCTTTCACTTTCTATTCATCTAAATACTGGTACAGGATGACAGCTATGAATGAGACCCAGTTGAAGTATGGATTTCAACAATAATATGTAGGAGACACTTGGTACTCATTCAAGATCCTAAGATCTTGTTCAAAATTAAGTACCTAAATGGAAAATTGTCTGGCCACATATAAAAAGAAAATAGGGGCTATTTACATGAAAGAATTGTGTTTCATGTAGGTCAGAGTCTTTTCTACTCGGGGTAATTTCACTTTAGAATTTTCTTATATCATTCTTAGACCTTTGTAAACACTGGCCTTAGACAAATTAAGCATCTATTGTTGATTGCAACAAAGATCATAATGACATGTAAGTATAAAGAGGTGAAAACAGTATCTATAACCAAATAGGTACTTTGTAAATAAAAGTGCTTGTGGTGCTGGTTCTTTTTATTTCAATCTCACATTCTTATAGAAAAGTGGACAAAAAATGTTGAGTGTGTATGAGCTATGAAATCTTTGCCTCTGGAGAGCAAGATAAATATTATCCATCTGTCTGAAGTACTCCAAGTGAACCATGAAGTCAAGGTGACTGAAGAGAGACTCTCCAGACTCAGTCTCTCTCCTCTAATTTTAGAATTTATTTTTACTAATCTCATGTATTCTAAATGCCTCCTTTCTATCCATTTCTGAGAATTTATGAAAGAGGATAAGAATGTCTGAACATATTGTTTATGAAAAAATCATGGTAATATTGCAGCTAAAATTTATGAACATAGATCTTGTCCACATTCCTGTAAGGATATGACTCTCCTACTACACATATGTGACAACAGATATGTTAATAGCCTTTTTCAATGATGGAGACAAAATTTTGCTAGGCATGAAATTTACTTCAGAAAGGGGGTGTAGGCTTTGGACAGCATTATCTCTGTGATTCCTATTACTTAAAAAAAAAAAAAAAAAGAAATCTCGACTACATTAAACTAATATAAAGCAAGCAGATATTACTGATTCAAAAACAGGTAAAAAAACTAGAATTCTCATTTGGTCTTTGTTTATTTAATTTGATATATACTAAAAATATTTAAAATATTACATTGTGTTAACAATAATTTTGTGCAAATGTGGTATGCTAATGCTAGGCATATATTATCCAGCCATGTAACTATGAGTGCAATAATTAATTTTAACTGCAGGAAAGCAGATTAATCGCTTGTGAAAACTTAAACTTGCACATCATTTGTCAATGTTTATGTCACAAAAGCTCTCCAGTATCTTAACTTCATGCACATGCATTAAAATTATCTAATAATATTTCACACCATATTAATCAAATATGATGAATAACAAAGGACAGGCTCGTACAATGTTCTTCTTACATGAGATTTCTAAGTCCTTAGCAAATTAATGGCTTAGGTGTGCAGTGACTGGTAAATACTACAATGTCATGACCCTATTACAGCTCATATTCAGCCTTCAGCATTAGTGATCATTTACTGTAGCACTAAGGTCTTTTAATGTCAGTGTTTATCACAGTCATGGAGAAAGTGAGATCATGTCTTACCATACCTTGTTAAGAAATGCAAAAAATAAGTAGACATCATAAAAACTGCTCAAAATAATCTAGTTAGTATTGAAATCTCCATTGTGATTCTACAAAAAAAAAAAAAAAAAAAAAAAGAGAATGTGTGTATGTGTGTGTGTGTGTATCTCACTATTGTTTAGGACACATATCAGTTGTGTTTTGTTTGTTTGCTTTTTTGATAAAATACATATTTAAACTGAGTTTTCCATTAACGTGCCATTTCTTATTTATAAAATAATTCTAGAAATTTAATTACGATTAAAGGTGAATAGTTTCAGTAGTGTTTTGAAGTACAGCTAACATACTGAAATATTTACTAAATACCTTTGCCATTATTGTGAGGGGATTGATGAGACATTTCTTATGCACTTTGCTAATTTTGTGGCACATATTTGGCTCCATCTTGATGTGGTTGATTGTTAAAAGTAGTATTGAGTGCATGAGTTCCATTTTATTCAATTTATATTTTAAAGTCCTCTCTCTCTCTCTCTCTCTCTCTCTCTCTCTCTCTCTCTCTCTCTCTCTGTCTCTTCTCTTTCCCTCCCCTGTGTGTGTCTGTATGTGTATGATGTGTGTGTTTGTGTGTGTGTGTATGTGTGTGTATAAGAATATGTACATATGAATGGTAATGCCTGAAGAAACGAGATGTGTCACATTCCTTTGTGCTAAAGTTACAGATTGTTTTGTTTCTCTTGAAGCCACTGCTGGTAACCAAATTAAGGTCCTTTGCAAGAACAATACTTGCTCTTAATTATGGAACCATCTCTGCAGCCTCTGTACAAGAAACTACTAACAAAATGGTTGGAATGTTCACCACCAACAAGAGCTGAAAGTTTAAGTTGAACATGGTTCTTACTGTCTTAAACACAAGAAACTTCACTTTGCTAAATACAGTCCTTTATTTCTAACCTTTCCTTTAAAGTACCCACAGAGCTTAGCCTAGATCTTATTCCATTTCTGAAAGTGAAATCCTTCAGATTGACCTTGGTTGCTTGGTTTTCACAGATTGTTTTCATTCTTAGAATTACTTAGGTTACCTCTGCCTCTAAAAGCATAAACACACCTTGAGATGTCTATCTTCTCTTTCCTTCCTTCCTTCTTTCCTTCCTTCTTTCCTTCCTTCCTTCCTTCCTTCCTTCCTTCCTTCCTTCTTTTCCTTTTTCTTCTCTCCTCCTCCTCCTCCTCTTTCTCTTCCTCCTCCTCCTTACCCTCCTCCTTCTTCTTCTTTTTTTTTTTTTTTTTTTTTTTTGAGGAACAAAAACATGTAGAAATCAGATCTGAAATCTGCTGGTGGGTGCAGATTATACACCAGGATAGGAAGTTAGGGTTTAAGATACTTCAATAGAAAGGAAATGACTCATATCCACACTGCTATGTAACAGACTCACTAAATTTAGCTTTTCTTTAGTGTAAAACCTGATGTTTTTATAGTAATATGAAACTTTGTTTTACCAAACTGTAATTTTCTTACTGCCCTCTCCTACCTTTCAGTCAATTATTACATCTTTCATTAAGTAGATGTTATGATATATTTAGCACATATAATCATCTTGTAAAAATCTGAGCTGATTTCACAGAAGAACCTGACTTAAGAAATGTTGTCCAGTAAACTAGGTAAGATTGAAAGGGCCTGGCTTCCATTTTAGTTGTTAGACAAAACACTAACACACTTGGGAGAATGCATTCTTTATCCTTTACAGAAAAGGATATGCATATTTACAAAGAAATGTTATGCAGATTTATTGTCATAAATGAAATTTATATGATTATGTCCATCTCTAAGGTGTTACTATTTCCTAGGAAACATCAGGTATACTGAAACAGCATAAGCAAATACCAAAATATATTAGCTAAGTACTCTTATCAGAAGCAATGGAATAAAAGTGTCCATCCACATGTCTATTCAAAAGCTACCTAAATTTGTATTGATTTGCATTAAATATCTCTTAACTACTTTTGACATCCATTCTAAGATTTACAGTAGATCAGATTAAGGAAATAATAGACCACTTTTGCATTCAGCAATTTTACTTCTCTGTAAGGTGACAGTGACAATTAGTGCAAACCACAGCAAAATGCTATGGATCAAGCTTGAATACAGAAGTGAAGTATTTAGATTTTAGAAATATTCACATAACTAAATGGTTTACAATGTGTAATCAAATGAAATTTCTACCCAAGATCCCTAAAAAATGTAAATAGAGTTTAAGAATCAAAAGATTGCTCCTAACATTGCTAATCAATTGAGAATTCATGCTTTCTAGAAATTTTACTCAATTTATGCAAAATAAATGTTTAATTTTTCTTTTAAATAACCTTTATGTAACTGATGAAGCTGTCACAAAAATTACTAAAACTGGAAACTAGTGAGACTTGAAGGAGTTGGGGAGAGTTTCTTCATGCCCACCTGGTGAAACTGAGTTTCTAAAATTGTCACTTGTCAAGACTTTGCCAGACACACCCAAGTAAGTCATAAGTTGCAGATAATCTCTGATCTCCTAAAAAAATTTTATTTTCTTCATATTGCAACTATTCATAGAGTATCTTCAAAAATGTATATTTGTAACATAGGTAGGCAATACTATTAAAATAATATTAGCAAAATGAAAGAAAAAGAAACAATCTTTCAACCACATAAAGTGTATAATTGATATAATGATATTTTATTTCTCTATTGTCTTTCTCTATGGCATAGGTCCTACCAAACCTGAGGGTAATGGAGCAGCTATTTTACAGTCTAGACAAATATCTAAAAGAAAAAGGGCCCCATCTTTCATTTCTGCAGTCATGTTTTGCCACTGTACCATTTTGTGTTAAGTTGAAATGCCAAAATAAATGTGGTGTTATATTCAATTTCCACAGCAACTACTATCTTATTCTTAATCCAATTTATTCTCGAGTCAATGAAATTATCACATTATAATTAACTAAGCTCAAAGTACTAAAAGGCAAGCTTTCCTTTTTGCCATTGTTCATTTGTTGGAAAATATGTCCATTAAATGATAACTAAATGATGCTGACAATATGGGATGGATGGTTGTCTCCATTTGTGTATAGGGAGAGATTTTACTTGTAAGGTAGATGGAGACCCAGGATTTTCAATTTCTGCAAACACACTTTGATTTACAAATAATTGCTTTAGATGCATGAGATTATTGGATATCTCTCTCTTTCTCTCTCTCTTTCTCTCTCTCTCTCTTCTTCCCTCCATCCTTTGTTCCCACCCTCTCCCCTCTGCCCTTCTTCCTTCCCCACCTTCTTATGTGTGTATAGAGACCAGAGAATGGCCTGGTGTTTAATTGCTATCTGTCTACACTGTTAAATGTGTTTGTTTTGATTTTTGAGGCACGATCTCTTACTGGCCTATTTGGTGTTCATCAGATAGGCCAGGCTGGTTGACCAGTGATCTCAGAGATCTACTTGTCTCTTCATCCCAAATACTAGAGTTAGAAGTGCACATAGCAATCACCACCCCTTTTCTTGCCTTAGTCTTGGGGATGAACTACAGCCTGAATAAAGTCAAGCACTTAACCTGCTAAGCCATTTCTGTCTCTTCTTGGATTCAGTGTATCACTGGTATGTTATGGTGCCAGTGCCAAAGTGTATACTGGTGATGGCACCTCAGTTAAAGGAAGCTGGGAGAGAGGAGGTAGAAATGATATCTGAATAAAAAGAGATTCACTTCTCCAGCACTGCCAAAAATAGTATATAAGATGAAGGAAAATTGAAATGTTGAGATTTCTTTTTAAATCAACAGACTTCTTCCTCTTAGGGCCGTTTATCAATTTCAGTATGTAGGTGTGCTTTGTAACTTCTTCAAAGTTTCAAAGTGAATATTTCTCTCTATGGAAATGAAGTTTTCATCAATTAGATAACTATCACAATGCAGCCAATAACACTGTGTGGGAGGAGATTTTTGCCATACCAGTTTATGAAATGTTACCTTGGAGAACTAGAGATTTCACAGGAAATTGATTCAGAGAGCTACTGAGACAGACTTCTAACCCAAACATTACATATTACTGGAGTTGGATGAATATTTTAGATATACAAAACTCAAAATTGGAATGAGACAGTAAATATTAGCTGATGATTTGGACATATCACTGCTTAGCATTTGGTGACTTATTATAGCCATTGGGGTTAGCTGATCAATTAGCCCAAGACCAGGTTTATGATGACCTGGTGATATTTGAATGGCCAGGACATTGCCATATGTGCTCTTTTTATTGTGCTTGAATTAATAAATGATCCTTATTTGAATAAATATCTCCTTTTACTCATTTTGAAGGAGTCAATACAATGAGAATACCTCAAGTATGAGGTGTAGTTACTGGACTAAAAATTCTGAGACGATCGGTTTCTCTCAGATCTTCTTGATAATGAGTGTAGAAAGGTGGAATAAGTTTCTTGGGGATTGTTTGCATAGGTTTTAGAAGACTACACACCATGACACAGCCATATGGCCTTTGTTTTGGGTGGGCTGTGTGCCAGCAGGACTCATGAAGAGCCAGAGTATATGGCAGAGAAATTATTGTCTTGACTGAGCTCAGCCATATTAATGCTTAAAAGAAATTACAACAATCTTTGCTACATTCACTGAAACAAAATGATTACAGGAAAGAAGTGAGTGAAAACTGCATATTTCCACAGTCAATGAGCTTGCATTTCTGGAGCCAGTGAGAGTTTAAACTGTACATCTGACTGTACAGTAATCATGTAGGATCTCTTAGTTTCATTTTTTTATTCCTTAGTGCTCTGCAGTTACTCTCTTGATTCACTTCTCTTGAATCTTACTTAAGTATTTATAAGTACTTTATACACTATATTTCACCAATACAGTATGTAAATTAAGTTTGTTCTTACTTTAATATTGTAAATGAATGGTTTGTTCTGAGATATTCATTATTTCCTACAGAAAGGCGGCCATGTGTACTATGTCAACTGCTCTTGTATTGTTGACATCAACCTTCCTTTTACTGACACATGGGTCAGTTGTTAATTCTTGAAATCAGGTTGCTCCTTAGTTACCAAGAGGCTGGCTGAGTCTCAGCATCCTCATGTGTGCAGCACTGAGCCAAGTCTGACAACCCTCCTGTGGCCCTGTTGTGAAGAACTTCAGACTAATTCAGGTAGAAAGAGCTCATGGAGCAACCCTGAGGCTGCATGAAGACATGGAGATGTTCACCAAGATATCAGCTGCTCCAGCTACTTGCACTAGCTACCTTGTGACCACAATACATACTTATTAAACTTTTTTTGTGTGTATCTATATTTACTCACATTGAACATATGTACAGCTCTGAGCTCCGTCCAGGTGGCTAGATCTCCCAGTTTTGCATATGAGGAAACACTGACTGGCACACTCTTCATATCATCACCAGCAAACAAATTTCCCAAAAGTTAATGTAGGAACCATATCTAATGTAAGCTGTTGCACAACCAAATCAAGCATGCATTTGCTATTTTAGATGACCTGGTCATTTATAACAAAGACAATCTAAAAATGGGAATTTTACAAATTCTTAGTGCTCCTTAAAATTCATAACTAAGTATCATTTTCACATTTATATCTAATAAAATCAACTCTGAGCCTTGATACAAGGTGAGAGGGTAGTCACTATTACATTATGCAAATTTATAAATGCATATTTATATGCTTAAAATAACCAAAGGATTCTAACCATGAAACTTTTTGGGGGAAAAGTAGTGGACATATAATACTTTAATGCAGAGCAAATAAAATTTTAATAAATAATTGGTTTTAAGGATTTTATACATTGCTTTGGGACATACCTATATTCCCTTATTATTTCCTCTGTTTGATATTTCCAGATCTTGTAAAGTTGCCGGTAATTAAGATTTATGTTAGGATTTATGTGCTCAATCTCTTACTCCATGACACATCTCTCATTTAAGTTTTCCATGAGGTGCTTTTTGTGCCTTTAGTGCCTTAGCATCGTCTAAATAGCAATACAGAGATGGGTAGCTGTGTCTTTTCGAGTATTCACATTTTATATTGATGTGGCTTTTGATATGAAAGAGCAAGAACTTTCTTCCTGATGTGGTGTAGGTTTTCAAGAAAGTTTGATGGGCAAGGATTCTATTCTTAGACTGCAATGTCAGAGGCTCCTTCCCACATAAAGAATAGTCTTTTATCTAAAATGACTTATTGAAAAGATTAAAGATTGTTCTTAAAGTCTATTTTTAACAGTCTTTGTCTGAAATGACCTTAAAGTATGACGTATGACTAAATTTAATAGATCTTTCAAATAATGTATTGGCTGACTTTGACAATTAAAATAGAAAACTTTTGTTTATTATTGTTAACAGTATATGTGCATATACAATTTTTGGGTGGTGTGTGATGTGGTATGTATATATGTGTGCACACACATGCGCATTTGTATGTGTGTTATGTGTGTAGTATATGAGTGCATTTGTGTGTGTAGTGTGTGTGTGTGTAGTGTGTGCGTGTGTGTGTGTGTGTGTGTGTGTGTGTGGGTGGGTGTGTGTGTGTAAAACAGAGGGAGAGAGAGAAAGAGAGTCGTGTACCATAGTGAACATATGGATGTCCCTGGATGAGTCAGTTCTCATCTTCTATCAGGTGGGCTGAGATTGAACCCAAATCATCACCATTGTGCTGAGCGTGCCTTGACCCACTGAGAAGTCTCATTTGTGGACTTTATACATTTAAAAAACATAGATACTTCCAAATCAGAATAATTTCCATTAGCAAGTAAGGGGAATTTGACAGACATTTTGTATGGAAGCTTCCAGATGAATGCAAATATTTACTTTTTAAAAAATTGTAGCAATTAAGTTTATATAAATCAAGTACAGTGATAGTATTAGCTGACAATAGGAAAGAAAAAAGTCTGAATAGGAAAGGTGGAAGAAATAAAGAAAACATGTGGGAAAATGGCATGAAAATTAATGCTAGAAAAATGAGAGTCAGGCACAGTGAATATATAAAGAGACCAAAAGCACCAGAGGCTAAATGTGACACCATAGTTACAGCGAGCCGAGTTTTATCACTTCTGAAGTGTGTGCTGAATGCTGTATTATCACATTTCTTACAAGTTTGCCTCTTAATCATTTTAACAAAGAGGTCAGGAAAATAAAGTTGCTCAAATGTATGTGCTTATATTTTTTCAATCTGAAAATCTATATTCAATCAATATAGTTTTCAAATAAAGAACTTGTTACTATTTGTCCACCGAAACTTTGTGTAAAGGTATATATATATATATATAGACCTTTATTTTTATTGATAAGATGGTTAATTTTAATCATGATATGTCACTATCTGTAGAATTTTACACTTAAGGGTACCTTCACAGTACGTGCTTACATAGACATATAGTCTGAAGTAATTCTATTTGCTTAGTTCACTTAGCTCCCTTTTTAAGAAAAAAAAACATTGATTTACACATTTATGTGTATGCCTCCTTGTCTATATCCAACAGAAAGTCTTGCTTCTCCTGGAACTGGAGCAACCCATGGTTATGCACCACCTGATTTGGCTTCTGGATACTGAATCTAAGTCTTCTACATGAGTAAGAAGAGATCTTAACCATTAAGCACTTTTTCATTACATCTAGAACATTCCACCTCATAAATGGACAGCAATGAAGTCCTAATACCTACAATCATTGGTGGCCGCTGTCTTATCGTCCTCCCACTGACTAAAGGAGTAACAACTGAAAGAAGGTGTCAGGTCACTGGGGCACTCCTCAGGTATGTCCTCCTAGAGGTCAACAACCCCCCAATAAAAATGCAAGAGCTCAAGTTAGAAGAAGTCTCCAACCATTTCAGATCTATTTCCTGGACTTGCAAAAGCTTCCTTAGAGAGCTGCCCAAGAGGAATGGATCTAAGCTATTTTCTCAATCCTGCACAGATGGTTCATAAAACACATAGATTTATATCACAAGTCTCAAAATACCTTTCTGCTTGACAAGTACTGCCTTATTTTATTGAGGCTATACACATACATGGGATACTTATCCATAAACCTTCAATTCTATGGAGCCAAAACCTGGAAGGAAGATATGTATTAGACATATTGGCAAGTACTCCTTGGTCTTTCTGAAAATTTATATTTCATTTTTGTCATATAGACACTGATATGCTCTAAATTATTATATTTGTTTGATATTGTCTAGATAGCTCCAGTAGCTAAGAATAGGAAATAGAAGATGTTTAATCACAATGTGAGCAGTATAGAGCCTCTAAAGATCAGACCACCTCCAGGCCAAGCCCCTGCCTTTCGCCATGGAGACCATAAAGCTGAATAATGTAACCATTGTGTAATTTCAAAGCAGCTTCTATCAAGCCATGGTAGCAGATGCATTCACACATTTCCAAGATGCTTCTTGGCATCCACATGATACAACAGGTGTGGCTGTTACACACTTGATAATTAAATCTGGTCAATTACTTTAAAGTCTGGAAGAATCTGTTCCATTTTCAATTATGAAGCCATATATTTAAAAATTATATATTTATTGAACCATGGAAGCATGATTTAAGAAATTGGAATAACCTAATAATTTTACAACCAATAACAAAGCCAATGACACACTTATCTGAACAGATTTTAATCTACATATATGATAATAATGTAAATACATATCAATTGCAAAATGCAGGTATCAGTAAAGGTCTCTGTCCCTTGTGACCTTGTATCAGATCTGTCAGTTCTGCTGAATACAGAGCTGTGTCTTCATGAGTTTATCTTCTAGATCTTATAATAATGCATTAACTGTGTGAATTGATTTCCCTTGTTATTCTGCTATTCATTGATTTAGAGTGCGTGTTTGTGTAATGTGGATGTATATGTCACATCACTATGCACATGAGGCCAGAGAATAAACTGGAATTATTAGTTCTAACTTTATATTATGTGGGTCCCAGGAATAGAACTTAGGCAATCAGGTTTCCTCCTCCTCTTCCTCCTCCTACTCCTCCTCTTCCTCTTCCTCCTCCTCCTCTTCTTCTTCCTCCTCCTCCACCACCACCACCATCTTCTTCTTCTTCTTCTTCTTCTTCTTCTTCTTCTTCTTCTTCTTCTTCTTCTTCTTCTTCTTCTTCTTCTCTCTCTCTCTCTCTCTCTCTCTCTCTCTCTCTCTCTCTCTCTCTCTCTCTCTCTCTCTCTCTCCCTCTCTCTCTCTTTCTCCCTCTCTCTCTTTTTCTCTCTCTCTCCCCTTTCTCTCCTCCCCTCTATGTCTCCCATCTTCTTCATTAACAAAATCACTGTGTACCTTCATTCTATCAGTACATTTGTACTACTATATTGCAGGCACTCTACCTTGCATTAATTTCTTTGAACCTTTTTTATTCCCTTTTCAAATATTGATCCCATTGATTTTAGATCATGTGCTACATACCTGGATACTAAGTACATAGCCTTATTTCTAAGTACATACATATTTCTAGATATTTTCAAAGTCACCTATTGATCTTCAGGAAAATTCTTTGTCTGGCTTGGTTTTGTTGGTGTTTTCTTAACTTTAACTTCCTTTAGTGTGGATTATTCTGCTTTCCTGCATATCCTGACATTTTGTACTTTGTTACACTTTTTTTAAGCTGTGACATTTTTATAACAGACGTGTCCACTTGCAACCACATATTCGATTTAGTATCTTACTGTCCCAACTGATTGATATTGAGATTGTAGAATGATTTATCTTCAGAACTCTGAATGCAAAGCCCTGCTGACTTCCACATGTCCTTCCTGCTGCTGAGAACCCCAAGTGAATATATGTCTGGTTTTCCTTTGAGGCCAGTGCAAAATCTACTGCTTCTCTCTCTTCAGAAGTTTTGAAGACATATCCTTTGTTCCAGGTATGTTAACATCTAAGACAATCCATCTATGGATCATTCCTTTTTGACCAGTAAATCCATTTTTTTAACACTAAAGTCTTTTGTCTCTTTTCAAGTCTAGAAAATTTTACTTTATATTGTGACCTTTGCTTTTGTTTCCTGATTTCTTGGCTCTGTTAAGCTACCTTAATATTACTCCATTTATTGAAAATTTTCTTGTCATAATCTCTGACTTTTTCACCTTTTCCCCAAAATAGGAGAAATTTCCTTAACATTTTCTTCAATTCCTTTAAAGTACCTTTCAGAGATACATTTCATTTAAAACTTTCAAACTTTAAACAAAGACTGTCTTCAAACTGACATAGAAAAAAAGTTGGTTTTACCTCTCTTCTCTAGCCAATATAAAAACTGGAGGGATGGAAATCGAAATCTCCTATTAAATTTCCAGAGAACTGACTTAATAGAAAAAATTGGAAATAAGAAATTAGGAGAGAGGACAAATTGAGTCACAACTTTTTGAAGCAAAATCTTAAGAATGGAAATTACTTTTTGTGTTTGTTGGTTTTCTCTGTTGGTATCATATTATTCATTTCACTAACTTTTGGTTGTTGTTTTTGTTTTGTTGTTGTTGTTTTTGGTTTGGTTTTGGTTTTGGTTTGGTTTGGTTTTTTTGTTGTTGTTGTTGTTGTTGTTGTTGTTGTTTTGCTTACTCCAGATTTTTTTCTTCATAGTTTTATGATTTTCTGAAGCAAAAGTTAAATGACTGACTTTAGCCCTCCATTTATAACATATTTCACATTGCAAACACCCGTCTGAGCACTGCTTTCAGAATATCCCACAATGTTTGATAAGTGGTACTTACACTTTTCAGTTGTCTTTAACCTGCAAATTAACAGGAATAAAAGTCATGGAATACAGGTGTGCTAGTAACTGCTTCATTACCATGACAAAATACTCAAGGAAAACAACTTAAAATAGGAAAGAGTGAGGTGACAACAAAAACTTGAAGCAGATTCTGGTTACACACACTGTTAGTAAGCAGTGTGAGCTGAACACTACCCAGCCTGCTTTCTGCCTTAAGTCCAGTGCCCCAGCCCATGCAATGGCACTGCCCACATTTATGATGGGTCTTCCTACTTCAACCAAATCTAGAAAATACTTCACAGACATGTACAGGGGCTCATCTCCCGGGGTCAAGTTGACAACAAATACTAGCCACTACAAATGAATGATTTTAATCTGCACTGAATGTTTCCTAATACACTAAAAATGTTCATTAATGACTAAAATCAGGAAACAAAAGTAAAGCTTTAAATACATATAATACCACTTTTAAATTTATAAAGATTCTAAGGATCCCTTAGTACTTTTGAGGTACATTTTTATTACCATTTCCTCTCAGTTCACAGGAGCACTCTCTTCATTCTTGCTGTGGCTCGTAATAGAAATAAGCCTCTTCTGCTTCCTTGTAGTTTAACATTATTTCTTCATCCTGCAATAATTAGGGTGAGGAAGTTTCTAGTGTTCTAATAGCTGATGGGTGACCTATGTTTTTTCTCCTCATATTTATGAATGAATGACCATATCTATTATAAAAGGTTACTCAGATTTTTTTTCTATAACTCTAGGGTGGTCTTCCTTCCTCAGCCCTTCACGAACTGACTACAAGTTCAAGTCCCCTAGATGAGCTCTGGTGTTTGGAAATGTCAGCCTATTATATAAATGTGGGAAGCTAGATAGAAATACACTATGCTATGTCTACCCATGAAGGAATGTAGAAGTTTTGGCTCTGGGCAGCAACACAGAATAGTAGCAGTAATTACTCTTCTTGTGTTCAATTACCACCATATTTAACCTTGAGAAAAGGGCTCACACAAAAAGGAAATGTTCTGTGTTGTATGTGTGTATTTCTTGTGTTTTGTGTGCTTGTACACACTTCCATAATAACAAACAATTTTACATATTATCTGATGTTATCTCTGTTTTATTTCATTCTCTATTTGTCTTGAATTTGTGCAAAAGGATTAGGTTTACTTCAGAAAACTTGAGAACAGTGCGAATTTGCTTCTCGTATTATTTCCTCAGAGACTATCTAACTGTGGATAGCACTATTTTATTTATGCTATTCCAAATATTGTCCACAGTTCAAATATTTATCATATTTCTGTCTTTCTGATGGACCAATTTTTACTTTATAGCCAGGTTTTATGAATAATGTTTTTGTAATCCTTTCTGACAAGTGTTTTAGGAAGCAAAGGCAACAATGGTTTGTCTTTTGTTGTTCTTGAACTTGAATCACAAAACCTTTCAGTAACATTCTCCATCAAACATGCTAAACATCTTCATTTTCTTTAAGTGATAGCATAATATTTTACTGAGCCAGAACTCCATCATGCATTTTCTAATTGTGCATATTTATCATCTTCTCATGTTTTACATTTAATAGAATATTAGACAATGAATTTTCTTTTTTCAATCAGCTTTTGCCTTCTTTTATTTACTTTGGACCAATTCCCAGAAATAGGATTACTGCGTCTAAGGAGATATTTGTTTATATGGTCCAAATGGCATTCCCAGGGAGTAATGCCAATGTACAGTGACACCAAGAGTAGATGCAATAACAGCTTTAGTGCACTTTTTCAAAACTGGGCTTTAAAACTATTTTAAATATTTGCTTCTCTGTGACTTTTGAACTTTTTCTTAATTAGTTTGTTAAGACTCTAATTATGACTTTTGCCTGACTAATTAGTAAAACAAGTGGTTTAAAAGCAATCCCTTTGATTTCTTTTTTTAATTAAAGCATGGACTTTATTTGGACTTGTTCAATTTTAATGTATTAATTTTTAGGTACTAATTAAGAAAATGTAGTTACCACATTTTCATTCATAATTTCACCTTTCTCTGCTTCTCAACTAAATCCATGCTCCATTTTCACTACTAATAAATTACTTTTTACTGAGCAAACTAGTTTCCTTTTAGCCTGTGTAATTATAAAACACCAAATAGAAAATAATACTCCATTTCATTTTAAAATATCAAAAAATTCTTCCTCTTGTGCTTACCAGGAATTGTGTACAACTAATATATAATTACTTAGAGATAAGATTTCTTCTGGGACTATATGCCATGTAGACATCTCTCAGTGTCTATGACTAACTACTTTCAAGACCCTAAGGATATTAAAAGAGTTAAGTCTCATACAAAATAACAAATTTGCATAAAGATTTTGTGTTTCATTTTGCTTAAAGATAATAATTCACTTCGCAGAAAAAATCTACATGGTTTCAGCCTAGAGTAGAATAAATTACTTGATGATATTTTGGCATATATCCTGTCCAAAACAAATTTTTTTTGGTTCCTACTTTTCCTGTAAAAATAAGAGTCAGATCACCAGCAAGCTGATAAATACCTACAAGGTAAAATAATATGTGCTCAGTGGAGTAACTAAAAACTCTATCTTTGCAATAACATGTGAACAGAATATGTAAATGTTAACAAAGCTAGTACCAAATGGAAACAATTACAGCACATTCAGATGTACTTACTTTGTAATCTATGGATGGTAGCAGTGAAGACATGTTGTATGCTAGTGATCAGCTGCATAGCAGAAAGTCTTACAAACTCTTTGATTTAAAGTGTCTGTAAGAGTCCAGGTACTGGAAACCTGGTCTCTAACAGCAGTGTTAGAAAGTAGAATATGCTAGGAGATATACAAGTCACAGGAGCTTCTCATTCATTTGAATCTAATGTTTGAGACCTACAAATAATTGATTAAATAACTTTCTTTCAAGAAATATATGATTGTTTTATTTGATTTCCAAGAAAACATTATGAAATTATGTATATATATGCACACACATATATATGTATATGTATAATTTTTGTTTGTATGTTGTATATGTGTGTATACATAATCTCATAATGTATATGTTTGGGTGGATAAATGAGGGTGTATATGTGCATGTATTCATGAGCAGGTGGGCATAATTTTAAATCTGGAGTTTTTCTCAATCATGCCCACTTTATTTACTGAGGCAGGGTATACTTCTGAACTCAGACTTACCAATGTCGTTATTCTAACCAGCCAGTTTGTCCAAGGGATCCTTTGTCTCAGCCTCCTTAGACCACTATGTCTGCCCAGTATTTTATATGGTTGCTGAGCCTCTAAACTCTAGCTCTCACATTTGTACATGTTATCCATTGAGCTATGTCCCCAGCCCTATTGCCTGATTTTAGATGAAGAATATAAAATTCAGGAAGTTTAAATAGTTTGTCCTATATTATATAGTTTATCAATAAGCATGTCTAGATTGTCAGAGCCAAAGTTCTATAGCATAACAGTCTCCTAATGAATTTAATAGGGTTTATCTTTAGTGAGTCAAGTTAGAGACTGATAACAATTCAATAACTGATGAAAATAAAATCCATTTTCATATAGATATATATCATTCACATTTTAATTAATAAGATAGATGTTATATCAGAAGTGATTATTACATATATAGCACAATTTTTTTTAGCAATGCCAATTAAAGCTTGTCTGATTTAATAGTTTAAATGAACATAGCCTGACAAGATATTTTCCTTTCTTTTAGCAAACAGAGATGGTGCATTTAAGAATTAAACAAACACCTGTAGTCATTTTTCTTGCATGATCTTCCTCTGCTTCCAGGCAGTGCCAATGTAATCTTGCTGGAACACTAAAGGGAAAAAAGACACATACCCTGGTATCAGAATTCCTACCTGAATAGAAACAGCTGTTCATATAGAGTTGTTTTTCACCCCAAAGCTGTAGTAAAAGTTGATAGTATAGTTGTGGGTCACTCAGGCTCTATTCAGGAGAGAGCTGAGTAAAATTGTTATTATATAGAATTTTAATCTAGCAGCATGGCTCATCTGGCAAGGGCTCATATCCAAAGGTATGATCCAGCCAGAATGCAGAGATACCTTGTATCTTGTATGCTTTGGCTAGAATACAAACACATTCTTAGTACATATCTTTAATCCCTAAGAATGAAGGTAAAGTTAGTTTGTAGAAAGAATCAGCCTCTTTTGAAAGTGACATCTAATTGAGAGACAGACAAAGTGATGAGTCAGAGAAAGATTTGACAGAATGAGTCAGAGATAGGATATGCCCAGACTCACACAAGAGCAGCAGAGAAAGAGACTGTTTAAGAACAGTGGAGAAGAAAGAAGCAGTTCAGTTGAGTGAAGTTCATTTGAGTACAGTTGAGATCAGTTCGGTTTGAAGCAGTTTAGTTCAGAACAGTTCAGTTCATAGAGTTCAGAGTGATCCAGCCAGTCAGAGTTCAAAAAGCATAAGCTTATTCAGCAATAAGCCTCTGAGATAACAATTATATCTGGTGATTAAAGGTTACTTTTACACATGGGCAGTATGCCTGTCACTCCATCTAATCATGTTCATGATTATAGACTGTAAGATCCTAATAACTTGTTTATTTCAGGTGGGGGAAGTGATGTGTTTTGAAATAATGTCATTGGAAGGTCCTGAAAGTAGTTATCCTTACTGTTGTTTATTTTTCCATCAAAAGTCTTGAATCATATTAAATACTCACATTAAAACCTAACAAAAGCATAACATTTTCAAAAAGGTATTGTTCTTTTAACAAGGGACTGAAAATTTAAAAAAATGTGTACATCGTATTGAATCAAGAGTTTGAGACAGAGCATGAATCTTTTTTGTTACTAGATTCTCCATCAACCTTGTCAACCTGTTGACATTAAACTTTCGTTTTCAGGGACTGGTCCCATTCCTCATCTACTTGGATCTTTGCTTTGACTAACATTTCTTCCAGTGAGGTCTAAGTGCCCTTCATACGATTTGAATGACCATGCTGTACATTTTAAATCTCTTTAATCTTCATCTTGAGATATGAAACATTACTGTTATAGCTGTTTCAGAAAGAAGAGTATATAATAAGTGCTTACTGTATCATATATTATTTATTCTAAAATGTTCTAGAGGCTGAATGATGTGCAATAATACACTGGTTATTCCCAAGATGTATAGTCAGAGATTTCTATATGATGTTATTGTACCTGTTTGGGAACCTTTAAGAAACTAGATGATTTGATGCAGAAAATCTCTAATTTTGCACATTTTAAAAGTAGAATTTTTGTTTATAATTTTGGTGTTTCTGGATTCTCTTCATGAGTCAAAAAAGAGAATATGTTTTTCAATGTACATCAAAATAACTACATAAATTTAGATCTATGTTCCATCTTTGTATACCATCTAGTTAGGTAAATAGATGATAGAGATAGATAAATAGATGATAGATAGATAGATAGATAGATAGATAGATAGATAGATAGATAGAGGTTTTTCTTGTTGGGCAAAGGTATCAAAGCTTATTACAATCTCTGTCCCAACCAATGGTGATAAAAATAGATGCAGACATAAGGAAACAAAGTGTGTTAAGTGAATTTTCTGTGAAGAAATGTGGACAAATATCTTCTCACTCCAAGTGTAGTGCCAAAATAGAACAAAGGGATCACTCCATCCACTTCTACCTTGATGAGTCATTTACAGAAACATGGCTATGGAGTTACTAGAGTATGAGGAACCATCTATATCACCCAAAATATCTCCCTAGTATGTATGATAACTTCTCTAAGCTGCATAGATGGAGTGCCCCTTTCAAAGGCTTTTCAACCTTCTAAATCCTCTAGCAGCTCCTGAGGCTACATGTAGCCAGAAAAGTATTACATACAGGAGATGGGGGTGGCAGTGAGCAAAAGGTAGTGAATGCGTGTTTCATAGGGTGAGATTTTTAATGACCCTCCTTAGCTCTTTCCTCTGTGAGGAGCCATCCACGTACTTATGATCTTGAGGGTCTTTTGCAGTTGATAAAGATTGTTCTAAGGCTATTAAGCTCTAAGGATAGAAAGATACTCTTCCCCAAAGAATATTTTACCCTATGGAGAAAATAGAACAGAGTGGTCCTTATACGGCACTTTGGTCTATTCACTATCATTTCATCTTTCTGTTTATATTTTTAATCTTTATTTGCTATTTGGGGTAACCATTCTGAAGAATATTAACTTGCATCTCATTCCTCAAACTAAGATGTGAGCAATTGCATAAAACAGGAAATGTCAGATAATTGATTCCAAAGGGAATTCAGAGGTTAGAATTGTAATTTCCTCTAAAGGAAACGCTCCTGTTTTGAATCTTTAGTAGCTGCGTCTAGATTATTAACAACCCTACTTATATGTGATGGACAAGTAATAATGTGGCCATCTATCTACAAGACAGCAGAGCTGAATACATTTCTAAGTTTATAAATGATTTTTAAAAGCCCTGCAGACAAATTTCATTAAAGCAAAGAAGAAAAATCTGGTAAATGGAGTCTTTGGATTGTATTGATGAACAAATCTCAACTTTCTACAATTGCTAATAAGGCTCTTGAAGGTAAAATAAATAAATACTTCCTGGTTGTTAAAAGCAAAATACTTTGAGAATGAATACAAGCAAACATTCTTTTTTTTTTTTTTTTTTTTTTAAAGCTGAGGACCAAACCCAGGGCCTTGCCCTTGCTATGCAAGTGCTCTACCACTGAGTGAAATCCCCAACCCCAAGCAAACACTTCTTAAGCTGGCCAGGAACATTAAAGAGTGTCTTCCATGGCAGTGTCAGCCTTAGAAAACTCTACAGAAGTTCAGCATTAAAAAGAAAAGAAAATTGGGGCTAGGGGCTAGTTAAGTAGGAAAAGCACTTGTCTTGTAAGTGTGTGGACTTGAGTTCTGGCCATCCAAAAGGACTCTTTCTAACAAATCATTGATTGATATA
The DNA here is from genome assembly GCF_011762505.2 of Arvicanthis niloticus. Taxonomy (NCBI): domain Eukaryota; kingdom Metazoa; phylum Chordata; class Mammalia; order Rodentia; family Muridae; genus Arvicanthis; species Arvicanthis niloticus. Next base: position 53,910,251 of record NC_047665.1, on the reverse strand, counting down.
TATTTTGATACAAGGAGAGATATTTCAAATAAAGCATAGAAACAGTTCCAATGAAACCATTTATTTATTCACTCATTCACCACGTATGCCATATCATGTGCTGAGTGTCTGAGTCTTTCAGAAATTGAGACAGAATAAAGAAAATGGCATATCTTTTTATCCATGAAGTTTAATGAAATCCACAATGTAGAAACATCAGTTCAATAATTTGTTTAACTGGACAAAGCCTGCACAGATTGACAAAATGATCCCAACATAGAATACATTTTATAAAACATCATTTAATCAATATACCATGACTATCTATCATGGACCAAATTTGGTGCCATCATCCCAAGTGCTGATATTCACTGCCTATCTAATGGAGAGACTAGATAGTACACAGAAGTAAAAGAAAAATCAAGGCACAATAGAAAGAAACTAAACAGTGATAGATTGATCCTATGATATGATTGGCAAAAGAGGAAAGAATTTGAATAGTGGGCCAAACTACGTAAAATGTTAATCTAATTCCTGCAGAGGCTGAGTGGCAGATAAGAAATTTGAATTATATGGTCCATGGCAGATGTAAAAATCATGTTATCTGATATTTCAACCAAGATATCTTTGAATGCCAACTACATCCTAAACTAACCTGAATGCAAGACTCTGGAACTATAGAAACAGAGACAGCTGTTAGTCAGCTGATGTTTTATTCTAAGAATAACATGATAGGCATCCTTCAATAAGTCAAGGAAATGATTCAGAAGTAAGTCTCAGGACTCCTCAGAGGGTAAATTAATAATTTGAGAGCAAACATAGAACAATGTGTCTCAACAATTCTGCTTCTTGTTGTGTGACTGTGTGTCAGGCCTGTGGAGAAATAATCTCCCAAAATAAAATATGTTCAATATCAAAAGGGAGGACTAAAAGAAACTAGATAGGACTCAAAACAAGCTGGGACAACCTCAGCCATGTTACCATAGCAAGTTATGCACAAGTATAGGAAATAAAGAATTCTAAGGTAGAGAGTTCAGAATGTATTGTAATGGCTAGGAGATCATATCTAGGACTAGGAATTTATTCAAATTGTCCTGCAATGGAGGCAAATGCTGTATCCAAACTAAGTTCCAAAACTTTAATTTTTCTCTTGGAGGGGTATTTTTGTTTGTTTTTTTCATTGTTTATGGTTTGTTTGTGTTTGTTTGTTTGTTTGTTTAGCTGCAAAAGATATAAGCGACTTGAACAGAAACTCAGAAGCAAGCTAGACTCAAAGCAAAGGAAATGACTAAAATGTAGAATAGTCAGTAATATGTCTAGACATGTGAAAGTCTCAGTGTATGATCATCAGTTCGATAAGTATCCTGGTGTTCAAAGTTGAACCTGTGAACAGCAGATTATTACAAGATGCCACTAAGATGCTACTGTAATGTCAAACTCTGCCCCAGGTAGTGGTGTACACCTGTCATGTCACCAGTTATGAAGCTGAGGCATGTGGAACTCAAGTCCTTGGCTACCTAGGGGTACAAAATATTCAGAATCAGATTACACCATTTAAGAAGATCCTGTCTCTCAATATATATCAGCTATATAATGCCTGTTAACATTTTACCTCTTTGATTATTTCATTGCTATAAATGCCTTGGAATGATCTGTTAAAATTAGTTCAACCATAAGTCACATGCTATTTATTTAAAATCCATTTTCAAAATTCCCTTAAAAGTAATTACAGGAAATTATCTGCCTTTGTATCTCACTGGCTGACACATCTTATACATCATCCAATGTGTCACTTCTGATAAAGCCCCTGTAATCATATTACATGACAGGAAATTCCTGTCATAAATTGACAGGATAACCTAATTTGGAAAAGTCAGACAAATACAATTTATTTTAAACTTTAGTTCAAACACACTGATGAAACTCTACAGAGCAAGGAGAGATTGATAAGCCTTTGAAGAATACAACTTTTTCTATTTTCAAACTTGAAAATAATGCTAATTTCAGACTTTAGTTGTAAGCTCATAAAATTTTATTATATGAAATATTTATACCAAACATTAAACAAAGAGAACGATATAATTAGTTAGTTAAATTTTTACTTAACTTACTAATTAAAGTCTCTTTTAAGTACAAGGTATGAACAAGAGTCTCGCTTCTGCCCCAGGAGCTAAAGTTGGCCAAGGAAGTCTATCCTGAGAAAAACCAGTGCCATATGAGAGTGAATGAGAGAGAGAGAGAGAGAGAGAGAGAGAGAGAGAGAGAGAGAGGAAGAAGAAGGAGGAGGAGGAGGAGGAAGGAGGAGGAGGAGGAGGAGGAGGAAGGAGGAGGAGGAGGAGGAGAAAAGGAGGGGGAGAAGGGGGAGGAAGAGAAAGAGGAGGAGGAAGAGAACCTCAGAATGGTATCTGCATGGATGAAGTTATTGAATTGTGAATTTCATAGGTGTTAAGAATTCCACAAAGCCAGAACTATATTTCTTACATGCAGAGAAAATGTTTTGTTGAACTTCACAAATAAACAGCAGAATGGGATATGGACTCTGTTATTGTAGAAAGCTAAAACTTTCAGAGCACACAGTAAGTCTGTGTTCATTATACAGTTATTCAGACTTGGACAAACCATGGTCAACACATGTCTGGCTGTTTTCCTAAGACTGACATAGCACTCCAATCTCTATTATCTTGGAACCATTGGGTGACTAGGATGTACTTGAGTCTCACCACTTGACCCTCACTTTCAGAGTTCAAGCAATGAGTAAAGCTGCAATGTGAGTTCTAATAGAATGCATTACTTTGGCTATGTACAGACCAGAACTTAGTTTGCTCAAAATTAAAATTGTATTTGTTTATTCTTAGTTGAATTACATAAGAATAAAAGTGAATAAACTCTTCCTTGGAAACATTAAGAGAAGCATTGATCCATTAGTGATAGCATCTCATGATGTAGGAATCTGTTGTCACCAGCTCTCCAGGATGAATAATTGCATGATCTACTGAAGACATTTAAGAATCAGGACTACGTTAAGCTGTAACACTATAGCCTGTGCATGTGGTAAATTTTTGTCCCTACATTTTATCATGTAGAATCATTTCACAGACTAGTGACGATGCTCATTTAAATTCCAATTGCATCCAGTGCTACCAGTACAAGCCATTCATGTGACAGCCAAATGAACATGGCTTCTGTGCCCAGATGAAAGCAATGTACCAGCAATGACAGCTCTGCCACGAGTTCTCTCTTCCAACGACAGCTGTAGAAAGCACATTTTTACTGACATTGATTATAAACCATGCTTTGATTTCAGAGCCATTAAGATACGAAGAAGCTATGCATCTCCTCATGATAGAAATGGTGATGAGACAGTTCAGTTAACTTGGCCGGGTAAGAAATAATTATGAAAAGCCCAAATGTTTTATTTTTCTTTATGTTAAAAAGAAAAAAAATAGCATAGTTTCTTTTGTGAACCTTATGAACTATGCTAGAAATGATTCTACTATTATAATATCTGTACGGTTGTAATAATAGTTTTGTGTACACACAAATATAGACACACAAAACCCTTGCAATAAATGTACTGAGACATCTTAATGTGATAACAAGAGAAACAATAAGCCCTGAGTCCAGCCTTTTGTTGGGAGCCACACTAAAGGTGCCACATGAGTCATATCACAGGACTTTCCAGAATATACAGTACTTATGAGTGGAAAACATATGGCTTAAACAGTAAATTCAGAAACCACATAGATATGTTAAAAGACAAGACTGCAAGTTTATTGTAAGGACACTCAAATCTTTTACTCTAGGGTTCTACAATTCAAACAAAGTTTCCATAATTACAATGCTTGAGGAAGAAAGTATTTTATCTCTTAAAACGTGATCCAAAATTGCCTTCAGATGGTACAAAGGAAATGATTGCTACATTTATTTTGTTTTTTTGTTACATTCTTAACTATATATATATTCAAAGAAGATGAAGTTCTGTTAAAATACTTTTGGGATACTGCTTTGAAACTTAGCCAAAATATCAGGACTCTCTGAGATCATGAACAGAATCAAACAAGCAAAGAAATGTGACTTTCTGTCCTCAAACTAAGGACAGTTGTGGTTGTAGTTTTTACAAAGTTATTTGAGCCTGTTCATCTTTCTTTAATCTCAAAGTCTAAATGTCACCAAGGCGATGAAACAATACTGTGTGGACATACCTGGAAAAATACTGTCTTCAAGTGAAGATAACACATAATTCCCAAAATATAGTAAATGATGGCCAAAATAGTTAAAATTAAGTTTAATTTTAATAATTAATATTTATATAAACTTTTTATTTGAATGAGAAGTTCCATTATGTATTTGATATTAACACTGTTTATTTACATATTTTATTCCTCAATTTTATTATTTTTTCAAAATGTGGACTATTAAATTATATCTTTACCAACTATAATTGAAAATAAAATTATGTAATACAAACTATCATGGAGTTAGGCATGTAATTAGCAGTGGTCACTAATGTTTAAAAGGTGTGAGAGGCAAGTGGGCTTTAGCCACATACTACTGATCACACCTTGTCCAAGTAAAGAGTTTTGTAAATTTGTATCTTTCTTATCCAGATTAGCTTTCACTTTTGGCAATCACTAAAATGATTGCAAGTCTATAGCTCCCCCTTTGAACTTAGAATCGTCTTAACTAAAATACTATTATCTCCTTTAAAAATAAATACACAGAGTTGTTATCTGTATTGCATATCACAAATCATTTCTAGTTTCATAAGAGATGTCATATAACTAGAATTTCTGAACTTCTTTAAGGCCTCACTTTGTGCCTGTCACACTCCTCTGATGCTGATGCTGTTGCTGATGCTAATACTGATGCTGATACTGATACTGATACTTATCATATCTCTTTAAGAAGATTCCTAAGGAAAGAGTGAAAGTTCAAGTCTAGCATAGAATTTCAGAATGAGATGCAAGGTGATCGAAAGAATGGAGACATGGATACATTTGGGGTATTCCACCAGTAAGGGTAGAATGTAAGCAGAAGACCATGAGTTATATACTTCCTGTTGTGATGACAGACACATTATCAGAATAGGTAAGATTCTATCAGCATTGAATGCAGGATGTGCCACTATGCCTTTGTGTGCTGGCTAGATTTATGTCAACTTGACATGAACTAAAGTTATCTGAAAGGAGAGAAACTCAATTGAGAATATTCAGTGAAGTCCTGGCATTTTCTGCTGGATCATGCCACTGTTGGTGATTCATTTTTGGTGATACTTTTGAACAGAACTGTTGGTGTCCTGACACTACTGAACTGGACTTCTGGTATCCTGACAAATGGAGATTGGACTGCTGGTATCCTGACAAATGGAGACTGGAATCGCCTCAAAGAATTACTTCTAAACAAGTCTAAAAAAGACATCCTCCTGCCCTATTTACCATCATTTCTTCCTTACCTTTGGATGGTGGGCTAGAAGGGAGGTGGAAGAATTTCTGAACTCTTATTAAAGTAGGTTTGGAAAATCCAAGCCTATAATACTTCTATAAGATCTGATTGTAAGGCATTTTGTTAATTAGTGATTCACGGGGTGGGCCCAACCCATTGCAGGTGATGTCATCTCTGTTTCGGCAGGTGGTCCTGGGTTCTATTAGAATGCAGGTTGAACAATCCATAATAAGCAAGACAATAAGCAGTACTATTACCTCCACATCTCTATGACATTACCTCCTGCCTCCAGATTCCTGCCTTGCTTGAGTTTCTGCCCTGACTTTCTTCAATGATGGGCTACGATCTAAAAGTATAAACCCAATAAGCCCCTTCTTCCTAACTTGCTTTTAGTCACGGTGTTTCCTAAAAGCAATAGAAATGCTATCTGAAACATCTTGTGTGGATTAATTTCTCTTTTTTTTTTTTTGAAGTTAGTAAAACACAATATAATCCAAAGGAGACAGATGTCTGTGGTATTAAAAATGTCATCCCCATGATCATGTTTATTATATTTATTTATTATATAAGTCATTCATAAAATAGTTTTAGTGGTACAGGACTAGAAATTACTTGGATGAAAACCAAATTTGCAGCCACTGTGGACACACTCGGAGCATTTCAGAAACCATGCAAGTGTAGTGCTGAGGCTACTTTTCACATACAATGCAATGAAATTGAATGATTTTATTGCTCTTCCACTAAACACTGAATGCCTTCCACAGCAAAATTGAGTTAATTATTCATTTCAAAAACATCTATAAAGTAAGTATCTGCCCATGTAGCAAGCAGTGAGTGCTCAGGACACTTGGATTTACATCATCAAATAGGGAAGGCCCAAATCATTATAGTGACTCACTCTTTTCCTACAGAAGAAAAGAGAGAATGAGTCACAAACATCACAAATAAGTCCATAATGTTTGAAAATAAGACACATGTTAAATCAAAAGCTGCATGGAAGGAAACTGTAGCTGTAAGACCTTGGTATAGAGGGCTAGGCTCTGGCTCAGTGGATAAAGTGCTTGCTGATCAAACACAACTACGTGAGTGTGAATCTCCAGCACCCACACAGAATCTGTGTGCTATGACAGGCACCTATACCCACAGTTCTAGGGGCAGGGAAGGTTCCTGGAGCTTGCTGGTGAGCCACTCTAGTTAAAACTTCAAACTCTATGGTCAGTCAATAATAGAAATCCTCTCTCAGAGATAAGGTGGAGAGAAATAGAAAGAACTACCTGTGTCAGCTTCTGGCCTCATAACTCACATTCTCAGGAATGCAAACAAAAGTGCATTCACACACACACACGAGAGAGAGGTGTAGTGGAAACATTGCAATATATAGTTGAAAAGTATATTTTAATTGTTTTTAGTGTATAGCTTTTTAGTCAACTATCAATATCCTAAACTACATATGTTATAAACTTACAATTAGGTTCTATACACCCATACCTAACCTCTTCATTTTTCCAAACTCCATATAAAGAAGGAAGGAGAACTAATTTCTTTTTGACTCAGACAGTAATCTACTCTGAGTCCCTAGTATCTTTCTTCCAAGTTTAATGGTTAGTCTCGATTGTCAATGTGGTGAAATCTAGAGTCACCAGGGAGATCCCTGGCATGCCCATGGAAGATTACTTTAGGTTAATTGAGAAGGGACAGCAAACTTATTATGGGTAGCATTATCCTCTGGCCTGGAATGCTTAACTAGACAAAAAGAAGGTGAGTGGAACACAAACATCCACAGGGCTCTGCAGCTTCACTATGAATGTAATGGGACCAGTTGCCTCCATAACCTTCTGCAATTCAACACCGTAATGAATTATAAACTTAAATGGAGAGTCAAAATAAACCCTTTCTTAAGTTGCTTTTGTTGGGGTACTTGCATTACAGAAATAGAAATAAAAAATTCATATTAAGGTTACACACCAAGTAACTTTATTTTCATTTAATTAAGAAGCTAAAAATTCAGACAACACACCAATGCTGCAAACACTGTGGTTAGAAATACTAATTGAAGACAAATGTTGATGACAAAAGAAGGGATTCATATGGAAGTGACATGGTCAGTTTTCATGTTCTAAATAAGACTCAATTTTCACATTGAACCTTCAAGTAAGTAAACATTTGTTGCTTGTACTTTAAAGAAAATAAAATAAACATATTTATTTCATTAATGTACATTGATAGCATCGTTATATACATCTTTCCCCTGAAAATGAAGAAAGCACTGAAATTGTGTGAGAACATGATAGGAAACATGTTCTTGTCCTGACATAAGTGAACTTCTACCAATGGGATGAAAAAGCCAATAGAAATGGACATGGATTGAAAATAGACACAGAACAATGGTTCCAACAAGAATTACCACATGGAAAGATAAAAAATGGCACTGGAGTTTTATAGACCACAAATGGAAGCAAGTCCACAAAGGTGGGGCTTGACCAATGAAAAGCCAAAGGTTAAGGGGAAAGCTGTTCAGGAGTGAAACTTCCTGAACTTTGTGAAGGCAGTTGCAGTGTGACTTTATATTTTGAGATAGTTATCTGATAGAAACAAACAACTTCTGCTGGTTTGTTACTTGGCATATAGTAGGCAGGACAAGCTTGGTGTTTGCTTTGTTTCTCCTTGATGACTAGTTCCATAAGAAAGCACAGAGAGCAAGCAGACAGATGTCACACATATGATGGGTCTCAATCGGTTATGAGGACACTCCAATTTACACAGCAGAGGCTAGCAAACCTGCCCATACTCCTTTTGGGAGATAGATGTTATCTTCAGTACTGCAGAAAGTAAGCAAATCTCTGTGGTGAGGATAAAAACTATCTTTCTCTTTGTTACCTTAAATTCAGACTAACCAAGGACATTTTTGTGAATGACTAATGACTAAATCCCTGTGAGAGATTTTTTTTCGATGACTGTCTTCCCTCAAATTTACCACTGTAGCGTTCTTGGCAAATTTTCTCTTTCACTGATTCATCTGACCTCTGAGAATCAGACCAATGTACAGACACAGTCTTCACATGGAATATCTTCACTGGTTCTTCCACTGATGAAGATGTAGCTGCTTCCCACTCCTTGGCCGTTGCTCCTGTTTCGAGGCAACAAACTTAAGGTTGCAGATAACTCTTCTCTGAAACGCTGATTCTATTCTATTCGATTATATACCTAAAATTATGATGGTGAAACCATATAGTAGTTCTATTTGTACAGTTTTGAGGAGCCTCCACTTTATGTTTTTAACTGAATATATTCACTATACTTATTAATTAAAACTTTGAAAAGGAACAAGGTTTAATCCACTTGATTCCTCCCATTTAAAATTCAACTAACACATGCTGAAAATTGGAAAAAAAAAAAACTCACAAAACCTTTTAGGAGATTTAGGCAGGCAGCTGCACATTATGTAATATAAATATAATCCCTCAAATATTGGTGAATTGTAATGAAGAGACACTTGACTTTGAGAGGTAATGTATTCCTAAGTTGTTTTTACTAATATATGTGTGAAACGTTATAAAGGAGAACTTTGTACATGTTTCACTGCATCCATTGGAATATCTTAGCCTGCTTATAAAGGATTATTTATTGTTAACTATTCTCGGTCTGAGTATAGGAAAGCATATACTGATTCAATCTACATATTTATTCTAGAGTATTTTTTTTTCTTAAGTGCTTACACTGTGTTGAGCATATTATAAATCATCTGAATTCCTCAAAGGCCTGCTTGATTGCCATTTAAAAATAGTCATAAAAGTAACAAAGGAAGTAAAACACTTATTTTAACTCTGCCAGTCATGCCTTAAAGATCACACACAAATCTGCCATTTTTTTCTTTATCTCAAGGACATCTTCAATGATCTGTTACATGCAAGATGTTACTCTCATCCACATCTTTCTCCTGAGCTGTTTTTATGTAATGCACAGCATAGCTTATTCAGACAAAAAAAAATTGTAATGCCAGTTCATCACTTTGCAAATCAAATGCAAATATATTCACATGACATAACAAGTCCTGCCATTGTGTGAACTTTCCTCATCCCATCTCTTACCACCACACCATTCACTTTCCCAGTTTTGAAAATTTCCAGTTTTGAAAATGTGGTGTTCTTTCTCATGCCTCTGAGGATTTGCAAATGTTTGTCTCTTCTGAGAATATTAGCTATCCTCCTTAAGGATTGATGGACTTCTTTTTCTCACTGCTAAGATGATCGAAAATAATACTGTTTCTGAATCTTCTCAGAACTCAGCTGAAATTCATGATAGTTTTCTGTGTTCATTAGACACTTTGCATTTTTAAAGATTGAACTTAACTTTATGTTCAATATTATTGAATGTATTCATACTGTCAACCCAACACCACTGTTATCCATCTTGATACATCTTTTCAAATTATTAAATGCAAAACTCTATCCACTAAACATTTTCCCATTCTACTATTAACCTGTTTGGTTTGAGCTAAGTCTCTTATGCAAGTGGAATCATATAGTGTTTGTCTTTCTTTAAATTATTTATTTCACTTGACATAATATTTTCAAGATTCACCTATGCTATATATGTGTCCAATTTTCTTTCTTTTTCAGCTGTATAGTAAGTACTTAACTACATAAATATACTACATTCCTTATGCATTATTAGGCCAATGAGTCCTTGGATTATTTCAATGTTTTAGCTACTTTTAAAAAATTGTTATAAATATAATAAGTATATGAATTTCTCTTGAAGCCCATATTTCAGTGCTTTGGGAGATATAAGTGGAATTTCTCAAATGTATATTTCTTTTGTTTGCTTATTGCAAGAGCTCCATTTAGTTGCCCACTGAAGCTGTACTGTTTACATTCACTAACAGTAAGCAGATACTGTGAGTAGAAGCCATCTTATTAAGAAAGAGAAATAATCTCAATTTTAGATTTTCAAATTTTTTTTGTAACATTGATCATCTTTTCATTTGCTTACAGACAACTTTATATCTTCTTTGGAAACATTACTACTTAGATCATCAGCCCATATTTTAATCAAATTATCAGGTTTCATATTGCTGAAATACAACTACATTTAAAAGTTTATTTTGTTCTTAAATTGTGAGCTTTCTTTAGAATTTCCCCACAATGATGAACTATAGCCTACAATTCTATGCCAATATTTGCCATATATCTCAGTTAACAACACAATACCTACCACACAGTGAATCATCTACAAATATTTATTAAAACACCAAATGAGTGCATACAGAGCACTTCAATACTATTCCATTAAGATGCTACATTGACTTTCATTGCGGCAGACCATTTTCCAGTTTTCTCCACAAATTTGCATTTCTTTTCTTCTATAGTGATGAGACTTTAGTCTGTAAAAGACTTTTTAGCCAGAGACTAATTGCACCAGTATCCAGGAAATAGAAATACTTCTATGGAGTTTAGTCCAGAAGAATATAAACAGAAGAAATCTCTGTCGACAGCTCAACATATAAATCCATGTCCATTTCCTTCCGCCCTGGAAACACAAGCTAAACACAGCTCAGGTTGGTTAAGTTGTCATAAAACAGTGAAGCCATACACTTTTAGCATAACTTTAGTACAGTTACGAAATGTGCAAAGACATTTCTGCTTCTATAGATATCACATCTGAGAGTTGTTTTTACTGTAATGAGTCTGTTTCTCACTTGACAAAAAAGAGGTCCTTACAATATACATATCAGTTTTAAACTAATATTTTTATGATGCCTCCTGCAATGTTACTTTCTTCACAGGTAACATCATGTAACTCATATTGAAAATTCTAATAAAATAAGTACGATTGAATTATTATGATCAACATAGTCTACATAATAAGAGTCTATCTCAAAAAACAGTTAATAAATCAATCAATTAATTATGTTCTTTGTATTTTTTGTCAACTAGTTCAATAGTATAGTCCAAAATCGTGTAGGTCATGTGAAAAAACTATATTCATTTTATATATAGGATATTGTCATCTCCCTACAATATAGATTTTTCTATATAGTTATGGCACTTGAACCCATTTTTTTTCCTACATTTCTTGAATAAATGCTAGATTGGTCAGAATACCTTTCACTGTTTTGTTTCATACATTCTACAAGAAATAATATCTCCAAGTTCTACTACTTTTAGGACCATTGTTTACGTGGTCTGATCTGAGGCAGAAGGATTACAAGTTTAATAGTAGCTTTGTCTATGCAGTAAGGCACTGTTTCAAAAATAAAATCTGAAGAAACAACTAAAAACAAAAGGAAAGAAATGCTGAAGGAAAGATAGGAAGAAAGGAAGGAGAGAGGGAGGGATACAAGAAGGAAAGAAGGAAGGGAGGAAGAAAGGGAAGAAGAAAGGAAGAGAAGAAGAAAGGAAAGAAGAGAAGGAGGAAGGAAGAAAGGAATAAAGAAAGAAAAAGAGGGAAGAAAATAAGGAAGGAAGGAATAAAAGAAGGAAAGAAGAAGGAAGGGAGGAAGAAGTGAGCGAGGGAGAGAAGGCAGAATAAAGGGAGGGAGAAAGGTAAAAAATGAAGAAAAAAAGGAAGGAAGAGAGGGAAGAAGGAATGGAGGGAAGGCATAAGGAAAGGAGGTACAAAGGAAGGAAGGAAGGAAGGAAGGAAGGAAGGAAGGAAGGAAGGAAGGAAGGAAGGACAGAAGGAGGAGGATGGAAGGAAGAAGAAAGAAGGAATCATCTGCATTGTTTCTGGGAAGTGGTGGTACAAATTACACACATAACATTTTTTTTTCTCACTCAAGTAGGGGTTGGGTGCCTATTAAATGTCTGGCATCCCTTCAAGTGCTGGCAAGTAGTACAGTCTGTGCCTTCCAAAGGCTCATGAACCACAGACAGTAATTTTCCTTTAAAACTATTAGGACTTAGCATTCTGTCTCAGGTCCAGCAGAAGACTAGTCAAGTGAGAAGCTTTCTCTGACTATAAATATAAGCAAACTCAATTCCTCGCCTCAAGATTTTCTCCAAATTTATTTCCCACTGTAGTGAAGCTGGCATGCAAGAGACAGCAGGCTGATTTTGTGATCCTTAACACTCCTATTTGCAAATGTGTTGTCACAAAATAGTCTTACATTTTTACTATTGAAGAGCTCATTTATCAATAAACCATTCTCATGGACACATTCTTATGAATATCATTCTTGTCAGACAATCTGGCTATTCCTTTAGGTAATCATCAGTTTATGTACTGATATTGATTATATAAGTATAGTCTTTATATATATATATATATATACATTTACACAGACATACATGCAGATATTCACATATACATACACATATACATAGAAAGAGAGTATTTAAAATGGAAGATAAGTGTAGTGTGTGTTGGACCTAGGACATTGTACTTGTTAGACAAGCACTCAACGGATTAGCCACATCCTAAGCTCACCTTTCAATTTTCATGTGTAGGTAGAATCTCACTAAGTTTTACAAACTGAACTTTTGATTTCCCTGCTTCTTCTTCCTAAGTAAATGGAATTTTAGATGTATACCACCAGGCCTGGCTCTTTAGAAAAATTATCCAAGAATTTCAAAAACTTCTTGAAAGTAAATGGATATCACTGTCTTTCTGATCTATGTCAGCATTGGTAGCAGAACAGGTGGTAAAATGAAGCATGAAGAATTAGGCTATTTCAATCTTGATAGATGGTTTCTAAGATTGGACTCATTTTTCTACTCAGCACAAAATCTGGCCTTGCAAGAACAACATGATACAATTTCTAATCATATAGTAATGCTTCATTTAGTTTCTAAGAACTCTAGCCTCAATATATTGGGTTAGGCTTGAATGATGTCTTTAAGGAAATATTATAGTTGACAATCTTCAGGACAAATCATTATCAATAACCTGATTTTTTGAATGAGTCTTTTTGTGATTAGTACACAGTGTGTAGCCCCTATTTTCTAAAGGTTTGTTTCTATAGAGACATTTTTATATTTTTTACAGAAAAAGTGTTATACTGAAATGTTTGATAAACCCACAATCATGTAAATTAGGCCAATAATATTTTGATGGGACATACAACATGGCTCCTCTACAAGGTGAAATCTAGTAGTACAGGCAGCAGTGGAAGAGCAGAGAGAGCTGAACTAAATAATCACAAAAGCCGAACTTCCTCTAGGGCTGCTCCAGACTATGTGCTTTCAGGAAACCTGTACTAGTAAACCCTGAAGAATTTAGATGGCCTTGTTCAGCATTCCCATAAATTACAATGTGTCATCTTGCTGTGAGTTCAATAGGTAACTGTCCAGGTAAGACGAACATAAAAAATGTAGTCCTTTTGTCTCTTGTAAATATTTATTCTATTTTTTAAGATTATAATATAATTAAATAATTTTACCTCCTCTTTCCTATCTCTGAACTGTCCTATATATTCCTCTTGCTGTCTTCTAAGTCTATGATCTCAGTTTTCATTAATGGTTGTTTTATATATGTATACACATTATATGCATATTATAATAAACATATGAGTTTATATAGTTATATTTATTACATATGTTCCTAAATGCATCAATACAACCTTCTCTGTCTGCCTGCTTGGTTTTATTGATTATTTTAATAAAACAGCTTTACTTTTACTCTACAAAAGAAATATGTGACATTTTTATGGCAGGGAAAATACTAAAGACTATATACATGTGAAGACAAATAGTTGTATTTTAGAGAAAGGTAGAGTCTCAAAGAAATTTAAACTGACTCAAAGTGATGAAACAATTAGCCAACATTAGGTCAAAATTAATAAACTTTGAAATCAAGTCATAGCTAATACAGAAAACAATTTGCTGAAAAAAAAATTGATGGTTGAAGAGTGGTTGGTGTTGTGACTATGATGTATACATTATGGACATTTTTTCACTTGATTGTCCAGACATATGTCCATGTGAAAATGAGTACAAAAAAAAAAACATTGAACACTATTTGAAGGTGTCTAAACTATTTTTAAATGAAAATATGTGTGATTAAACAAGACGATACATTTTTCCAAAACTAATCATTCCCAAAGAAGAGTAGGAGGTCTTTGGAAGTTGGCAATCTGGACATCCTACATTTGATGAGCAGATCTCACTAATGTATCAACAGAAGGCAAAGAAACACCTTTAACTTGTGCAGTCAGCTATGAAACCATCTCCCTGCATAATAGCTCAGTATTGAAATACACCGTTGGTTAGTGCTTCTGGCTTGCTTGATGTCTCTGTGAACAAGAAGCATCCATGGTATTTTACCAGTATTTCACTTGGGTGAAATCTGTGGAAGAGAAAACATTTTGCAGACGATGAGATGAAGTTTGGAGACATTTCTATTGAAACACCCAAGCTAGTAAATGAGGTTCATCAGCTTCATGACTGAAGCATGCCTCCAGTTAAGTCAGAGCATGAATGATACTGTCTACTTTAATAGATCTAGAAAATAGTGGATCAATTAGTTAGAAAAATAAACCAGAAACAAAAACACAAAGAAACTGTTATTTTCCCTAAATTACCTGATAGCTCACCACTGTGTATATAGAGTATAAGATACAAACCAACGACAGATCTATAAAGTGCTTTCTTTTATTTAGAAAACATATTTTCTCATAAGTAAATTAAATTTCATAAATCAGGATTCTATTTACCTCTTAAATTTTGTCATAGTTTCAGTTAGATCTATTTATATTTATGATAGAGCCTTGCTCAGCAGTATTTGTGAATAGGTCATTTTTTATGCATTCTTGATATTTAAAAGTATATTTACATACTGCCCAAATACCCCAGGAAATTTGTAGTGTGTAATTTCTACTACTCTGCTTTGAGCCCCAGGCAGACCGTGCTACCAGCCACTGTCCTGGTTCTTTCATATCCATGGATGAAAGACACACACACACACACACACACACACACACACACACACACACACACACAAATGCATTAGCTTTCTTCTTTTTTAAAGGAAAACACTCTGCAGTCAGGTCCTTTATTTCTCTTTTGTACACTAGGCCATAAATTCGTACGGAATGGGATCCAGCAGCTCAGGCTTTTTCCTATTAGTCCTCACAAAGTGTGCTTCTCTGGGTGGCACAGGCTGGCAGTTCAGCTGAACCCAGGTGCCCTTCTCTTTCACTTCCTTTTTCTTCTGATCGTTCTCCTTCACCCGCTTCAGGAAGCTTTCTCTGCCCTTCCAGTGCTTGATGTGCTCAATCTACACATTGATGCTCTTGGCCAGAATCTTGCCCTTAACTTGCTTGTTTACAATGATGCCCACGGCCACAGCAGGCATCCTCCAGTTAACACACCAAAATGATGAACACAAAGGGAAAGAGGAGAGGCACTCGGTATATGTTCTCTAGCCTTTTGGGAAACATGGAGTTGTTCATTTGGCCACATACATGCGAATCTACAAGGGTGATATTGTAGACATCAGAGAATGGGCACTGCTCAAAAGAAATACCTCACAAGCGTTACCACAGCAAAACCCGCAGTCTACAATGTCACCCAGCATCAGTTTATTTTTAATATTCATTTTAGCTCAATGATTGGGTACTTCTAAGCATCCCCAGCAGCTAATGTGTCCTTACCTTTACTCCCAGATCAACAGTTCTAAATATGCCCTCAGCTTAGTTGCTCAGATACCTTCACTCCCAGCTCAACACTGCTAACTCTGCCCTCAATTTAGTTGCCAGTTACCTTCTCCTTGCTCAGCACACTGAATCTGACACCAGCTTAGTTGCATTTCTAATCTTCTGCCTACTACCCCAGGCCCAATTGGAGAAGTAGCCAATGGCCACTCCACCTGAGATCCCACAGGGATGATGGCTCTCTCTCCCTTCGAAGCATTGCAGATTTTCTTTTCTCCCCATGCATCTCCTAGCCTGCCTGCAGGATCCTGGAAGTCCCACCTCTTCCATCAAACCATTAGGCGCTATTATCTTTATTGCTTGATCAAGAACCAACTAAAGAGCAGGACCTTTAGAGTTCACATGCATATTCCCAATCAAAGCATCTGAACCACTCATCCTGAATGGTGAGACATTTGCTCACCATTCAGCTGAAAAAGGAAATGTGATTTGTTCACTACTCAGCTGTACAAGGAGATAAAATCATAATACGAAAGTGTACAAGAGATGATATCTGCTCACTATTCAACTGTATAGGGAGATAGGATCTGCTTACTCTTCAATTGTAAAAAAAATCAACACTTAAATATATAGAGAATGTTTGGTAAGAATAAATATTGACAACATAACTGATGTATCATTTCTTACAGCTCTTGTTGTGCCTTGTCTTTCATGCATCATTTTCACAAAGTAGACCTAAATAATTAAAAACAAATTTCAAACATTATTTTTCACTTAGCATGATTTTGGTTGTAGACATGCCTCCTTTATTGACATGCAATAAAGACACATATGGCTACATTTAGAAGAATGAAGTAGATATTACAAGATCAGGTACCAGAGTTCATATACTAAGGTAATAGTGTAATCAAACCTACTCAATCCATGATGCTGTTAGGGGACTAGAATACTCTCATTTTTGCTTCTCTCTTATTAGTTTTATTCTCCTGTTTATGTTCTTGCTTATTATATTTATAAATGCATTATTACTTTGAATAAAACAACTTAAGAAAATAACATTGTATTGTGGCTCACAGTTTGAGGGAATACAGTCTATCATGGAGAAGGCATGGCAGCAGGCAGTTTAATATCACTGAGAGTATCTGGAAGTTGATTATTACATGTTATCAACCAAGAAACAGTGATACTAGTTGGAAGAAACAGAGAGACTATACACCATAAGATCATGTGGGTTTGTAACACTGCATTTGCCAGATATTCCCAATGTCCAACAGCTTACATAATATCCCAAAAGATCCCCTGGCACCCAAATGCCCTCAAGGAACAATTCATATTAAATTCACCACAGTAAATATGTTACAAATTGTCTTGCTGCAAGAATATAGCTATTTTAGTGTATCTAACCCCTGTTGGAAATTTAAAATGTTTGTGTTGAGATATATATATATATATATATATATATATATATATATATATATATCTCAACACAAACATTTTAAATTATATATATATAATTTCAGATGCCATCCCCTTTCCCCATTTTCCCTCCTTAGAAAACCCCTATCCCATGCCCCCTTTTCCTTTTTCCTTTTATACATTTTTTAATGTTAATAAAAGGCTTTATAAGTTATGTAATGCTCAATCAGAAGTGTAACCCAATACCCAACCTAGATATATAAACTATCTTTGACTGGTGGAGACACGTGAACATCTGCCTCCATGCCCCACCTCTCTTTCTCTCTCTTTCTTTCTCTCATCACCTAGCTTCACCCTTCCTGTTAGAATAAAACTTTTCTCTCAAAATGCAATTAGAGCATAATTATTCCTAATTGTACCAGTGAGGTACAAGATAGTCCTAATACCCAGTCCATCATTTTGTTGACTAAGTTTGTGTTGTTCTTAAAGCAACATTTGCTTCATTGATCCTGTAGATACACAAAGGTAGTAACATAGATAATATGTACCAAGAGGATATACTTATAACCATTTGTACCAAAAAGATCAGCTTTATTGATCTGTCATCATATAGATGGATCTATAAAAATATGTTTGTGTATTCATAGTATATAAATCTTTCTCACTTTTTCTCAGTTTTTCTCCCAATAAAATTAATAATGTGATTCTCAAGAAAAACTTATGTATGTATGTAGAAAGTTTAGGAGAAAATGAAAGACACAACTACATCACTTCTATATGACAGAGAAGATTTTAACTAAGGAAAAGAACCATTTGAAAAGGGGGTAAAGGAAATAGCCAGCTTGAGAATATGGATGAGCCTCTGACTGTTCTGAGGCACATGAAGAGAATAGGGGAGGATACAAAGGTATTGAGTAGTAAAAGAGTAGTAAAAGAAGAATGATTTTAAATTGAGAGGAATCTTGTGGGTAAGATTCAAGGATGATTTTCAACAGAGTAGAAAATTGTCGTGTTTGATCACACTAAAAACTTTATAAATGGAGTTAGG
The DNA here is from genome assembly GCF_011762505.2 of Arvicanthis niloticus. Lineage (NCBI taxonomy): Eukaryota > Metazoa > Chordata > Mammalia > Rodentia > Muridae > Arvicanthis > Arvicanthis niloticus. The sequence continues at coordinate 53,891,775 of NC_047665.1, read as the reverse complement.
AGTTATTGAACTTTATGGATGGGGTTAAGGTTATTTAGGTTTATAAATGGAGTTGGGGCTGTTAAGCTTTATGAATAAGATATGATAAAATCTTTGAATACTGATGGCCTAAGGCCTAACAAGGAGATTATTTCTTGAACCTCAGGGGAAAATCAGAAAAAAAGCAAACATATAGATCACTCTTAGAAACAGGATTTCTTCAACCTTGCTACATGTTCCTCTAAATTTAATATTTAATGGAATTGGAAAAATACGTATTTCATATAATATGATAAAAGTATAAATTTAAATTAGAGAATTGAATAACAGGATAGTTCAACTTATTTTAAAATTGTCTAGTACCCTTTCTTCTTAGCATACTCTTTGCAATCTGTTCCTCTCCCAGTTTTAATGACCCACATGAATCCCTCATTTTATGATATCAAATCATATCCTTACTCATTATTCTGACCTGTTACACATTCATTGGTATGGCAATTGTATATAAGGAGTGCTAGAGACAGATCTACCTTCTTTTTGCTTGTATTTTGATGCCTAACAGGTGGCCAAGTGTTTAAATGTTCCAAAAAATATTTATCAAGTAATCTGAATGATTCACTTCCTTATTTCACTTGATTTATAAATATGTGTAAGGCTCCAACTAAAATGAAACTATCATCTTTAATTGCCAGAAAGACAAACTAAAGATAAATTACAATGGAATGTAATGAAATAATGTTTTAAGTGCCTCTGATGTATGTATACATGGAAAGCACAAGAATGTAAGAGGTCCAGTGCTCTCTAAGGAATATTTTAAAGCCTATTATCATGCCTTATGCTGCATAAAATTCCAAATCACAAATAACACTAATGCTGGGCTTGTTGCCAAGGAGCTATGGCAAGAAAGCCAGCCATACCATCCTGTCCATCTGAGATTCATGGTAGAAGAAGCAAAACCCATGAAAAATTGGAGTATGTGGCTTGCACTGATATAAAGCAATTTTGGCTTAGAATTATACCTCTTGATGTGCACATACAGAGAAACTTACTTCTGAAACTTAATTTCCGGGTCGATAAAACTGGAAGTGCAATACATATCATCAATATTATTGAGTTGCCATAGCAGTCAAGTGATAATGTACACAAATTATATAGTACAATATATGGTACATTGAATGTGATTAACAGTGGTAATTGAGGGATTTTTTTTGTTGTTGTAATTAATAATAAGTATACAGAAACATTTATAGTTCTTTTCTGTATAAGTATGCATTATGTATATGTGTTTATGCATGTGTATGTGTGTGTGCACGTATGAATGCATATGAAGGACAGAGTTAATGTTATGTGTCATTTTTACTCATCTCTACATTTTTTTTTCACAAGCCAGCATCTTTAGTTGAAGCAACCACTCACTTACTAAGCTAGTCAAGCTACCCAACATGCTCTAGTCTTCCCTGTCAGTGCCACTCAAGCCCTGGGATTACATCCAGGGTGCCATGCCTAGCCAGATCTTTTGTGTATGCTGGACATCTAAACTCTAGTTCTCACATTGCCCAGTAAATAAATGTGTTATCCACTAAACTATCTTGCCAGTCTGTTTTTATACGGTAAACAAATACAACTCCATGTAAAGAGTTCTCAAATAAGATCTTCCTAGCAAAACCTTTCACTGAATCAATGAGTAAAACGTCAAGCAACGTAATTGGGGTAAGTAAACCAAGATATATTAAAGCTAAAAACCATTTACAACTATGTTCTTGCTGCTTCCTCATTTAGAAAGATGTCAAGCAAGTTGGCAGTTGATAATGATCAAATATAAAACTGTCTTTTGTAGACCATGGGTGGAAGTAAATTGCCTTAAGAGAGTTTTCTTTCATGACCATAAAGTCTCACAATTGCCAGTAGATATTGCAAAATGTCAGCCTAGCCCATGTTTGTGAAAGCTCTTGAAATGATCAATGCAATATTGAGGGGAAAGCCAAGAGGGTGGAAGAGGGTCATTGCACATCCCCTCTCAGGCAAGCACCCACATCAAAAACCTGTTTGTCTGAGCCAGCTGCCCCCACTCTGCTAATGATGCCAATATACAATAAGACTTACAAAGGGCTGACAGGGCATGAAGTAAGGCAGTTTCTTTGGAATCCCTGAGTCAGAGCTCTGCCTACCTCAACTACAGCCTTAAAACTCCCAGAACAAAATCTTCCAACACAGATCCTGCTCTTGGAATTTACTCTAACAGACTCAGGAGAACCCCTTCTGCCTGGCAGGAATATGCAGTTCAAACAAAGGCAACCTCATTTCTACTATCTTCCCTCAAAGCTCTAATGCTTATCACTTGGCCCCCTGCCTAGAGAGTGCTGTGAATTTCCACGAAGATATATTAACACTAGGTATCAGAATCTACCCCACCGAGAAAGACATCTGCTATTTGTCAGCTGCCATTCTCTTGCAAGTTTCTCTTCTGAATGTTAATGACAAATGGCACTAGTGGTTATAAAAACCCAGATCCCTTATCAATGAAGATACCTGAACTTTATCAAGTTTCAGCACCTAGCCTTTCCCAGAATGCTGTCTGTGAAAAATATATATACCTTCAACACTTATGTGTGTTTGGGTGTGCCTTTATATACATATATGTGTGCTCACAGATGTGTGAATATGTTTGTCTGGAAGCTGGGGGAATCAACCTTGGGTGTCATTACACATATGCTAGCCACCTTTTTGCTTTGCTTTTTTTCTTTTTGGGGTTCATACATTGACCTAGAGTTTGCTAATTAAAGCCACACTGGCTATCCAGAAAGCCTCAGAGATCCATCTGTGTCTGACTCCTCAGCCCACATAACAAACTCAAATCACCATGGCTAACTTTTTACAAGACTTCTTGCAGTCTAGTCATTGGTTCAGATATAAACTCTGAATATGAAAATTTAGAATCTTGATCCACAGCATTGTAATTTAAACTATGTCCTAGTAAGTGATACATCAGAAAAAGGAAAATGAGATTTTCATAGAAAAAAATCAAAGATGAATCAAGTAAGACTCTGAAAAATGTAAGTTTTCCCATCTTAATGCTTTATATGTGTTAGAATTTTACAAGTATTCTGGTTATTAATTTTTATGACTTTAGCATGACAAAAAAAGTTCCTACTAGAATTGAAAATGCGAGCACCTGATATCTTAGAGAAGACACTGTTTACTAGCATAATAGCTCAGCAATTAAAGGTGCCAGAAGCCAATCAGTATGACCTCAGTTCAATCCCCAGTTCCAACCCAGAATGGAAGGTTATAACTGACTTTTAAAAGCTCTCCCTTGATCTCTACACATGTGTTTTGTCACACACACACACACACACACAACACACACACAATCTAAGTTTATATTTATCTTTGTTCTCCATAACAAGATATTAAACACACATTATTTTTCTCTGATATATGCGAGATGATGGATCAGGTGAAATATACGAAGATGATGATTGTACTGTCTAAAACTGATTTTATCTCACTGAATCATATACCCTTGAGCATATCAATTTATATCTCTGAATTTACATGTCAGTAAAATGTGGATAATATTATGTATTATGTATCTTACCATTTTATAATATAAATTATATCCATTGTAAAAATAAACTGCTCCAATCTGGCTAGTATTCTGGTGTAGTTCTAGGTTGGGGATGTAATTCTTAGTATAACAAAGCATTACATAATGTGGAGCCAGAGAACCAGAGAGCTAATGAAGATTTTAAAAAGACATTAGAGTGGGACCCTAGTCCAAGACACCTAGTACCTTTATTAAAAGGAGGTTGGAAAAAGTTGTACATAGGGGAATGAACAGATGAGAACAGAAAGAAAGGACCACAATGTGCATGCCCAAAAGATGTCCTGCTCATTGCTAATCTGGTACTTTCCGCATCTAAAACTGGAAGAAGTTAATGTTGTTGAAGTAACCCAATCCGTTTTTTTTTAGACCCCATGAGAATATTAGTACATAACTATATGCAGACTAGATACTCTACAGTCTACAAAGGTTGCTTTAACAATTAACAGCAGTTCCTCCAGGGTAGCAGGGGACAATGGGCAAAGCAGAAATGAGAGACTTTGTTACTCAGCTTGTCACTAACCTTCCTTACTTCCTGCTGATTTTCTATTGCCTCAAACAGAGTCTCATTTAAGTTCCTTGTTTCCAGGGATGTTTTATTATTATTACCTCCAGGTATTTTTTGTCAATGTTCATTTTTTAATAGGAGGAGGAAAATACAAATATGAAACAAAGTATGAATTTACAAATTATGCAAATTCTGAGCCAATAGATTAAGAAATCAACATTATCATCAACCATCAACAAGCACAGGAGTAATTAAAACGAAATTCGGCTGTCAGAGGACCTAGTTTATAGACCTTGGTAAACGATTTTACAGGAAGGGACTTTTGCTCACACAGACACACATTAAGCTGTTAGGATCAGCCTGTAAACTTTCCAGTTCTGTGACTCAGGGCTTAGGACCTCAAGTGAAGTGGCAAAATGAAGCAGCATCCAAGAACTAACCAGGCCGAATACTGCTTAACGTTTAGGCCAGATGCATTCAGGGTGCTATAACCATTGACTTCTGAGCTCTTTTTTATAATATTTCAACAGAGACAAGTACTACACTGTGATTGTCCAATTCCAAAGACCAAGTGCTGCTTCTGTGTATGACTCCAAGTTTAAACCCAATTGGGGTAGTGAAGAAATGGAGAGACAGATGCATGAACAGAAAACTGGGATCATATAGACTTTGATCTCTGAGAAACCACCACACCCCACAAGCACAGCATGTGTACAGTAGAACAGTAAGACAACGTGACCTCATACAACTCATCTAAGAGAGAGATTTGTTTCAGTACAGAAATGCAATGAGCCAGAGTTTATGGTGCCCAGCTGACATAAGCAGATAGGTTTAGCTAAGTTTAGTAGGAGCAGTCTCAGTAGAGGAGCAGTCTTCAGGCTGAAAATATTTGCAGGACTAAAGCAATTGTGGACATTTTTCTTCACAGTATCAGCATACACACATGAACCACAAGGTGCTGAGCCCAGGGTGGCCCTGGTGAAACAGTGTGGCATGGTGACATTGTTCCTGTCTATAGGACAGGGCCCCAGTGTGAGCCTTCAGGAGTGTTGATCACTATGGTGGGCTTAAGGCTTGTTTGAGTAATAATGTACATATTTCACATTTCTCTGAGGAATGACCTCTATGTTAACGTTAATGAGTCCATGATAATCTGAGAAGGTGTGAGTTCAGGAGGTGAAGGTGTGGTTAATGTCACAGCAAAATGGTAAATGTTGGGACCTTCAGGACAACCTTAAGGCTATGGGAAAGAGCTCTAGATACATGAGTTCAAAAATATATAATTTCTCAACTATGCAAAATATAAGGACGCAATATGAATTAGGAAGGTCTTCATGAATCTAAAAGAACAAAGGCAGTTGTGTTAATGAAGCAGATTGTCAGAAAGATACAAAGGTAGGCAGATTCCTGAGTTCAAGGTCAGCCTGGGACTCAAGTTTAGGCCCAAGTAGAGTAAAAATGGTAATTTCAGGGAAGAGACCCACCCAACTACTTTATCCTTTGTGCTTAACAAAAGGCAGACAGATCTCTGAATTCTTTTGCAATGTTAAGAAAAGATGTTTGCTTGCTATCTCTTCAGAATCTAAGAGTTGGGATCAAGGGATACTGATTCAAAAGATAATCTAAATCTGGATTAAATGACTGGATTGAGACCTGTGTTCTGCAGGAGATGAGCTATCCAGTGAATTTTTCAGGATAAAAAAAAAGAGAGAGAGAGAGAACTGCTTTGAGAACTGACAGACAATGACACAGACACACACATATACACACACAGACACACAAAAGGAAGCCGGACATGGACAAGGAAATCTTTTAGAATAGCAAGCAGGCAGAATATAGACAGAGAAATCTCAAGAGAGAATGCAGAACATAGAGAGAAGCAGACTGGAAGAGCTGTATCAAGCAGAAGACAGGTCATCATAGCTTTGACCTAGAATTTGACTTTGAGTACTTTTCACTGCTCCCAGAGACCCTTTACTGGCTGGTTTTGTGTGTCAACTTGAAGTTATCACAGAGAAAGGAGCATCCCTTGAGGATATGCCTCCATGAGATCCAGCTGTAAGACATTTTCTTAATTAGTGAGCAAGGGAGGGAGGGCCCAGCCCATTGTGGATGGTACCATCCCTGAGCTGGTAGTCTTGGGTTCTATAAGAAAGCAAGCTTAGTAAGCCAGGGGAAGCATTCCAGTAAGCAGTACCCCTCCATGGCCTCTGCATCAGCTCCTGCTCCAAGTTCCTGCTCTGTGTGAGTTCCTGTCCTGACTTCCTTTGGTGATGAACAATGACATGGAAGTGTAGGCTGAATAAACCCTTTCCTCCCCAACTTGCTTCTTGGTGCTGATGTTCTGTGCAGGAATACAAACCCTGACTAAGACACATCCCTTCTCTCAGAACCCCTCCCCATGCTGAGGCTAGTTCTTGACAAGGAAAGACTGTCCTTTTCCCTTGACATTGGGGCTTTGGAGTCCTTGACATGGCTATGCTCATGTCAATGATATATAATCGCTGAGGAATGCACATACTTGGGGCTTCCTTCACTCCCCACACCTAGAATTAAGCAAGGAAAAATGAATTCAGACCAGATCAGGTCTCTTTTGACTTCTCTCTATGGTGCTCAATTTCTATGAGAAACAAATGAGTTAGTTTTTAACTTATTTCTAAACTAGAAAAGTATATGTAAATCTATAATATAACTTCCATAAGTGCCTGAGACTTCAAGCTTTCGTATTTCACATGTTTGTACCCCACTATCACTTTTTAATAGAGTGGTAGTTCATTCACTTAGAAAACGTTATTCCCAACAAATACATTTGTCAAATTAAAAGTATATAGTGTACACATAAACATTATAAATATATATTTACATATACATGCATACACAAATTTATTTCTTTAAAATAAAGTACATATATGTATCCATGAAAGTTCATCCATTTGCTTGCTTGTTTTGTTATAAGTTTTTTGGGGACAATATCCTCTGCAGAGCCCAAGGTGACGTTTGACCTTTGATCATCTTTTCAGCCTCCTGGGCGCTTAGCTTATAGTTTTATGCCTCCATGCTAAATTTTAAATGCCATTATTATTTCTAAACAAAAAAAATCTAGGCTACAATAAACGATATCAAACTAAACAACATTAGATAACTTTCATGCACTTATCTGATGGCAGTGCTTAGTTCAATACATATATGCAAAATGAATGAGATGTGTGGGTAAAAACTTTAGCATGTCTGTTACAGAATACTCGGTGATGGTAAACAGTTCAATATTATTACTGGTGTTGTGTCTTTTAAAGCTCTTTTGATGAATAATTTTATTATTTGTTCATTGAGAATAGTGAATTGTCCAGGTTGTTTGGGGATATAAAGAAATCACACATATGCAGTATATACTTCAGCGTCCTGCACTCATCTAAACTGACAGAAATACTTTGTCTCCTTGCCCCAGTTTTCTTCCTACCTCTTTTACAAGTACTGCAAAGGGAAGCACACTTCTCTGTCACTTTTCGAGTTACTCACTTTCTCAGATTTATCATCCAACTTCCCCAACTTGGTAACTAATGATTGAACATGGATATTTATTTTTAAATTAATTATAATCAAATACAAACTAGAAGTTAATTTTCTCATGTCTACCAACTGGAAAACATAGAAATGGGATTTTTTCCTTTTGTGAAGGCAACCATTCTAGGCAGTCTGGCTTTTTGTAGGGATAGAACTTCTAGGTTGATTATTCAATTAAGTTGCTTTTATTGCACAAATGGCTCTTTCCCTTTGGATCATCAGGACATCGTCTTACAACTTTCTCGAATATTGTTATTCAATAATTTTCATTAGAAGTATCTGTCTGGATTATATGGCAATCACCTGAAATTCAATTTTAGTCAACTTGGAGTTATGTACACTGAAATCTTTAATTTCAGCTACATTACTAGACACGCAGGAGGGAGAATGAAATAGATTAGCCTGCCTTACCAAGTGCTGTGTACGCAATCAGCAAAGTAGTGTGCTCTGAGGCCAGTTCAGACAAAAAAAAAAAAAGGATAGAAATCGGGAAAAAAACTGCTTCCCAAGATAGTTGAAGAAACCCTGAGCTTCTGATCTCAGACAGGGATTATAGAAGGCAAACAGTTCATTAGCAAAATGTAACAAAAATTAACCAAAAGAGAAATATTGATATAGTCAAAAGCCTAATGTTTGAGAATTACCAGAGGGACTTTTTGAAGTAGTGAAAAGATCCTTTATTTTGAGATTTGATTATTTAATGCCTGCAGTTCCTAAAATATGACTCTTAAGGGGGAAAAAAGCAATTATACTGATTTTTTACTAAAGTGTTAACTCAAAATGGGAGGCTCGGGAAAATAACCATGAGAAAGGAAGGACTGGGCCTGTCCAAGGAACCGCAGGTCTGTAAACATTTCTTTATTCAGCCTTTTTGTATCAAAGGCCACTTGATAACAGAGTTTTACAGTCTGAGGCAGGCTTAGGAATCTGATTGTTAGAAGCCATGTGACCTCAGGAAAGCTGCTTTAACTTGTTTTCCTCATTTCTTATCTGCAGGGATGTTTACTGTGAATGTTGTTATGAGGGACATGTGACTCAAACATTCTTGGTATTGAAGAAACACTGGTTTCCTTCAGTGTTTATTTTAATTCACAGTGTCTGTGAGATCTTCAGTAGTAAGAAATTTGGACAGCTATAAACTATATCAGAGCCGCAGAAAACTTTTTTTTTAAATAAAATTTCATGACAATATTTTACTGCAATCTGATTATTTATATTGTTTTCTATCTGCAAGTTTCTGTTCTGAACATTTTAAGTGTAAACATTCATGTCAGTGTCATAGTAGTCTTTTAGTGTTAGTGCTTACTTTCTTTCTTTGGGTCTTAACATGGAGAGTGGTAAAATCGCTTATCCAAGAACATACTTCCAGCAAAGACCAAATAACCCAAGTTCGTTGTGATAGGCTTCAAACTCTAATCTTTTGCAATTGAGGATGATGTACATGTCACATGCATACACACATATGTGATACACACATGCAAACAATATACACACACAATGCACACGAACAAGATTCACACAATACACAATAGACACAATGCACATTCACAATACACACTCACACAGGCACACACTCTACACACCAGAAGTCTAAGCTTCTCAATATTGTGGAAAGCTATATTCATTTCAAAGTTTACTTGCCATTATAAAAACTGATTTTATATTAAAGGAGATTCTGGTGCTTTACAAATTATACTTTTGAGATCCTGTTTGTTGTATCCTCTTAAGGCTACTGTATTTCTGTTTGTCAGTGATGGCATAATACTAATTATAAATGTTATCTACAGTTCCGCCGAAGGAGTTAAACCTGACCTTCAACAGGACAAAAGAATCTCCTTAACCTACATATTTTAACATGGCTTTTGTGATAGGAACAAAGTGTGTCTGAGAGCCATGAAGATATAATTATTGCTGAAGAAGTTATCTAGAAAGAGTTAGAAGTAAAACAAAGGGGTTTTGGTAAAGCAAATTAAAATGTCTGTGAGGGACGGAATAGGACTGAATTGCCCGTTGTCATCTGCTGAAGCAAGCCCATGCTTCCAGAATAAAAGTTAGAGAGGTGATTACACTGTGCAGTGTGACTCATTGCAAGGCTTATATGTAAGACAGGACAGAAGAAAAAGCTGAGGCCCCAGAACACAGTAGGAAAAGAAGAGGGAAGTCAAGGACAGATCAATTCACATCCCAGACTGAGAGTTCCTGTGACTACAGAATTATGATCATTCTTCTTGCTAAGATAAAGCCATTCTTCTTCCTACAACTTCATTTTAGCCACATCTGTCATTACCATGAATGTCTGATGAATTATTACACACCTGGGAAAAGCAGATGATAAGTGGGCAGGAGGAAAGGGAGGAAATAGTGCTTACCAAAAGTAGTAACGATTAAGAGGGTACTGCGGGTAAATGGTTCGAGGAATAGTTAAGCAAATCTATAACATATTTGATTTTTCACATCTTTTATTTTGTTTTTAAATAGTTTAAACTGTTTATGAGAATGAACTTACATTATACATTTGTGAATATGCAACTCTATAGCTATAATGTTTATATACATATGTTTGTATACATAGAGATATACAGATGTAAGAGAATTAAATAAAATTAATTGGGGCTGACAGACACTTCTTAGGAGACACTGGTCAACTTTGTTCTTGTACCCTTGGCTACTGAGATCCATCTTGTCTAATCTGAATCTGGGAAAATGTATACCTAATTACTGGTTAATACTAGGTCAGGAGGACCACTTTCCAGAGCAACTCAGAAGGATGCTTTTTACCCAAGAGCCCACAACACTAAATGGGCAGTGACTAAATCTGGTTCAATCCCAATCTTGTCGGAATCCCATTTTCTTCTTACATTTTTAGGTCACTGAACCACTGCAGCTTTGATCTTGACATATATTAGAGGAAATGTTAAATGTAACCCTCCACTCCTTGGGAGGGGGAGGCCTGTTTCTCAGGGAATGTTAAGTAAGTCCACTTTCAAACTTACATTTTTGATCCTCCCAGTTATTGGAGTAGTAAGGGAAGGAACAGATATTGGTAACAGCTTTCCAGTTGGAAGAGGAAGATTACTATTTTTACCAGCTTGACTAACATAAAAGGCTTGAGGTGTGGATCAGGTAGTTAAGAGCACATAGTGCTTTTGCAGAGAAACTGAGTTCAGTTTCTGATACCCAAGTCAGATGATAAACAGTCGCTTGCAACTCCTGCTCCAGGGGAATCTTAGGCCTTCTGTGGCCTCTGAGGGCACCGTACTCATTAACACAAATCCACATTCACACACACACACACACACACACATGCTATTCATTTTTCTTTTATGGATATTTTGTCTACATGTACATCTCTTGCATTCCTGCTTTATTTGAAAGCTAGAAGAGGATACCTGATTCCCTGGTACTAGCACTGTAAACAGTTATGAACTGCCAGGTGGGTTCTTGGAATTGAACCTGCATCCAGCAAGAGCTCTTAACCACTGAGCCAACAGTCCAGTACAACTTAATCAATTTTTGAAAAGTCATTTTTGAACACAGCCACCCTGACAAGAGTAGAGTTTAAAAAAATCGAGGTTTCTGGGCTAGGCTACATCTATGAACTATACTAAAGCAAGTAAATGAAAAAAAAAAATTAACTGGAAACTTCAGTAATTCCTGAAAATATATGGAAAGTGATAGGATAAGCTATCCCTTGATAAACATAACTACAGGTAACAGGAAGAACTCATCTTTGTTTTAAGTAAAAACTACTTCCTGTTAATACACATCTTTTTAATGTCTTAATGTAAGATTACTCACAAGAACTGAGTTTTAGAGTGAATAAGATTGTGTATTTACTGTTTTGTGTTGGATTTGTTTTTAACTAGAGGGCTTCCTAAATTTTAGGGTCTGGCAGCAGATAATGCCTATTGGCTTGGTCTGAGAGCTTGGAGATACCTCATCTGCATGTGGGAGAGCCTGAGGGACCATTGGTGACTGATGGCCATAAACCTCTCTGTGGGAGGGGTTGTTAGAGGACTGAAGCTAAGTGAAAAGAACCAGGGCTTGGGAACAGAGGGAACTCCTGCCATCCAATAATGGTCCAAGGTTCTAAGCTCGTTCTCAACCAAGCACCCAGCTGCTTCTCACAGCCCACTGCCTTACAGTTGTAAGTGACAGTAAATATTAAGATTTCAGTCAAATGAAATATAAGAATCAGAGTCCTTTCAGGCTTCCTTACCTGAGGGGTTAGAATGTAAATTTGACTAATCTAAATGGTTATTTTTTTATTAAAAAAATGTATGCATTGAGTATACGGATATATTTCTATGATTAAAAGGCTTTTTCATCTCTTTTTGTTTTGTTTTAATTGTTTTTTTTTATTTTGTGCGTCCACATGCACACATATGCATGTGTACCATGTGCATACTTGGTGCCTGCAGAGATGAGAAGAGGTGATAGATGTTACACTAGAATTATAGATGTTTGTGAGTCGTCATGTGGGTGCCAAGAATATAATCCAGGCTCTATGCAAGATCATCAGGTGCTCTTAACTGCAGAGTCACCTCTCCAGCCTCTAACTTACTTTCTTGTTTCCAGTCTATTTTTAGTCAGGAATGTAAGTGAATTCTCTTAATTTGGTAAATCCTTATATCCCAAATGCTTCTAATATTGTTGGTTGGGTTATGAAGAAGGGTGGGATTTTGGGGAAAGAAAAACATCTCAAAGATGAAAAACATTTGAAAACTTTGATTAAAAACAAATTTCAAAACTTAGAAATTAAAAAAAAACAAAAACAAAAAACAAAACCCTCCCCAAATAGTGTCCTTAAAATGAGATTTGGCTCTGTGAAATTTAAATACCATAGAGGAAGATCATATAAAGGCTAATGTTCCATGGAGAGCACACTGAAACATAATCTATACGCTTGCGAAATCCAGACATCATGTCCCAAAACCTACTAAATAATGATATTTTCCATTTATTTTCCAATTATGCTTTGAACAACCATGGACCCATTAAGTATAGATACCTAGTGTTGCATTGAAGTGCTCTGTAATTGTGTAAAATGAAATCTCTCTCTCTCTCTCTCTCTCTCTCTCTCTCTCTCTCTCTCTCACACACATACACACACACACACACACACACACACACACACCACACACCACACATCAAATGAATATATGCTTCTGAAATTTTTTCTTCTGAATATATGTATATTGTTAAGTTTCCTCTATAACTTGAATAATAACCAATATAGAGCTTGAGGTGTAGCTCAGTGGTAGAGCAATTACCTACTATGTGAGGTTTCAGGTTTGATTCCTTCCACCAACAAGGAAAGCAGACAAAGGTGCCTATCTAGACACATGAACACCTTAACACGTTGCCTTTTGTACTAGAAAAGTACTGTGTTGTGCATGTTGTAGGCCACACTTACAACTTTACTCAGTATTTTGAGGTGTGATAAAAATGGCTCTCAAGGTTTTGATCACTTCTCTTTCATTTGGATCAATACAGCACATTAAAAGTCAACAGGGAACCAGATCACTGTTACTACTATGTTTACTCCTTGGGGACCTGGTTGAAGACGTTACAGCCTGATCACCAGGACACATCTGGCATGGCTCAGACAGATCTCTCATCCCTTTTGAAATTGTTGCTTTGAAATTGTACTAAAGACTTAGAGGTGTGCCTTATTCACTCGGCTGACAGATCTCATGAGCATTTACGAGTTCAATTGACTTGGAATTTGCAAGCCTAGATGAGTCATTGGACAGAACCCAAGTAGAGCCATGAAAAGCCCTGTGGGCTGCCTACATAAGAGCACATGAGCCCTTAACATTTGCATAAAGAACTCAGTGAGGTATCTCAGTGAAGGAGTCCTGTGACAAGCATAGCAGCTGATCCTTGCTGCAGCCTATCCATCACTTAAACTTCTTGCATCCAAATCTATTTCATACCCACAGTGGATAAACTCATTGTCAAGCATGTATTTTTTCAATAATTTTTTATTCACTTTACAGCCCTATCACAGCTCCACTCTCCCCATTGGCCACTCCCCTTCTCCTCAGTGAAGAGGAAGCCCCTGTGGGTACCACTTCACCCTGGGACATCTCTTCCCAACAGGATTAAGCACATACTTTCCCACTGAAGCACAACCAAGCAGTCCAGGTGAGGGGGAAGGCATCCAATGGCAAGGAACAGAGACTATTATGCTTGTTAGGGGAACTCACATGAAGAACAAGTTGCATATTGGCTACAAATGTGTAGAAACCATAGGCCCAGCTCCAGCATGCTCCCTGGTTGGTAGCCCAGTTTCTGTGAGTGCCCATGGTCCCAGGTTATTTGACTCTGTGGTTCTTCTTGTAGTGTGCTTGATGCCTTTGGGTTGTCTACTTTGAGCCCCAATTCTTCTATTTCCAGAGCTCTAACTGAAGTTTGGCTGTGGATCTCTGTATCAGCCTCTATCCAATGTTGGATGAAGCCTCTGAGGAGGCAGTTATGCTAGGTTGCTGTCTGCAAGTATAACAGAATAACATTAATAGTTGGCTTTCTCACATGAGATGAGTATTAAGTTGGGACAGTCATTGTTTGGCTGTTCCTTCAGTCTCTGGTCCATCTTTACTTTCACACATTTTGTACACAAGATGCATTTTGGGTTGAAGGTTTCATAAGTAGAATGATGTCCCTTCCTTCTTCTGGAAATCCTACCACACAGGAGGAGGCCACTTCAGTCTCTATATTCCCCTCTGGTAGGAATCTCAAATAGGCTTACCCTCATAGAATCCCTGTATCCTCTTTATCCCAGACTTCTAGCTAGTCACCAGAAATGAGTCACAAACTTTCATTTTCACTCCAAGCCCTTTCCCATTCTCCTCTTTCCCCACATTTGATCACCACTCCCATAAAACTTCTCCTAACCAGTTCCTCCTTTCCATCCACCTCCAATGACTATTTAGTTTTTCCTTTTGAGTGAGATTTGCACATCCATGGAACCTGAGCCATTGGTTCTCTGTTCAGGAAGTTGTCTCCCGTACTAAAGCATTCAAGGTTATTCCCCACTTTTTCTTCTATTAGGTTTAGTGTATCTGGTTTTGTATTGAGGTATGTGATCTAAAAGACTTGAATTTTCGGCAGGGTGATAAATATGCATCTGTTAGCTTTCTTCAGCATGTAGTCACCCAGTTATACTGCCTTATTTTGTAGAAGATGTTTTAATCTTTCCATTCTATTTTTTTGCCTTCCTTCTCAATATCAAGTGTTTATAGGTATGTGAGTGTATTTCTGGGTTTTTGATTTGATTCCATTATCAACATGTATGTTTCTGTGCCATTACCATTCAATTTTCATTACTATTTTCTGTAGTACAGCTTGAGATCCATGATGGTGATATCTCCAGAACTTCTTTTATTACACAAAATTATTTTAGCTATCCTGGTTTATTATTGTTATTTTTCTATATGATTTTGAGAATTGCTCTTTCACATTTGTAAAAAAATTGTATTGGAATTTTGATGGGGATTGCATTAAATCTGTTGAATGCTTTAGATAAGATGACCACTTTCACTATGTTAATCCTACTGGTCCAGAAACATGGGAGATCTTTCAATCTTCTGATATCTTCCTTAATTTTTTCTTCAGCAACTTGAAATTCTTGTCATATAGGTCTTTCACTTGCTTGGTTAGAGTTACACCAAGATATTTTAGATCAAGGCTAGATAGTTTTAGCATAGAATTCTATCAGATTTCAAAGAGGAGCTAATACCTATACTCCTCAAACTATTCCACAAAATAGAAACAAAAGGAACACTACAAAACTCATTCTATGAAGTCATAGTCACCCTGATACCTAACAACACATACAACCCTGATACCACACAACAATGAAAGAGAATTTCTCTTATGAATATTTATGCCAAAATACTCAATAGAATCCTCTCAAACTGAATCTAAGAACACATCAAAGACATCATCCATCAAGATCAAGTAGGCTTCATCCCAGGGATGCAGGGATGGTTCAATATATGAAAATCCATCATCATAATCCAACATATAAAAAACTGAAAAAATAACATTATCTCATTAGATGCTGAAAAGGCCTTTGATGAAGTCAAATACCCATTCATGTTAAAAGTCTTGGAGATATCAGGGATACAAAGCAAATACCTAAACATAATAAAATCAATATATTGGAAGACAGTAGGCAACATCAAATTAAGTGGAGAGAAATTTAAAGCAATTCTACTAAAACCAGGGGCAAGACAAGTCTTCCCACTTTCTATCTATCTATTCAGTATAGAACTTAAAATTCTAGCTAAAGCGATAACACAACTAAAGGATATCAAGGGAACACAGATTAGAAAGAAAGAAGTCAAAGTATCACTATCTGCAGATGATATAATAGTATATATAACCGACTCCAAATAATTTACCAGAGAACTCTTAAAGCTGATAAGCACCTTCAGCAAAGTGGTTGGTTACAAAAATAATTTTTAAAAAAATCAGTAGCTCTTCTTTATACAAGGGATAAATGGGCTGATAAAATTGCTACAAGGAATATAAAATATTGTATTGTGGTTTGATCTTTTGCTATGCTAAATACCAGTTGTTCCCAGAGACTACATATAATTTCAGGTGATGATCTGTGACCTAGCCAACCAAGTTGTCCCTGATTGGTGAATAACAATTCTGACAGCTGCTCTTGTTCTTGCTCTTGCTCTCTTAATCCCTCTGTCTCCTTGCCCCCTCCCCCTTTCCTTCCCCCTCTCTCCATGTGCTCATGGCCAGCCTCTACTTCTCTCTCTCTCTCTCTCTCTCTCTCTCTCTCTCTCTCTCTCTCTCTCTCTTTCTCTCTCTGCCTCTACTACCCTCTTAACTCCCCTCACCATATCCTGAAAAAACTCAAGAAAGGAAGAAAGGAAGAAAGAAAGAAAGAAAGAAAGAAAGAAAGAAAGAAAGAAAGAGAGAAAGAAAGAGAGAAAGAAAAAATGCTGACAGCTCTAGATGGGCAGTAGAGACATAGGCAGGGTTTAGGGTTCCCAGGCTGTGGTCAGGGTGACCATGAGGAAAAGACAATGAAAGAGAAAAGGGAGATGACATAATGGAGCAAGAATCTTAAAATCATAGCATGAGGGCTGGTCTATTGGAGTTAAGAGCAGCCCTGATGGAATGTAAGAAGTAATAACTCAAGGTTATTGATAGGAAACTATATTCTAATAGTATATAGGGTAGATATATGCCCAGATTTTGTGCCGATTAAGACTTATGATAAATATAAAGGTTGCATATGTCTTTTATCGAGTAACTGAATAAACAAAGGTATGGTAGATGCCCTGGATTAAGATTGGAAATTACACCAATATTGTGATAAGCATTTTCAAGCAATCAATGTAACTAGAAAACTGAACATCTTTTCCAAGGGTGATTTAGTTTTCTCTGGGTAGGTCTTTCTTGTTCTGCAGCATAAGAACACTTGTAGAGTACTTAAAGCGCCCCTTAACAGTAATTAGTTCAGCTATATTTTATGTTTCTAAATTGCCTCCTGCTTTAGATGCATGAAACCTCAAAACTTTTTATTCATAGTACTCTACTTTTAGTAAAAAAGGTAATCTAGTCCTTCATGAAATGAAATTAAGTGAACTTTGTCATTGGTGAGGAAAAATGAAATCCCACAGTTGTTTCTTGGGAACTTGAGTAAAGTCCAAGATATGAAACCTCATAAAATTTAGCCTTAAGAATGTGTAAGTGTTTTCCAATTATAAGTCATAGTCCTGTGCTAATTTTTGTACAATGTGGAACACATTTTGGAGAGAATCTTTATTTTAATTATTTAGTTGTAATTACTACACCTGCTTTTATAGATGATTACAAGAAGTTATCAAAGTTAACTGATGATGCTCAAAGGTTAAAACAAGAACCAATAATCAAGATATAAAATTGTTTTTACTAAAAAGTGTTTAAAAGGTTACAGTCACAGTTGAGTATCTATGAGTAGCTAATGCTTTATTAGCACTCTAGGCAAATCTATTTTAATTATTGCAGCAATACAGAAAGGTACAGCTTCACTATAAAAAAAAAGAAGTTGAAGGATGTCACTTATTCATGTGCATTTATTAATTCTATGAGCTTTTACATCTTAACATAATCTTATTGAAAGTACTGTAGTATCAAAAGCACAGAATGCATCATCAACTAAGCTGCTCCCAGGATAAGGGACAGATGCACAATGCTTCACCATCCCATTGTAGTACTATAACTCCTATACCAATATCAGTACATAATGACTATGGTTGATGCCATTGAGACACTCCTATGAGCTCTATACTCTTCTGAGTCAGAATAAGTATTTATTCTTAGGTTATTTACAACAGTTCCATGAAGGTAAGAATATTTATCTTTTTTTTTCTTCATAACAAAAACTAAAGACACAGGACCAACAAGTGAATTCATCATACAAAAAAAAAAATCATACAGCTTAAAAATAGCAGGGACAATCTTTGAATCATGGTAATAAACTTAATAGACTGCAAGCTTAGCTATTGCATACACTAGGCCAAGGATGCACTGAAGTGTTTCCAAATATTGAGCCAGACCTTGAGGCGATGGTGATAAACTTCACAAGCTTCCTATTTCTAAACACTTCACAACTGAGATTATGTGAATTCATCAGGCTTTTCCAGAGAAGTAGTCCCACATAGATAAACAGACAGATTTTATACAGAATTGACCCATGGAATTCTGAAAGCTGAGAGGTTCCAAAGGCTGCAATCAGACAGGAGGAAACTGGAGACAGCAATAGTCTTATCCTAGTCTAGATTAAAGGCCTTAGAATAAGACTCACTGATAATTTTATTTCTCATCCAGGGGCCTCAGCCTTAAGAATAAATACTTCAGTCTGAGTTCAACAGCAAAAAACAGAGCAGTGTTCTAGGTGAAGTAAGCATACAATTGGAGTTCCTCTTATTTGGGAAAGATTGCTATTTTGTTTTATTCAGACCTATAATTGTTGGGACTGATGTGAACCATCCATAACAGGGACGACAATCTTACTCAGTCCTGCCTTCAGAATAATGTACTTTCATTTCTCAGGAAAAATGAATACATAAAATTAAGTACAATTCTAAGATACTCAAGTGTTGTCAATCGCTACAATTAAAATCCTTTTATGCTAGTAACATACATGAAATATAATTAGATGTTACCACTCTGACTATTCTAACCCTTCATCCTTTGGGTCTATTCTGAGTACTTTGTTTAGAAATTCTGATTTCAGAGTGTGTGAATTGACTCAGCTTTGACAAATGAGCTGGGTTTTTCCATAGTAGAATTAGGAATTCAGTGTCATAAATGGTTGTGTGGTCTTGACCAAGTGTTCAAAGTTACATAGCTGTAGAGTGTTCGAAAACAAACAAACAAACAAAAAAAACAGACAAAAAACCAAAACAAAAAAACAGGTACTGGTCTTCATCTTGGATTTTACTTTTGAAAATTTCACTTTTCCTAACTATAGGTCAATAGCATGGCAAGAACTTCTGTTGTTCTTAATAATGGCTTTCTTGCAGGTTCCAGACAAAAATAATATGTGATGAGACAAAAAAAGAATCAAAGATGAAGAGTAAACTGGGCATAATACTGTTTTGACTCTACTTAGGAAAAACAAAAGGAGACTGTGATATTTCCTAGTATTTTATTAAAAACTAAACTGGAAATACAAATTAAAATATAGGACAAGGTGGTAAATGAAATCTTGTTCAAAAAAAAATGACAATGCTGAAAAATAAAGATGACTTATTTAACCTTCTAACAAATAGTCAATTGATACCCACTATGTTCTGGGCACCCTTCTAAAGGTTATGAATAAATTAACAAGCTGCAAAAAAAATTAATGTTTTTTATCCATTTTAAATCTAAATGGCAAGGGCAACACTATCTTAACAAATATGTCACTGACTAGGAGACACTATAGATTATAAAAGTCATAAAGTGATAAAGGAAGTCCTGATTGTTTGACATGGGGTAGGCATGCAGTATCAGCAAATGATGCCTGGAAAAAAAAAAGTGCACAGATGTGAAGAAAACAGTCAGTCATAAAGAAATACTCTAAGAACACACTGTGCAGGAGTTGCATGTTGGGAAAGACCTTGAAATGGCAAATTCTCAAGATCACTGAGAGTATTGGGAATCTGGAGTGACTAAGTAGAGGAGCATGTGTAACAAAACACTTCCTGTGAGGATGCAATTCACATCCAACCACTCAGTCATAGGGATCCCATGACAAACCAAAGTATAGATTACACTGATGTTCAAATTGAGGTACCAGTGAGTTTTATTGGCTTTACAAAAAGGAGTATGGATGAGAGTTTAATTCAGAAGCATCAATGACTCAAAGGCAGCTGTATCACCAAAGCCCACTTGAGAAGAACTGACTGCTCTGGGAACCTACATAACACTTCACATCCTACAGGAAGTTCAACAGGTTGGAAAAGGGCATTTCCGTGTACCTCAGTTGATCTAAACTTCTTCCAGGCAGACTGACTGGTTACTGCCCCTCCCAGAAAGCTGGTTTGGTCTCAAAATCTTCGTTGAAGCTTGGCTTGCCTGCTTCTTTGCAGGTTTTATTGCTTATTTTGATAAGGAGGGTCTCAGTAAATCTGTTCAGCTTCAGGAACTTCCTGAAGCTCTTTTGAGTTGTTATCCATTTTGTTTAAGGAGCTTCTGTGCAGGATGAACTGTTTGAATCTAAGAGGAAAGTGTTAACAACATGTCTGAATAACGAAAACTTACCGTAAAGTGCTATAATGAAATGAGAAGCCATTTTATTGGTAATACTATCATGTTCCAACTTGATTGCTGTAGCTGTTATATTAAGAGCCAAGTTGATGAAGGATATTGTGGGCATGGAAGGAGAGGTAAAGCTCTTTGGTAGTACATAATGTCTGTGAGAACCTATCATGATAGCTTTCAAGTGAAGAGATTCCACTGGACTCTTGATCTACTGTATTTTATTTTTATTTTGAGAACAGCTAAGAAGGACCATATGGTAAATCAAAAGTAACCTATGCTTTAGGGCATGGAGGAGAGGAAAAGAATTACTTCACTCTGCCATGAAAAGTTTGAAATAAACAGGTTTAGGGATATCATATTTATTCTTGGTGTACTGGCTAGTTTTAAGTGTCAACTTGACACAAGCTGGAGTTACCACACAAAATAAAGCCTCCCTTGAGGAAATGCCACCATGAGATCCAGATGTAGGCTATTTTCTCAATTACTGATTAAGGGGAATAGGAGCTAGCCCACTGTGGGTGGTGCTGTCCCTGGGCTAGTAGTCTTGGTTCTATAAGAAAGCAAGCTTAGTAAACCAGGGGAAGCAATCCAGTAAGCAGCATTTCTGAATGGCATCTGTATCCACTCCTGCCTCCAAGTTCCTATACTGTGTGAGTTCTTGTCCTCATTTCCTTTTGAAGAGCAATTTGGATGGGTAAACTGAGTAAACCCTTTCCTCCCCAACTTTCTTCTTGGTCATAATGTTTTGTGCAGGAATAGAAACCCTGACTAAGACACTTGGGTACAGCATTTTTGAAGTACGGGTTAGATATTACCCTGATACACAGCAAGTGATGAAGCATGAGTCTAAGAGACAGGAGAAAGGCTGGAGATGTAACAGGGAAGTCTTTAGATGAGAAGTGGATGTTCTACCATGCAATAGAGCTAGACAAAAATCAGTGAGAGTGAGTTTCAGCTGCTGAGCCCAGGATGTCAGAATCTGATAACAGAATAACCCAGGAGAATATATATCTTGTATGACATGAAAAATAACAAACAACTTCTTCACACAAAAATAAAAAACGCTCCTCTTCATGAGAGAGAATCTGCTTAGCCAAATGTCACAAGGTCAGGGAAGATAGCAATTGAGACCTCATGGCTGGATTTAGTTACTATGGTTACTAGCAGGTGGTTTTTAAGAGAGCTGTTGAGTAACAGTAATGTTCTAGAAACAAAAGCCTAACACAGGGGGCTTCAAAAAGAAGAAGTAATCCAGATAGACAGTGTGGATAGCAGGTGAACAAAAATAAGTACACGGTTGATCAAAAAAGATCAAACAGCATGAAAAGCAAAAGAGATGAACTAAACTGTGATGAACCCAGAAGGCTTGATTCAGTCTCTGAATGATGGGAAGGGGCCCAAAAAGAAATGGTGCAGAAAGGCAGCACCCGGGCCTGTGGCCTTAATTGTGGTGCCTACAGCACAGACTCAGATTCAGTGATTATAAACTGACAGGGATTTTTTTTTTTAAAGAGAGTAGTTTCATTTGGACAAATTTCAGAAGCATAAGGAAAATTTGGTATATAGGTAGACAGAGCTTGACAGCTCAGTCTATTTCAAGAAATGTAATATTTAAAAGAAGGAAAGATTAGGAGGAATATTTGCAATGATTTAAAAAGATTATCATTACTCTGTATATCATAAAGTGCATATATTTTCATATTTTAACAACTCCAGAACCAGAACACATCTTGCAGTTGATGGCATTTTACTATTTCCATGCTATGAGATGCATAATGTACTAATGGTGCATTTTATTATTGATATTGCCTTCAACTTGATAAAATATGGGCATTTGATGAGTGACTAAGCTAAGCAAAAGAAACCTTCTAAGTTGGTATGAGCATGCAGGAGAAGGACGTTGAAATAGTTTGAGCAGCTTTCTCCTTCGGTACATATTTAAAGAGTGAATGTGAATTCTTGTTGTCATTATTTTTATGTTTAAACTAAAGCAAGAGAATAACAAGTTTTATCTAAAGGAATGGGAAACTACGAGTTATCAAAAACTGAGAGGTATTCAGTAGGAACATGGCATGCTCATTGGAGAGAGGGCTATGACCAAAGGGAGAGGATTCAGGAATGTGTAATCAGAAACTGGAATTCCTGAGAGAGAAAGATAGAAAACTACCTAATGAGGAGGTTAGGGGTGTCTCCTCTGAGCACATTCTAGAAGAGAATAAAAGGTTATAATTAAAGTAGTTGGACCAGTGAAACCCTTAAAACTTGACTGCATGGAGTGAGGGCAAGAGCTACGTACATTGGTAGATAATGACCTGAGGTACTGGGAGGAAGCTGAATTTCTTAGATGTCCTCAAGGGCCACATAGAACAGACACCAAGTATATCAAGTAACAGATATGAATGAAAGAAAGGCATTAGCTTCGAAAGAACCCAGAGAAAATCATGTACAGGAATAAAGTTAAACAAGCAAGAAAAAAAATCTACCAGCTACACTACCCTCACAGAGCTCATTTAGTCCTCATGAAAATCCAGTGTTTGCTGTTACTATCTTCAGCTTGCAGAGAGGAAAATAGAAAGCTTAGGCTTGTGCAACTAATATAGTGTTTGAGTAATAAGTTGGCACTGGGAGCATCGTTTTCCTAGGAGACACTGTGTTCTATGGCAAGGCTTAGGTACTCCATCAATGCCATAATGGAAGAGCCACAGTGGAGCCTGTGGCCTAAGCCAACAAAGATCCAGAGTGAGCATTCAGGGCCAGGGGCAATTTCTCAAAGGGTTCTCGTGTCCCTTGGAATGGAGTTCAGGACACCAGGGATTATGTACCTCTTACCACCTCGAAGATGTACGGAGAGGGACCAAACAGTCAAGGTGTTTATTTGGGGGCTCTGAGCTCTTGTAGTGTGAGACTATGAGACATGAGATAAGAGCAGAAAGAAATGAATGTGTATGTCTCATATATTTCACCCCACTCCACATCTGTCCGGGAACCTCCCTGGAAGGTTCTTACAAATCAGTTTGGATACTAGACAGATTTCTGCTCTAAGCAGTTCTAAAGGCCCCAGTTGAATTGAGCTGTTATAACAGGATACCTTAAGCTGAGTAATTTATAAGTATTATTTCTCTTAGTTCTATAAACTGAAAGGTCCCTGACTAAAGCACTAGCATACCCATGTCTAATGAAGATCTATCTTCTAATTTATAGATAATGTCTTTTCACTACATCCTTACATAGTAGAAGAGACTGCAGATCACTCCTGGGTCTCTTTTCATGGACATTAATCTCATTCTTGAGATAATTTTTATTTCATAATCCTTTTCAAATGTCCCACTTCCTAAGTCATTCATCCTGAGGACTATTGCATAAAATTTCTAGAAAAACCATGAATAAATACCTCTTCACCACACATATGCACTAATAGTACACCTAAGTAATAATTCCCTTCCAATCTAGCTCAGTGAGTCAACGAGTTTTTAATGTCACAGGAACATGAGTTACTCAAAGACAACAACACACAGAAAAGCCCCTATACCAGTATGAGTGACGATTCCCAAAATCTGCGTCCTTAAAACTCTTTGCTCAGCTTTCAAGCAGCTTGGCTGGCAGGACACCCTCAGCAGCACATCCTATTCTATAACCTTGGGGAATTACAGGTGACTCTTTTATCTTTTAGGGGTTCCTATGTCTAGTAAGTTGCATGATCTTTCCCCCTTCCTCTAAGAAAGAATATTTTATTCTGAGAAATGGCTCGACAACAGGTATAGAATCAAAGCATATAAACTTCAGATGTGGAGGGCTGGTGATATAGCTCCATTGGTAGTGTGCTTACCTAACATGCAAGAGAGTTCTGGATTTATCCCCAACACTGCATAAAATTGGGCACATGCTGCATGCACATCTATAATTCTAGCACTCAGGAGGTGGAGGCAGGAGAATGAAATTTCAGGCTCATCTTCAGATAGCATGGGCTCTATGAGATCCTGTCTCAGAAATCTTATTTTTAAATGAACACAACAAACAAAATAAAGAAAATAAAGTAAAATTTGGGTGGGGAACCCACACTTGCATTTCACTGTGCTGAATGTATCATCTATTACACATAGATTTGTATGCGTTCATCTGTGTGGCATTCGTTCCTGTTTTACAGATGGCACTAGTGACTTAAATTGTCCAAGTCACTAAGAGCATATGCCAGGAAGGAAATCTATGATACCAATGCCAGGTTTTACAATTCTAGTACCATAACCTTTCTCCGGTTAAATTGAAGCCATTTCCCAACAGAAAATGGGCCATTACAGAAGACGGGGCCTCACACTTACCCTTCACCTAAGTTTGTTCTGTAAGAAATGATTTCTGGGGAGAAATAGATTCCCTTTCAAGTTTTCTCTCCTCAGCTCTAATAGTTCCACTCACTAGCCTCACAGCAGAATCACTGATGGATAGGGTATGACTGGAATCAACTTGGCCAGTGGAGACAAGTATTAACCATGTATGAAAAAAAAACCACTGTCCTTATTTTTCTTATTATAGCCCTTCTACTTTTAAAGGAAAGAAATACGATTTTCAAAACTTCAAGGAAAGGCCAATATGATCGCCCAGTGGGTTAAGTTGCTTGCTGTCAAGCCCCATGTCCTGAGTTAATTTCCTGGATTCTGCAAGAAGGAAGGAGAGATGGTCTTCTGAAGGTTGTCCTTAGATACTTACGTATGTGTAAACACACACACACACACACAAATGCACGCACACACACAGAGAGACATACACACACACATGTTAAAGAAATGTAATAAAGTAAATGAAACTTCAAAGAAAACTATGCATTATTGCTTTACCTAAAACTAAAGATTGCTTAGCAGAACAATGAGGTGATAGACTGACCTCCAGTTTTAGTCAAGTCCCAAAAGGAATCAGAGACAAACAGCTGACAGGCAGCTGGACGCAGGAGACTCCTGGGCAGATGATGCATTCCATCATGTGATGAAGTTTCTGGAACAGAAGGCTACATTCTTCCCCAGTTCTTAGCCAGCCTTGTTCTGCAATCAGATGATATTCCTTTCAAGCAAAACATCTTTCCTGAAACATTCTCAACTGTTGGATAATTTTGTAAAAGTTAAATGTGTATGTCTACTTACAGTTAATGCCCACATGTCAAAGGTGCACTTTATTTAGACCCAAAGATGAGGACGAGAAGCTTTCGAAAACTGTCACTATCTCTTGGTATTCATCTCTCATAAACCACAAAGTGCCCTACACCCCTGCTACAGGTCAGGAATGTTGATTGAAAAGTCACATTAGCAATTTCACTTGGCCATGGAGAGGCTGGAGAGATGGCTCAGGGGTTAAGAGCTACCTGCTTACAAAGCACTCAGGTATGGTTCCTAGCATGCCATGTGGGAAGGCTCACAAACCACCTGTAACTGCAATCAAAATAAAATATTAAACTTGGCCATGAAATGGGACCACTCTACCACCAGTCTAAGGCTTCCTTTGTCTCCTGATATATGGAGAAAAAACTCCTGAACATCATCCCTTTCTGCAGTGGCCTGGAAGCTGTTATTGAAACGATTTCCTAGCTTCTCTCTTTGCCTTCATATTCCTCTTGAAATGTTCCCTGATTCACTGGTTCTCAAACTTCCATTTGTCTCTCAACACATCTAGAGAAGAACACACGTTCTCATTTATTATAGTGGCCTTCTACAGGAACATCTCTTTTATCATTCTGATCATCTCCGCACTGCCTAGCACAGCCACCCCTTAATTTCTGTAATTGAGGAGTCTATTCCACACCATTCAGGATCTCCTTTTCCAAAAAGAGGTTTTTCTACTAGGTAGTCAGTGTAAAATACAGAGATATGAAGATTCAGGGGCCAGTAAGTTTTACAGGGTTGTGTGCAGAGTCATCTACAGAGCTTGCTCTAATAGTTTCTGATTGAATAATCAGGACATGAGATACCTTTTCCAACAAGTCCCCTGGCACTGCCTGCTGATCCAATCCAGGGATCCTACTAGTGTGAAGTCACTCAGATGAAGTTATCTGCCCCAATTTTTCAGGCATATTGACAAGTTAACTGAAGACTTTACTGTGAGTTAATGTATTCAATTGTGCTTAAGGCTTACTTACATTGAGTCAAAGATAGCCCAACTCTGCTCACTACCAGATAGTTCTATCATTTTTTTTAAACCAAAGTGCTTATTCAGTGAGGATTTGGGCCCAGAGACTGCGAATATATAAGAAAAAAAATCATGGTAGTTGGCCTACAAGTCCTAATGAGTTCAGGGTCCTTGCATAGAAAAGTGAGTTCTGAGCAAAAAGGAAAACCCAAAGGAACCCTTATATTTGTGTTTGTTCAAATATTAAAGAACAGTAGTCACCTTCTGGACCTATTAAAAGCAGAAAAATTAGCATGTTCAGAAATAATCTCAGTCAGTCTTTCCTCACTAGAAATAACATAGTTAACCATGCATAAGAGCAAAAAATTAAATTTAGGAAAAATATTCAACAGGAAGAGCACGAGGAAAGGGAACAGAGACCTTGGAAGGGAGGAGATAAAACACTAAAGCTGATGTTTTTTTCTGGGGATTTGAAATGAGTACAAGTTATCAGCATTTGGTTTACTAGAACTGTTTGGAAAGACCACCCCATTTTCCATCAAACAAAATAACACACACTGGATGAAATGGTCCAGGGAAGATGCCACTTGAGAAAGTTGTAAACGTCTACAATATTGACATTTGCCTCTTTTGGCCACAGAAATGCAATGCTTATATTCTAATAGTAGGTTGTAGCATTATTGAAGTGATGAGATCCTCAAGGTGGGAAAGTAGGCCAGGTCAAAATCCATGGCAGTATATATATATATATATATATATATATACACAAATTCCAAAGTATCTGAGGAAAAATGCACAACAAACAGGTTCTATAACCAAAGTGTCTTTGAAGTCTGCCATGAAAACCAAAAAGACACAAATATGCAAAAACGGGACACGCTTGCCTTAGCTCACTGTTAGCCTATCTCTTTTCTAAGCAGTGATTCCAAATCTCAAAATAAACAGATTGCTCACTTTCTACAGTTAGAGCAGAGCCTTCACCCGCTCTGTGGCGTCCTGAGCTAAGCCTGTTCCACCATACTGGCTCCCAGAAAGACATCAACATGTGTAGAATGTTTAGCGTAGCCTATCCTGGGTACAAGCAAACACAAGGTTATACCCCAAAGAAATGTTCGGAATTGAATCCATGATATTTTCAAGAGGAAATCTGAGATATATTTGTAAGAAGTCAGTGTTGCAGGGCTCTTGTTTTCCAAGTTGTTCTTAGCACTTAACTGACTCATTCTCTATGCTTTGGGAGAGAGCCAAACACCAACATGACCAGCAAGTTGTTTGGTAGACTTTAGATTATCAGTGTGAGTGTGTGTCTATATTTGTGTGTCTGAGTGTGTGTGTATGTGCATGTATGCATGCATCTTCTTTATGATGTATTTGTAACTCACAGTACAAAGTACCTGTCTCCTAAGTAAAATGACCTTGCATACCATAGCCACAGTTATTCTTGCATGGTCCACAACTCAGTTTAACTGTCATTTCTTTAAAGTCTTTACTCAGAACACTGGAATCCAAGTAGGTGTTCTTGTAAATCATCTCATTGCTTCCATTTCTTTCTTGTAAAAAATGAATTTACATATTTTACAGTAATATATACATTTGGACATCTATTTAACGCCTGTTTCTCTGAGGACAAACCTGAACCATATTTTATAATCATAGACAAAATGGCTTACTCTTGGACACTAGAAAATAATACTTACAACATGGATGAATACAGAAACTGGTGAATAAGTAAATAATGAAGATAAAATATGTATGTATATACATATATATGGTTATATATGTATATATGTGTGTGTCTGAAAATGCTTTTGTGATCAATACTGATACTGCTTTTATCAACTCTGTTCTAATTTGAGTTTCCATTTTTGTTAATTATATGTAAATATTATTTTGATTTAGAAATCATTACATATGCAGACATAAATTGTTACTTTTTAATAACATACTATTTATAATATCATCAATTGTTTATTAATAAAATAACAAATATTAGTATCATTGCCAATTAGTGTTCTGCTTTGTAAACTGAACACAAAATTTAACATTTTGTGCTCGTAAAGTTTCTAAACTGGTGAGTTCAGTTCTTATTACAACTTAATTTTTAATCCTTAGATGGCATTTTCCTGGATATAGCCAAACATTTATTTTTGTACTCTGTCAAGATTTAGAAGATTTTCAATTTCTAGTTCATTTGATTTTCCTAGCAATGCTAGAGGATGAGAACTGTGTTTAACATTAGGCTCGGAATAAATCATAAATATGCATTAGCTCCCAACTGTGCACCAAACTCTGTTGAGCTTTGGATCAGCATAGGAGTAGACTGCTGCTTTGCCAGCCTCGCTGCTTCACCCTTTTTCAAACCTTCTTTCCCTACCCACAGTGAGTTGCCCCTTGTTAGTCAATGACATTTGCAGGTCAGCCTCACTAATCCACAAAATGCAAGAACTGTCTAGGTAAGCAAGAATATAGGAAAGGAAACAACCCAATATAGAGGAAATTAAAAAATCAATAAATCCTACTGGCTGACATTAAGACATCATTTATAATCCATTTATATCTATCTACCATCTATTCATCTATAATCTATCTATTATCTATGCAGCTAAAAATCAACATTATTTCTCTTCTTGGCTCACACACACACCCCTTTATTTTTTGAGGCAAACTCTTACTGAACACTGTTTAATTGATTTGGCTAGGCTGTCACGAGTTTCAAGAATCCACTTGTCTGTGAATCCCATTGTGGGTGTTTCATACATATGATGTCATGCCTTGTATTCTACATGGATGCTAAGAAGCTAAACTCATGCCCTCATGCATGTGCATCAGTTCATTTCCCCAGCCCCTTGAAACACATTCAGAGGGTAGAATCCAAATATCCCTTTTCTCCCTTGTCATTTTCTTCCCAAACTCTAGTAGGTAAGATGTAGGGAAAATCAGAAAGTGTAGAAACTACTGGACCTTCTGCTAATGAGCAGCCTCTGGTTCAGACAAATCAGTACAATAAATGAAGCTAGGCATGACACATGAGATGTGTGTTTCCTTTCTGGGGATACTTCATGTCTAGCTGACTTGATTATGTATATTTCTTGTTGATCTAAGCTACTTTTCTAAGATGGCCTTATTCTGAGGCTATGGAGCTCATAGCGACCAGCATACTCTCCAAAGAAGACATGAAAACTCTCAAGAAGAGGAAATCTAAATCCGCTGCCTCATAATCACTAGAGGGCCTCCTATTTGAATATATTAAGTTTTCTTAGTTAAACATTCATGTTAAACTGTGACTCAGACAAAATCTGAGACAAGTAAGAAAAAGCAACTACTCTGCTGGGGAGATGGCTTAATGACTATAAAGCACTTGCCTCATAGGCTTGAAGAACTGAGCTTAGTCTAGTGTGTGCCTGCAACCCTGGTATGGGGTAGGGTGTGGGGTGAAGATAAGTGAATCCAGGGAACATTCTGGCTAGCCAGTCTAGTTTAAACACCAAGCTGCACAATCTTTGGTGGGGATGGTGGTGGAGGTGGTGGTGGTGGTGATGATGATATAATAATCTAAGAAGCAACTGAGGAAGATAGTAGACTCTGGCCTCATAGGCACCCTCATGGATGGGCATACACTAAGTTTGTATATATGCCATACAAATGCCTATACACACATATACTAAGAAAAGAAGATAAATTAATATAATATAGTATAATAAATATCATAATATAATAAAAACTTAAAAATCACTGATATAGTGTATAAAAAGATTTCACTTAGAAAACTAAGTACAAGAGTTCAATTTCCCTTTGTTGTCTCATAATACATTTTGCTATATTTGGGTGAAAAATCACATCAACTCTTTCTTCGTGAAAATTGCCTATTTTTCTGCTGTATTTTACAGCATTTTTATTTCTACAGATAGGATTTCCTATGACACCTTGCTGGTATTTTCAGAACTCAAACATTAGACATAGGTTCTGGTGCCAGATAGTATAGAAAGTTTTGCAAAACTACGAAAGGGGAAGAGTGATGGGTTTATTTTAAGGTCATAAAATTTTTATTAGTTTTTCTCCCTCCTCTGAACTGGTTGCTCTTGCTTTTAAAAGTCTTCTGGCATTTAACTGGCAATAAAAGAGGCAAAACAAACCGTTCCTTCCTCTAGATTGTGCAATTTTATGGCTCGGTTTTAGAGTGACCAAATATGCCTCTTTAAAAACATGCATGTTCAACTGCTCTCCTTTTATAAAGCAGTAGGATCATTATCTGGCTAACATGGGGTAAGTAACGGAGTGGGTTTTGTATGTGTCTCAAGTTTTTCAAAGCTACTTAGCCCCAGTCTGAAATGAAGTGACACTGGTAATGTTGATTCTTCAGCCAGGCAATGGCAGGCAGCTAAATCTAAGATGCCTGAGCTCCTTTTGAATCCAATCCATCTAGAGAGCACAAGTTAACTCTACGTTGACAGCTGGAACTCTCAGGACCTCGGCTGTATAGTTGTTTTTTTTTTTTTTTTTCATTTAATGTAAATGTAGAACGTTATTATTTTGAAGTTGATGACATAAGTAAATGCCCCCACATTCAATCTGCACCAAGACATTTGATCACACGGGGAATGCCATTCAACAGAAACGATGTTTGATATCGCTACTGTGATGTTACTCTCTTGGTTTAAAGTCTTTCCTATGTGTCTTCACACAAAGGTACACACTACACACAAATCATCAACCAGAGAACTCAGGCCCAGCATGTTACCCAGGAAGAAAAGAAAGACTAAATTTTGAAGGAGCTGACACATGTAAAGATAAAAATTGAAGAATTTGGAGGAAAGGATGTTTTTCTAGTATGTTTTGCCTCCAAGGAAAGTAAAGCAATAAACTCCATTATTAAATAACATCTTGGTTTTCACATTTTTCCATTGCTTTTATTTATTTGGGTTTTTTTTTTTATTTCTAGAAATGGTCTGAAATGAAAAGGTTATTGTCTTGTCTTTGGGATTACTAAAATAGCTTCCACCGTCTCTTCCTCATCCTTACTAACCCTTCTCCAAGGGTTTCTGTCTCTTTTCCATAGCTACACAGCATAATTAGACTGAACTTGTGTGTGTGTGTGTGTGTGTGTGTGTGTGTGTGTTAGTTTCTGTTCTTGGGATCTCAGAAACACGGTGACCTTAGTTTGAGACAGGTCTCTCACAAGCTTTAGACTTTCTAAGCAGCCTAGCCATGCTGAGCAGCAAACTCCAGAGATCTCATATCTCTCTCTCTCTACAGTGCTGGGATTACAAGGTCATGTGACCTACTCATGCTTTTTCACATGGGTTCTGGAGATACAACTGTGATCTTTATGACTACATAAAATTCTTTTTACTGATTGAACTATCAACCTAGCCCTTGTATTTTCTGTAATTCTATTTTATCTTCTTTGTTCCTGATCAAGAATGTTACAATAGCAACATTGTTATTCAGTTTATTTGGAAAATTACAGCATACTGGTGTCTTGTGTGTAATATACATTCTACTATGTCTTCTTTAATGCTTCAGTGAGTGTTTATTTTTAGATCATTTTGCCACTACACACAAATCATTATCAACCAGAGAATTCAGGTCCAGCATGTTACCCAGGAAGATTATCCAATCATAGGCAGTATAAGCAGCAACCCAATATTTTGTAGTTGAGAAGTAGAACCAGACCCATTCTGTTAAAATATCTACTAATATCTTGTTCAATCATGTATCCATTTGTATTTTTTTCACAACAATTTCTTTTCATCATTAAAATTATGCAATATAGTTTTATTTACATCTTAATTAGAAAAATTAAATGACTTGGACAGTGATAGTACAAACATTTAATCCCAGCACTCAGGAGCCAGAAGCAGGTAGATTTCTGTCAGGTTAAAGCCAGCTTGGTCTACAAAGCAAGTTCCAGAATAGAATAGCCAGCAGTCAGGACTACACAGACAAACCTTGTCTCAAAAAATAAAACAAAACAAAAGGAAAATTAAATATTTATGTTATATATTTTCTTTTTTAATCTTCAGTAAGTATTTCTGAGTTACAGTGGGGTTCTCTCTGCCCTGATGATAATACAATATACAATTTAATGTATAATAATGTATACAAATTGTCTCCTTACTTATATGAGATATACACATGTACATATTTATGTACATATGTATATGTATGTAGATACAAGAAATATTTGTTTATATATTTATAATTTTATGTATATTATATTATACATGCAGGCATGTATAATGACATATATACACATATGTTTATAATGACATGTGTATTATGAGAAAAATAAAGTTGTTTTATAAAAAGAAAATTTATTGAAACTGAAAAAAATTTAAATTCTTGTTTATTTTATTATTATTATTATTATTATTATTATTATTATTATTATTATTATTACTCTTACTGTTGTTGTTTTATTCTCTGAGTATGAGTGTTTTCTCTGTGCATATGTCTATGGATCACATGCATTCCTGGTGTATGAAAAAGACAGAAAAGAGCATCAAATCTCCTAGAACTGGAGTTACAGACACACAGTTGTGAGCTGTCATTTCAGGGTCATGGCTAAGCAATGCCCTTATCTACTGAGCCATCTCTTGAGATCCCAATCTTTTAATTCTATTCATTTTCTTTGTCTTGTAAAATGCAATTAACTAAACATTTTTAAAATCTGCTCTCAAAATATTTGTATTTTATCCAGCATGTTTTCTTACTGATTTCTCTTCCTAGGATTTCAGTTGTCTTTGGTCAACAATCATCCCAAAATCTCAAATGCTCAATAGCATAAATAAATGATCTATTATTGTAAAATCTTACTGTGTTTAAGGGACGTGTTGAAATCTTGCACTGCCCTATTCTGTTCTCCCAAGTTGTGAAACACTCCTTTATCTAACGTATCCAGGTTGAATCAACTACCCACCTCATTAAGTGGCTTCTGAGTATTTAACTTGGTACTGCAGAGTATGTACTTAGGAATTAGTACCATCTTTGGTTTTGGGTATAGATTGGATTAGAGTTTAGAACTTATACCACAGAGTAGGAGCTTTGCTGTGTTTACATTAATATTTCTGTGAAGAGTACAAATTGCCCACAGTAACCATGCTTTTTCTTTATCTACTGTTCTTTATTCCTGAAATATTTCTCCTTATCCTGGGCATGCATACAGAACTCAGTGTTTCCCAAATATTGTTTAAACAAAACATATCTGCCTAAAGGCAAGTGGATAAGGCCAAGGAACATGCGTGACTTCCAGATAACTGGGTCGCAGCTTCTAAAAGGCAGCTCTTTTGTCTCCAAGCTTCTTTGCACTTCATCTAACCAGATAGCAGTCACAGCCAAGCAACGTCTGGGAGCCAGATTATTTAGTACTATCCTTTGGTTTTCATGAAGAGGTCAAAATTGAATCAGCAACTTTGCTCTCTCCTGGTGCAAGTCAAAGATTCAAAAATACTGTATGTGTGTCTCCTGCATTTTAATTCTAATTTGGACAGTTCTGTACATCAAAATTGTCTTTTAAGTTATTTGGTGGTAAATGTTGTTCGTTTGTGGGTCTTTATACTCATTCTCCAAAAGAAAGCACAAGCAAAAAGTTAAACTGATTAATGAAAGTTTCAGATGCGAATAGGAAGCACTTTCGACTCAGGCTCCCCTTGTTACAGCTTAGCAGCAGCTGTGGCCATCATGACTGTCCCACGCTAAGTAGAACCTGTCCTTCCTGAGAGTTCTTAGCATTTTCATAGTGTGGCAAATTGCATTCTGAGTAACTAATCTGCAGACATTTTTCTTTCTGCTCCATGTTTAACTTTGACTTTAGACATCAGAGTTGATGGCTTTCAATAAACCTGCAAGTGTCTCACATGTTTGCTTCCCAGAGTCTCTCTTTCCTTTAAAATCCTAAGGAGAGATATTTCAGAACCCTTGAGACTGTGAATCATAACCTGTCACTTCCACTTACCTTCTTCCAGTGTGGCCAGTGCCACCGTGCATATGATGACATTGGGTATAGTTTCCAGTTATCTAGTTGCTTCCACCTGTGTAATTCACAGTTCAAATTTAACTTTTAAAACATTGGATCTCTTTAACTTCATGTTGAATTCTGAGTCCAAAAATGTTTCACTATTTTTGAAGACTTAACATGTGGTTAGATGTCAGTCAACTGCTATATACATTTAACTTTATTATAATCACTTATAATACACAGTATAACATATTATACTATATTATTATTTTAAAATCTAAGAGTGAGTTTATGGTCCATTCTTTCATCTCCATTCACCCCTTAAGAGATTTTTTTTTTTTTATGCTTAAGCTATGGCTCTCACCCTGTGTAAAAAGAAAAATCAGAGAATTTGCTTTTTATCAAATCTATTTTCACTATTTTCCAGATTGTATATTTGTCACAAAGTTAATTCAGTCCATGTTAGAGAGGGTAGTGTGGCCATGACTCAAGAACTAAATCAGGGCACTTTGTTTATTTCACTATCCTTAGCTTCAGGATTACAGATTTCATCTCTTCATGAAGTTCCATGCTGGGAAGTATATTGATTTGTGGCACATTGAAAGTATAGCTATTGGGATCTCTTCTGGCCTGAGCATCTCTAAAATACACACACACACACACACACACACACACACACACACACACACACACACTTTCAAACCTTATACTTTTCTCAAAGCAAAGGCTGACTGGTCCTGAGCCCACATCTGAATTTCAACTTTCACTATGGGGTTTACATGGCACAATAATCATTGGGTTTTAGTGACACAGTGACCATTAACTTCTTTTTGAAAGTTTAACAAAATTCTGCATGTGAATTATGTATGTGCACATGTTCATGTGCATGGAAGTCAGAGAACAACATTGGTTGTCACTCATAAGAAGCTATCCAACAGGGTCTCTTACTGCTTATAGAACTCACCAAATCAGCTGTAAGAGGCATCTACCTGACCCTACCTTCTCAGATCAGGGATTATAAAAAGCTTCACTACTCCCAGGTTCTCTACCTGGATTCTCCGGTTTCATGCTTATCCAGCAAGCATTTACCCACTAAGCTTTTGCCCAACCCCTAGAAAACATTTCTTCTTCCTACAATTTTGTCTCTGTAACTGAAAATGTTATAAGTAGCAGCCCGTAACAGCATGTGTTCTGTTGTAGAGTTTCCATGAAGCCATTAAACTTTTTGTACATATGTGATCCAGGGGAGCCACTGAACATTCATGACAGCTACAGTCCTCTATCACTTCTAAACTCTACCGTGGGAATTATTTAGTTCATTCTGAGTGACAGACCTTCTTTTTTTAATGCTCTGAGGGAGATTTGCAGAATACTGTTTCTGTGCACTTGTTTTCTGTGAGCAGAGAAAAAGAAATCAACTGATCATTCCCCGTAATGAAGAAAGCTCAGCTTAGCGATGGTTTTAATAACTAGAAAATTAACTGTGAAACACTCTAGACTCTGAGTAGGAGGGGGGAAGAAAGAAAAGGCTTCAGCAAATCCCTTGCTGAATTTTTCATTTGTTTATTTTTTAATAGTCCACGGATAAAGAGGTTAAGTACCAGCCAAAACTTATGAAGATTAGAGAGAAATAGCATCTTCCTTCTTTTTAAATAGATAAGTGTATTTTATTATTTTTTTTGATTATGAGAATTAATCCTTGTCAGGCAAGATGGATGGAGTTCAAATCCCAGCTTCCATAGTTACCCACCTTACTGGCTTGGGAAAATCACTTTAATTTTTAGTCTACTTTAAAGGATGGAGGTTGGGGCAGTACCAACATCCTTATAAAAACTTCAAATAAAAATTATAGTAAGACCCTTGTACAGGGATGAGTTTTTAGCTTGGTTAGTAGGAGGATTTCCTAGCAAACACAAAGCCCTGGGTTCCATCTCCAGTCATGCATAAGCCCAATATGGTATTACAAGCCTGTAATTTCAGCACTCTACAGATAAAGGCTGAAGGATCTAGAGTTCAAAGTCATCTTCAGCTAAGTAATATGTTCAATTATTATGAACATGCCTACAGTTAATCTGGTGGTAACATTTTCTCAGTTGAGTTTCCTTCTCCCAAGTGAGTATCATTTGTATCAAGTTGACAGAAACTAACCAGTATAGTCTCCTACCCCAAGGTAAAAATAAATAAATAAATAAATAAACAAATAAATAAATAAAATTTTGTAGCTTGAAAAGAAATATGAATTGATAATTTGGCCAAAAGGGCTAGGTTAATCCCACTGGCAAGGTCTCACTTTCTGTGCCATATATAATGTTAAACAAAAGTAAATAATGAAAAAGCTGTTTGTGATCATGCTAAAGTCTAAACAAAATTTCTTTAGTTTTCAAAACTATGGAAAGCACTTCTAATACAGACACCCATGTAAGGCAACCCAATGAACACCATCCACATCATGGCTTGGATTAGTACCACCCTAACTTTTCCCATTGTAGAAATACATGCAACCACAAATTCTTCCCAAGCACATGAAGGATTAGTATGGATGAAGTAATCTCATTACACTTGCTGACCTTTACCCAGTACATTTATCACCTACTGCCCTCATTAGCTAGATCAGCCAAAACTGCAGGGAAACCTGCTCTAGTGGTTAAAACCCAAGTAAATGAACAAATGGCCTGTTAAGGAGACTCGATCAACTCAGAGTGCACTGCCCATCTTTCTTCATTCACAACCTCTCTGCTTCATGCTATTCCCTCCCTCACTTCTGCTCTAAGCCATTCAGGAAAATTTGCTTAGTCTATACCTACTGAAAACTTTCCAGCTAGATTGTGAAGCTGTTTAAGACCATCCAAATGCTTGTAAGAGAAACTTTATAAGAAATGAAAACTTTATAGACAAAAGAATTATGCATATTCAAACTTTACCTAATACAGACAAATTGCCCTGAATAGACTCCTACATGTTGTCTTTGACTCTCAATCTCATACTGTAGTGTGCACATGTACTCACACACGAGCACGCACACACACACACACACACACACACACACACACACATCAAATTGTAATTTTGTTTAATAGTAATAGCAGTTGTTGTCAACAGAATTCAGCACTTTTGGGAATAGGTGCTTTGGCTGAGCAGACATGTTGGGATGAGATGAGAAAATACGAGGGGAAGTTGCAAGATTGGACTTTCTGGATCTGTAAGGCAATGAATAAATTAATTTGCCAACAGTGGCTTGACCAGAGCAGGACTTACACTCTCCACAATGAATGGATCAATTTCTGAGAACAATACATCAGCTTAAAGTTTTAAAATGATACACTGTGATAAACTTATAAAAATGGTTTGGACAAGAATGCAACTGAGTGTAGTTTGGAAGGATGAATATTTGACTAAAGAATAAAGGATATAAAGAATGGGGAATTCAGAATTGGGATGTGGAAGTCCCACTCAAGACTGTCTGTAGCTATGTCACTCTGGGGAGAGATAAATACTCCAACAAAACTAACACCCATAATAATCAATTCTGTCTTACCACATTCCCCAGAATGGAATGATTGGGCTAGCTATGGACTAAAATACTCTGAAATCATTACCCAAAATAAATATATCATTCTTTGATTTTTCACCAGATGTCTCATCACATTGATTAACATTCTTATGTAAATCATAGAGATATGCATCCTTATCATACTATATTAAGAGCAAAATTACAAATGTATTGTAAATATTTTTCTATGCCCCATGGGCTTTAGAAGCTAATGACCATCATTCTCAGTGAAAGGCAACAATAAGCAATATTTTTATCACTTAACAGATGTAAAGTGCCTACTTTATGCCATCTAGTATAGGTCAAGTTAAAGATGGAAATAAGATAAATTCAGTCTTTACTCTCAGGGAGGTCTGACACTCAAATACCTGTATAGACATGTTGTTTTGAGCCTTTCCTATGGAAATGATTTTTCACCAATTAGAAATGAGAAACAAAGGCTGGAGAGATGGCTCAGTGGTTAAGAGCATTAACTGCTGTTACAAAGGTCTGGAGTTCAATTCCTAGCAACCACATGGTGGCTCACAACCATCTGTAATTGGATCTGATATACTCTTCTGGGTGTGTGTCTGAAAACAGCTAAGGTATACTCATATAAATAATAATAAATAAATAATATTTTAAAAAACTGAATGGACCTGGATAGGTCTTCCTTTTCCCTGCTTTTGATAGTACAGAATGTATACAAACAATTTATCAGGATCTTATTCATGTATTAAAAATGACATTTTTATGAGACTAATAAGTACATTTATCTTTAGGTTTGGCTCAGCATGAGGACTAGCCTTCGCCTTACTGAGCCATTTCTAAGACCCAAGGTAATTGATGACTTTCTAGTAAAGCCAAGCTAAAGTGCTTACAACTTCCTAGATAAATGCAAGCTATGGTCTTAGACTAATTGTAGGAACATTGTCTGAGACTCTTGTAAGAAATCTAGAAACAATGAAGTACAAGATACTGAAGATAAATTACACATGGTTACACATCCCTTACACAAAATGCTGGAGAGTAAAAAGTCAGGGTAAAGACCAAAGAAAGAAGAGAAGAAAGGGGGCATGATGGAGGGGAGAGGAGGAAAAGAGGAGGAGGATGGAGGAGGGAATAAGGAGGAGATGTAGGAGAGGGCAAAGTGGAGGAGGGAAGGGAGGAAGGGTTAGAAAAAGAAGGAAGAGGAAAGAGGGGAGGGTAGCTTTACCTGTGCTTCTGGCTTTCTGACTATTATTGCTTGATAAAATTCAAAGTCGTTTCCAATCTGACAGCTTTTCCTATTCCTTCCCAATTTGTACTTTTTTTTTTTTTTACAGTGTTTACAGGTACAAGTTCTCTTGTGTGACTCTGCACAGATTTATTTCATAATGCACAAATATAATAAATAGCCTAAAATGTAGTGTGACAATGTACTTGATGGGTGTTTACATTTAAACATGTATTCCCTTTTGATCTAGGGTATTTATACATTGTAGAATTGCCTAGTGCATGGAAAGATTTACACAGTGTTGAAAGAAATGGTTATTTTTCCAAGGTGAAATGTCCAACCATTAGTTTGGCAACCTATATTTTGAATGTCCATTTTAAATTAATTGCCATTTTCTAAAAGGACATGTTTTTAAAAACAAAAAATACTCGCTATACTTAGGAAACTGATGCTATTTAGAACTGTGTTACCAATAAAAACCTTAAATATTCAAAAATATTATTCTCGCACTTTGCCTAAGCAGGTTGTAAGGTCAACCAGATAGCTACACAGACTCAGACACTGCCCAGATGCCCAGGACAGTATAGTTTCTCTTCTTTCTTTTTCCCTTTTGAGGTCATCAAGTGTTATCAAAACACCAGCTAATAAATTCACAAGACAAAATATGGTCTAGTATGAATTTTTCATCTCTTAAGAAGAAACAGAAGAAATGAAATATTTCCAGACAATAAAGACACTGCAGGGTTTTTTTTTTTTTTTTGGGGGGGGGGGTGGTATGTAGAGCATGTTATCTTAGAAAATCAGTTTCTCCATTTGAGTTTCTACAAGTTTAAATCTATTGTAATATTTAAATTTTGATCACACCTTGAATCTATTCTCTGACTTGAATGCCTGGACACCTTGCCTTTGTCAAGCACTTACATCATCTGGAAGAGAATAAAGAGGATTAGAATACTTTTATCCATTGTAGTAACTTTTCCAGACAAAGATTAATAAAAAAAATAGTTATTATCCTTAAAAAATGAAGAAACTTAAGATCGCTGCCTAATCTAAAAATATTCATAATTTGAAAGACTCACATTAGGAAGAAGGGAAGCATGTACCACAATCTTTTCTATATCCCATGGGTGGGAAAAAATGGGAAATAAATGTTTCATTCAAAGGAACATCCTCTCAAGACTGGTGTAAATTTTGCCTGTTCTGTGTGACCAGAAACTTCTCATGTTGATTCCATCATGCCAATTCATATTTCATGCTTTTTGGTTATATAACAGCATGCTCACTAATGGAATGTTCTGTACTCCAGTAGACTAATTTATCTGATTTCCACATTGTTAGTTAATTTATTGAGAAAAGGTCTCTCTATATTACCCAGAACAGAGATCAAACTCAGGATTGGCCTGACTCAGTTCCCTGAGTATGGGCACCATGCCTTGCTGTCTATTGGTTTGAAAGCTCTCTGATTTAAAGGGATTACTTGTATGGAGCTTTGTCCTAGGATATATTTCTTAAAATCTGGTCCTTACTACTTCCAAATATGACTATATTTTAAGGTAGGGTCTTTACAGAGATAATTAATTAAATGATGTCAACTGAGTATTCCAATCTAAGGGTTTTGGTATAAAAATTATACTGGAACAAAAGCATTTCCCCAGAGAAGATAAAGGTTTCAGAGAATACTTGGCCACCTATT
This sequence comes from Arvicanthis niloticus, assembly GCF_011762505.2. Taxonomy (NCBI): domain Eukaryota; kingdom Metazoa; phylum Chordata; class Mammalia; order Rodentia; family Muridae; genus Arvicanthis; species Arvicanthis niloticus. Next base: position 53,850,858 of record NC_047665.1, on the reverse strand, counting down.
AGGCCAAAGAGGGGGCTCTAAAGAGAAATCATCCTTTGTGACTCTTTCATAGTATGCTTGTCAAAGTCTGAACTGTGAGGTGCTGAACATATTTGTGAGATGCCCAGACTGTGGTGTTTTCCATGGCAGCATCAGAAGCTAAGAAAACTGTTGTGAGCTGGTCCCCACCATGACCTCTCTGCTCTACAGATGTGAAGGCTTTCATTACTCTGGGTCTGATGAACAACCTATAGGTTTCCTAAGCCTTGCACAGCTCAGGGAATACACCCAGATGTTGGAACTCTGATTTCTTCTTCCAGAATATGGAAAAGTAAGAGGTTTTGGAAAGGACAGTAACAAAAGGAAACTGAGCAAGAGACTGGGACAGGGAGGCTTGAATAGTCAGCCAGATGCTTTGGACACAAACACATAAATTAGCTCAAGGAACCACAGTTTAAACCAAAAAAGGTAGTGTCCCTCTAGGGTGAGTACTGAGCCTGGTAAAACAAGAGACTATCAGCTAGTCTTCTCTCAAACAGAGAGGAAGAACTTGAACTCAATTTATATATCAATACAAGAAACTTTCTTTTTTCTTCTTTAGTTTGTTTTATTGTTTGACACTCTGATTCATAGAACTAGGTTTCAATCACAACTCCACCCTTTCATCCTTCTCCCTCTTCTACTTGAACTCTCCTCAAAAAGTCCCTACTTTGGTGTGTCTAATTTTCAGGGACCCTCTGAGTAATTAGAGTTTTTCTGCCTAGGTATGGGGAGGGGGTTATTTACTGCAATAAGAGTGATTTGTCACTGGATATACCACTAAAGAAAATAACACTCCTGCCTGCAACAACTGTAACTATTAAGAGTTCCCCAAGAAGAATGTGAGGAGGCAAATACCTTGGGGATATGTATCCTGATAGTTTATCTTTCTGATGGATTATGAGTTGTCCTGTTCTGATAACTGGCTTTTACTTCTAAAATGCTGATAATCAAACCTCCAAAGTGATATTCAAAAAATAAAAGTTTTAATTTGTGTCTCTTTTCCTAATAAATTGAAACAATAGGTTGGTTTTTCATCCAATGTTTACTGAACTTTCCATGTTTCTTCGATTCCTTGAAAACCAGAGGCACAAAGTGATAAGACTGAACCAGGAAACAATTTGAATTACTTACCATTAAGAGTGCCCCTATGGCCAGTGACCGATGAATTCTGTAATGTTACATCTTTCCCTGGAGGGTATTCATTATCTTTGCTTGATTTCCTTGAGTTCATGAAATACAACTAAAACAGTGTGACCTCATCAGCAGATACAAACTTGTTGATGTCCACAAAATGCTGATGAGCTGCTACTGCTTTGGATACTTCCTGCTGATGAATGAAGGGAGCCAGAAATAGACCTTGGCAATTGGCAGTGTGTGTGTCTGAACACATGCACTTGCTTCCTTCCACTTCAGAAAAGGAAATGTCTAGAGGAGTTGCTACAGAGAGATAAGGTACTCTGAGGCTTTGTGGGAGAAGAGGAGGGATCTGAATAGATGGAAAAAATAATGAGTAGAATCAACATGACCCAAGACTAATGAGCCCTGGCAAATAGCTCTCCACAGGACAATACCAAACAAGATTCCACAGCTGGGTTGTACCAGACATGCTTTTGCATTCACATAATCTTGTGTCCTATCGTTGCCTTTTCCATTGTTGATTAATTCAACAACTCTTTTTTCAGGACCTTACTGTATGTGCTCTTTTAGAGAGCCGTGACAGCGAGACGAGGTAGAGAGACAAAAGTCTTTACCAGTACAAACTTAATAGTGTAGTTTTAGGAAATAATACCAAATAGTGTAGTTTTAGGAAATAATACATTATTTTTGAGTTTCCCAAACTCTCAGTTTAAAAACTAAGATTTGAACTGTGGTTTGAACTCATAATAAATCTGGTCAATATATGAGAATATGCATTTAAGTTGTAGCACAGTTATGCTTACAAGAGATAATAAAGCATTCTACTCAATGGTCAAGCTTGACTTCATCAGACTTAATGAGTGCCCCCAAGTAGAGAGCATCTTTATTTTTTTTTCTGGACAGTGTGTGTAGCAAATGAAATTATTGAAAATCTTGCAATCACATTTTCACTGAGATCCATACAAAGATGATTATGGAGTTAGGTAAACCCATGATAATATAAGACTGGGAGCTAAGTTCTTGCTCAAGCTACACATGAATCTTGGCCTACCCTAAAACTTACCTGTTGTATGAACAAAATTCCATGAACTACTTAGCAACCATGTAGAGGTTTAGAAACATATACACAAATCCTTTAGCAATTATTCCATCAAAATAGAAGGCTAATTTTTTCTTCCTTCAAAACTAGGCAGGATTTTTATTTCCTTCTAACCAATAGTCTAGCAGAAATGACATCTGACTTGTTAATAAAGGTCTTTACACTGTTGCCACCTCTTTGCTATTCAGTTTTGGATGCCACAATCTGGCAAGACCAGTTTCTGTGCTCTAAGAACAGTCAATCAGTTTGGATAAAACTGAGATTTTTTTACAAAAACTGCCAGTAATTTGCTCATGATATTAGTGAGCTAGCTTGGAAGCTACACCTTCATCCTCAGGCAAGCTTCCTGGACCCAAAGTCACGATTGGAATTCTAAAATACAACACTCTGCAATGTTCCAACTGAGATGATTTATACCTGAGAAAATAATGAACTCAGATTGCAACAACAACATCAACAACAACAACAATAACAAAACCCACTAAGTATTGGGTACCTTTTATTCAACAAGGCAATTACTGCAAAATTGGAAGTAGGTGAATATTCACAGAGAGATAAATAAGGGAGTGTTCAGGGGGTACTGGCAAAAGACATCCTTGGCCATGAGGTGATTCTAGATACTTAGCTTTGAGCACTTTTTATAGTTTGTGAAGAAAAGTTGATTCAGCCATGGCAGCCTTCTGCCATATGTTCAGTCCTAATTAAATAAGTATCACTTTGTATTTGAGGGACCTCCAAATTGGTATCCAGTAGGAGCTTCCTCTCTGTCTGTCTGTGTTATGAATGGTAGTCCCTTGAAGCCTGTCAAGTCATTATGCATTAAGATTAGGTTGAATTTTTTAATCTCATATACAAGGAGGTAATTCAAGTTAAATGGGGTTAATAACAACAGAACCTTTATCTAATAATATTAATGCCATTTTAAGGATCCCATAAAATTAGTTCTCTTTTTTTCCCCCCACAATGTAAGGATACAGTGAGAAGGAAGATTTCTGCAGGCTTAGAATGAAATCTGGTAGCATTGTTTTTGTAAACACCCTAGCATCCAAAACTGTGAAACAAATTTCTGCTCTTGAAACTACTCAGCCTGTGGTATTTTTGTTATGATAGACTAAGAATGTGGTATGTTAATATGAACCTCTAGAACCCTTGGTAGTTTTGAAACATAAATGTCTTCTGAAGACCATGTGCTAAAATCATGGTCTTCAGACCATGGCATTCTTGGGAAGTGGTAGATTCTTTCCATCAGGACCTTGGGGTGTGCTATTCAAGATGATCTTGAGACTTCCCCCCCTGGCACTCTTTTCCTGCTATCTGGTCACTATGAAGTGACTGGCTTTACTCCTCTATATAGTTTTTACCAGGATGTTCTGCATCCTAACAGAGTCAAAATGATGAGCTAAAGCCTCAAACCATGACTTAACATGAATATCTCTTCTGTGAAGTTGTGTTTTGTATTCTATTGTGTTTATATCAGGGAATTCGCCACAGTGGTGGAAAACTGACTTAAAATTTTGCTATTACAAAGTCTTAATGACTCTGACTATGACCTCATATAAGATTTTTGAAGCAAAATATTCTATATTATAACTGAATGATCTCTAGATTCTAAATGGGTTGATGTCCCATCACAGCACAGTTACTTTGGAGCTGTACAGTTTGGAGAATTTTTTAGGTCTAGGTAAAGGGAAGCTGAGTTGCAAAGGCTTTGAGTTTTGGTTCCTATGATGTAATTGTGTGGTTTTAAAAATCATAATATTTTACTAATGAGTACAACAGTGGAGAAACACTCTGGACATCTTCCCCCCATCTCACATCAAGTCATTTGACACTGGAATCAAGGATAAGAGATTTTGAAACACACAGACCAGTTCTTATATCTTGTTGGGGAAAATAACCTAAGTAGTAGGATATGAAAAGTTTAAATTTTTTATCATTTAGTAAATTTTATGTTTTCTTTCCAGGGTTCTCCTCTAGGTCTAGACATAGATGGAAGCTTGGGTTTTCCCTTTGATTTAAGTTTAACAAATAACCCATTATGAGGGCTAGACAGTGACTCTGCAATTAAGAGTACTGGCTGCTCTTGCTGAGAACTACAGTCCCAGATGACTCACCATTATCTGTAACTCCAGTTCCAAAGGCCCCATTGGCCTCTTCTGTGTACATACATGCAGGCAATACTCACCTTCATAAAATAAAACTAAATCTTAAAAAAATAGCCCATTATTACTTGTTCAACCTTAAGACTTGGGACTTAAAACTTGATGTGTTTAGAGTAAACATTTTGTAGTCTCATTTTTCTTGCTGTGATAAAATGGTCTAACAGTAAACATCTTAGTGAAAAATCAGGTTTATGTGGCTTACAATTCTAGGCTTTAATTCATTATTAAGAAGAAGTTAAGGAGGGAGTTGAAGCATGTCACATCACATCTATAGTCAAGAACAACAACAACAAGAAACATGAACCTGGTATATCAAATGTTTAGTCCCCAAGAGTCAGAGGCACAGAGATCTTTAGGCGTTAAAGGTCTGCTTAGTTTACAAAGCAAGTCCCAGGCTAACCAAAGCTACATAATGTAATTCCATCTCAAAAGAAAAGAAAGTGAGTTTAAATAAATAAATGCATGCACCTTTGCTTGCCTGACTACTTACTTGCTTGCTTCTTCCTTTACTATTCAGGAGACTCAGCCTAGAGAATGGTGCCACCCACAATAGGCTAAGTCTTCTTATATCAGTTAACAATAAGACACCCACACAAAGACTTCAGATAAACTGATTCTAGATAATAATTCAAATGAGGCTCTCATCTAAGATCCTTCTAGGTTGTGTCAAGTTAATAGATAAAATAATCAATATCAATTACCTATTAAAATATTCAGAATAGGGATCTTAAAAACCTGTGAAGGAGTATGTCTATTTAAATGATTGATGATAATAGAATGTGCTATTGTGAATTTAGTTTGAAAAGTCCCATAAAAAGAAATTGTGATCTTATTTTATACATATGATGCATACATCTGAATCATTTTAATGTATTTATTGACTAGAACATGGAAGAAAAGCAAGCAAAGTTGAATGAAATATGAACTAAAAAGATATGTATTGAAAGTAACATTTGTTCTCTTATTTCAACTAAACTAATAAACATTTTCAGATTATACCAGAACTAAACTAGTAAACATTTTTTTTCAGATTAGACCAGAAACAATAATTCTGGTAACAATAAATAAGCAAGGAAATAACTTTTGAGAACGAACATTGGGAAAGCTTTTTAATTTTTTTTTCATGGTCAAAGCTTATGAGGAAGAAGACAGCATCATCTGATTCCCTGAAGATACTGTCCAACTCTTGCTGACATGACACAAAATGCTGGCATTGATTAAGTTAGCACGAAACATACACTGCACTAGTAGAAATGGGGCATGTTTTTAACAAACTGGTTAATGAGGCTCATCAATCAATGCAATTAAGCATGAGGAAAATGAGGCTATACAAATTATGAAATTGTACAACATAGGTGTTTTATGACATATAATTGATAGCATTGTGCCAGTGGTGTGGTGTTGTATGTGTGGTACCTGTATGTGTTAGTATAGATATGTGCATAAGTATTTATGGGTGCTTGTTTATATTGAATGTGGAGGCCAGAGGTTCATATAAGGTATCTTACCTCTATTGCTATTGCTCTGCCTTAATTTATGAGATGTGAGTCTCTCACTGAGGAGGACACTCATCTCTTTGACTAGACCATCTGGATGATGAATTCCAGGAATTCACCTATACCTTTTACCTGATTCCTAATGTGTGGGTTACAGGCAACTACAACATACAAGTTTTTCTGTGGATGTTATGGATCTGAACTCAAGTCTGCTTGCTCATGTAACACACTTTACTGTTTGAACCATCTCAACACCTTCATAACATACTTCAAAATTAAATATCTTGATGAAGTTCTCTACAAGTCTTATACCAGCCCCAAAATAACATACTACCACCAATAACAAGTTGAAAAATGGAAAAATGTTTCTTTCAACTATTCATTAAAAATGTTCTAGTTAGTGACTGAGGCATGTTAGACAACCTGAAGTTGACTACAAAGAGTACAGGGGAAAGAAATCAAATAACAAATATAAAAACCTGAACGTAGTGCTATTTAAGCATGATGAAGCTTTGTTAAAGTGCCCCATACTTACCTATGCATCTAACAAAATAAAATTGCTATTTTTATTAGATATATTTATTTTTATCTTATAAATATAGGTATGTCTATGCTTGAGTAGTCCAGAAGATGGGGTGGGAGCTCCCAGAACTAGAGATATAGATGGTTTTGAATCATCATGTGGATGCTGAAAATTATCTAAAGGAGAAAAGGGGCTCTTAAGGGCTGAGCCATCTCTCCAGCCCTCTGTGATAGCTTTGTTTTTAAAAAGCCTTTTGCTTTAATTTATAAGTTTTTAATAATAAAGTTCATCAAAAATAATTAAACATCTTCCATTATTTCCATATTTTATAAGTTCACCATTTACTTTTTTCTCTAAGTAAATTTTACCAAATACCTATTTTTTTATTTTGTAATTTATATAAGGTCTAAAGAAATGTGTATTCTGACCCTATAAATCCATTGTTTGAGATAGTACTCATGGACAAGGTATTCTGTCAATTTAAAAAAAAATTAAGAGTGAGGTTTAATAAAGATATTTAAATATATAGCCAAGTATTGGTGGGGCATGCCTATATTCTAATTAATAAGAAGGCTGGGGAGTGGGATTGTGAGTTTTTCTCTAGCCTTTACTATATTGTGATATTATATTTAAAAACAACCCAAACAATCCAACAAAAAAATCAAGGTTTCACACAAGCTAACCAAGTACTATACCACAGACTTGCAACACCAGCCCCATCTAGTAACTCAATCGTTCTTTCTACTTTGTTGTTTTATGGCTCTTAAAAAATAGTTATAACAACTCCTAACAAATAACATTGTTCTTTGTATGATTTACTCAGATAAACATGTGAATACAAAAATAAGAGAAGTGTGTAGAACTTTAACTAAAAATATAAAAAAAGTGACCGCAGGTTCAGTTCAATGTTACACACAAGAATAAAGATCTACCAAAGGGAGAAGATACTCTATTCCCAGCCTGAGTTTCAGAGGGGTGTGTAACCAGTAGACTCAGTATCAAAGGAGGGTAGATGGCAGCTGCCTTTCCAGGATATTACTGTGTAAGACTAGATAGTTATCTCTGGAAGCCATGCATTTCTATCTCAAGAGAAAGCTTTTTCTAACTTATTCAGTAAGACTTACCTGAATGGTGAATTACCAAAACAGATATTTTAATTGTGGTTAAAATGGGTTATTTGCTGTGAACAGAACAAAAATCTCTGCTATGAACAAGGCCAGTAATTTGATGTACATGTTAAATAATAAACGTAATAAACAAAATAAAATATTTAAAGGAGAAGATACATTTTTATAGACTGCTTCTGGAAGTCAACAACAAGAAGAGTAATTCATATATATATATATATATATATATATATATATATATATACATACACACAAAGAACTGCTTAAAGATAATTCTCTGTGATGTAAGTAATCACATACCATATACTTACATAAAAAAATCCTTTATTTAGTGATTAGAATTTTTCCCCAAATTTCTAAATAAAGCCTCATGATGAGAAGAGAAAGAGAAGCATGAGGAGAAATAAAGGAGATGAAAGATGGGCAACAGAAGGAAAGTATGACTCACATCATGAGGCTTTATCCTTTCATAAAAAATAAAGACAAACAAAGCCCAGAAGAAGAAAAAGCAACCAATAGCCAGAGAACCAACAAGAAATTCATTCTCAAAGGACTGATATTAATGTGTAGCACATTTTCTTTGCAAGTCATATTTAATTAAATTGCCTACTGATGGATTACATTTTCAAAATTAACAGACCATTGTTGTTGTTTCTTAACCTAATTGACAAAAATACTGTAAAGAATTTGGTGAAATTCTGTGACATTCTGAAACAGTTTGTTTCTAGAACTTTGATCAAGAAAATAAAGCATTGAACCAGGCTTAATCAATTCCAGTGCCCTTAATTAAATCAGGTGTCTTTAATTCCAGTAGGTGGAAGCATGAAGAACAGGAATTCAAGGTCAACCACTTCAACATAAAAAGTTTGGAGCTAGCCTGTGCTATGAGATCCCATCTCAAAAAAAGTGTAAATAAATATAATAATGTATATATAAAATATCGATCATGAGTAAATTCATAAAACAACCCTAATGGTAAAATATATTACTATTTTTCTCACTAAATATGATCTTCCTGAAAGGTTTAGTTTGGGATGGCATCTGAAGTGTAAATAAAATATCTAATAAAAATGGGAAAAAAAAAGAAAGGTTTAGTTCAAGCAGGACATTGAGGCAGGTTGTTCTTTCTGGGTAAGGCATTTCTTACAAGGGTTATTAATGCCCTAGGTAGAGAGCGGCATGGCAGAGCTTCTGGAGAGTGCTCAAGTCCTTGTGAAGTTCAATCAGCCCCTTCTTACAGGCTGCAGAGAAAGGGGGAGGTTCTATGCCACATGACTGATGAGAACATGCTGCAGCCACTCTGCCTATGAATCAGTTATGAGGATGGGTATGGCAAAGATCTAGAGAAACAAGGAAGTTGCTTCCTTGAAGTCAATATGGTTTCAAGAGTCATCCCAGTTCAATCAGAATGGAAGAGCATCAAAAAACAGCAGAGCCCTGGCTCACATCTAATTAAATTTTAGTTTTTATTTGATGAATAATAATTTATATAATACATTGTTGGTTTGATTGCAATGATCATTCAATCTGGAAAACGTAACATTTAGAGCTATGTAGTCAAAATGTGAGTACTTCATTTCTAATCTGTATATTTTTTATAGAACAGATTACAAAATAATGAAAAGATTCAAAAATTCGAGAACAATGTTATATTTAGGTAAAATCTATAAAAAATAAAATTAACATAAGTTTAAAGAATTAGTATAACAATGTCCAATTTCATACAATGGTCAGAATTCTTGTCACACTTCTCAATAATAAATGGTCAGTGACACATCATAGTTTCATTAAGTCACTACTGACTACATCTAAAAGATCAATTTTATAATTTTGTGTTATGGTTTTTTTTTTGTTGGTGGGGTTTTCTTTTTGAGACTATTTATCACTATGATCATCATGACTGAAATTTGCCTTATTTGTAATTATTTAGGCTCATGAAAAAAATATATACTAGTCTGTGTTGATTTCATTAATGATCCAAAGGCTGTAGAGCTGGCTCAGTGGATAAAAGGCATACTGTGGAAACATGAAGACCAGACTTTGGATCTGTATATAATTGAGGCACAGAAGACTTGAAAGTGTGTCTGATATCCTAGCACTTGGGAAGAGAGAGATGGAGATTTCCAGGGACAGGCTGGCTAGACTAGCCTAAGCCAGGAATTCCATATTCTATAAATAATATGGAAAGCTCCACAGGCATATGCACACACATGCATGAACCTACACACATAAGAACATATACACATACCACATACAGAAACATATACACATACACAAACATATATACATACACATATACATACACATACACATACACATACACATACATACTCCCACAAAGAATGATTGAGAAAGTGATCCTACTTTGAAAATAAGAGTATCCCACTGGGGCTTGGAACATCATTTTTTTCTGAAATATAATTAACCATCCTTGCTGAAGCAATGTTACCACGTTTGGACTCATTTACATTGGCCACTGTGGTCTAAAGAGTGATTAAAGAGAAACATCACTTCATATTACATTTCTACAATAAATGACTCATTATAATTTAATTAAGCTATTATTCCCTTGTAATTTCAATGATTTTCTTCTTAGAAAGTGCATTTCTGGGGAAGCTGGTTTTGTTTACATTTAGCATGTCCATTCAAAAGAAATATTTAAACTTTTCTTTAATTATGGATTTTACACACTGATTTATTTTAACACTAAATGTGAAACATCCTTTTTAAGGATGAAATCTTAGCAAAAACATTCACACACATGGTACTTTCACTTTCTCCATAGTTCATTATGAATATGTTAGGAGTCCTTATTTTCTAAAATAATTAGTTTTATTAGGGATATAAAAATAAAATAGATTAAATCACACAGTACATAATTGAAACTTATGGTACATGGTACATAAATGTAGCCATCTGGAATCAGACTAAGGAAAGAAAAAATATGGGTTTTGCTGATATGTTCTGGTCTGAACAGATGTTTCAAAGCCCACATGGAGGATATGGACCTCTTAAAATAACACGTTTGAGGATCAGCACTAGAATTATCAACAGCAAATGGCTGTTCACTGAATTTAATGAAATTGCAAATAAAGATAGGATTTCAGAGAGTTTTAACAATGGAAGACAGTTGTAGCCAGTCTCCCAGTCTCTGTAACAATCCTCTGTCATAGGTGATCAATAAATGTGCAAACATAGGCAGATACCTTATGTTAAGGAAAAGCAGAAGGACAGTGTGTAAGTGTATGTGTGGGGGAAATGTGTGTGTGTGTTTGTAAGTTTGTGTTTATGCATGAGTTTTAAGTGTCTGTATGTTTGTGTGTGTATATCTGTCAAAGTGTGTAAACATGTACGTGTGTGTGTTATGTGCCTGTCTATGTGTTTGAATATCTGTCTGTGCATGTATATAACTGTATACTTGTCTTTGAATGGGTGATCTGTCTCTGGGTGTTTTTGTCTGTCTGTCTCTGTGTATGCTATGCCTGTGTATTTGTATGAGTTTGTACATGTCTATCTCTCTGTGCATCTTCTGGTTGTGTGTATCTATGCGCATATTTATCTATCTGCGTGTAGGAACAACATAACCTTGCATGTACAATTTTAAAATAAAGGCTTGTTACACATATTAAAGCTTCCCTGTCAATAACTTTCCACATTCCTCCTCTCCGTTGAAATCTAAGAATAACATTTCCTCTATTTAGGGACATTCCGTTCTTGTCTCGCCCATGAATAGCTAATTGCTCCTGACATTGCCATGTGACATGACTTCAGCTCTTTAACCCACACAGAACTCTTTCCTGCTCTGAGTGTGACTGGACATCGTGCAGTTAGCTTTGCTTAAAGCTTTACTTTAAGTAGTTTTAAAGGGAAAATTGGAAAGCGGCAGTAAGACAAGAAGAAATTAAAGACATTGCACAAAAGTCACCACAAATAAAGATTTAAGTTTGCTTCTCTTAAACTTGTCTTTAGATTCTTTGGGTAGTTTGTTAGACAAACACTCTCTGAAGAAGAAATTAGATAAGGAACAAAAACTCTCCTGTCCGTACTGAGCAGTGCCCTGTTGGCCTTGGCATTGTAGTTCGGTGAGCTTGTAGGTTCCAGGCAACTGTTGTGACACAGGAAATAATAATGAAGAAAAGGCTGCAGACAAGTCTAAAATTCCCTCCCTGAGTGGAAGTGTAAATGTACAAATAGGTCTTCAAAAACACTGTACAGGGATTTCAAGTAAAGTAGACATAGGCACAGTGTTTCTGAGAAACTGTCCTAGCAAGCCAACTGTCCTCATCACTGAGGGCAATTGGTTCTCCAATACAGAGTCATGACTACAAATTCAATCTCTGACCTCTTTGCTAGGCTAGAATTCACATTTCTCTCTAAGATTGCCACATTCTAGAGTATGTACTGTGCAGTGTCCAAGGCACAGTCCCCAACATAGATAGAAAGGCTCACAGTCAAGTCAGCTTTTTAAATAGGAGCTTCAATTCAAAGGGGAGAACACATAACCATAGGCAGACCCTATCCTGGGCTTTACACTTGCTTGCTCAGCCCAGACTTGTATGCAGACACTCAGAATATACCACAGGTCCACTCAGCCCCACTACCAGAAACTTTCATTTATCCCCTTGATTTCCATCACAAACGCTGACAGATGAGTCCTTCTCCAGATTACCATCACCAGATAGATATACAGGGCAGTATAAATTACACAACATTGTAACCAAGTAGAACCTCACTTATCCTTGTGCTGACCATATGATGTTTGGTCCAAGTATCAGTTTTTCATCCACCTGAGCGCATGCGTGTGTGGAGTAACAGTAGAATCAGCTTGAGATTTCTAATCCCTATCTAACTAAATTGTGACTACATGACTACAGTCTGTTGTGATAATTAGATTTTTTCAAAAGAAGGTATGTCCACATATTTTCATCATACTGTGGTCCAAGAAGAAAAAAAAAAAGTCTCCAAAAGGCACACTAAACATGAGACTGACAACACTTGACCACCCCAGCACCACAAATGACTCATGACTGGTGTGTAGTGGTAACCCAAAAGGGAAGATTAGCTCTGGCTTCTGAGTTTCAGGTCAGTCTTCTCCATAGCTTAGAGAAAGTGTCCAAACTTTTTACATGGTAACTGTCACTATATGAGAAGCAAGCGCCTGTACTGTACCTACTTATCAGGGTAGTTGTGAAACCTAAGAAAGTTCATGCACATAAACAAGTAGAAAAATGTGCCATTGGGAAACAAATCTCAAAACAAAAGAAACCAACAACAAAACAGTTCTCTTCAAAAGGAATGAAAGGTGGTTTATTCAATTATGAGTGACCATGACCCAGGAATGCAGATGTAGTTTATCTAAAATAACATTTCAGATGTGGTAACAGTTGCAAGAAGTTTCTATAGTAATAGATCAATGAATGTGATAAGTTGGAAAATTCTACAAACACAGTGGTGGAAAGATGCACTAGGTAGGATCCAAAAAAACAGGGAAATCTCTTATGGCTTTCAATATTATCTGATGATAATCTTAGCATTTGGAATGCTGGATGGGTCTCTTTATACATTTTAGAAATGATTTTACCATATAGTCCCAAAGGTGTTAGGTCAAATACAAAGATAAACAATACATAGCTAACAACAAGGATAGAATAGTCCAAGACAATTTGTCTCTAAAACTATAAACCTCCAGCTCGCCACAATCATAGCAATTTTAATCAGTTGATAAGCCTTGCAGAAGTTTATCTTTAACACAAATGTGGATTATTTTTTTCCTGGAAATTCAGATCTCAGATACTAGGCTTCTAATAACATCTTCTATGGTTGCATAATTTAGACTTAGAAGATAAGATTTAACTACATACATACATACATACATACATACATACACATACACACACTACATATACATATACATATACATATACATATATATATATATATATATATATATATATATATATATATATTATACATAAGCACATATATTTGACAGTGCCAGAGAGTGAATGTTCCTGTCATAGAGCTAGGAAATGAGAATCTGACTTATACCCTAATGGTACAGAAAGATGGAGTTGAAACTGTGGGGCCCTGGGGAAGGGGAGGACAGGGAAGGGAGATAAGTTTCCTTTTCCCCATCCACTGCTGTTTCTTTCCACATTATTTTATCACTAAAATGGAGTATCAAGGTCCTACTTAACAAGTGACAGATAATAACCAGCAGAAGTTGTTTCCATAGTGTTGCCATGAAGCAGATCTTAATTGCAAAAAAAAAAAAAAAAGTCATTTCTGGACAAAAATTAGAGTCTGATTCCTGTATCTGAGAATCTCTGTGGACAGCTTGTGGCCAATAGAATGGAGATAGGGTGAGGAGTGGGCAGTAGAAGGGAATACTTACACTCAAGAGAAACACAAGCCCCTAGAAATTCAAGGAACTTCCAGTTCTGGGACTTGTCTTCACTAAAAGAATTTGTATTGATTGCTAGCAAATTTTACTTTTCCTGTTCTATTAACATTCTCTCTGTCATGAAATTCACTAATCACTAAGTGAAAAGAACCAGAATCCAAGACCATAGCAGATTACATTCTGATGTGCTACAGAAATATCTGGATAGAATGAACTCGTTTGTTACAACAAAGTCCTGGTATTTATGTTTTGAACTGGATCACAGTCTAATCCCTCTTTATTCTGCATCTTCTGTGACATGATTGACTAAAAACAGTAGGCAACATATCAGTAGCATAGCTGTCCATCACAAAGGGGATAGTAATATACTCCAATATTGTACCTCCCTATCAACCACACATTTAAATTTAAATGACCCTAATCTTAGTATTACTATAAATAAAGATGCAGAGATGAGGTCAAAGATGCCCCAGAGACTTGCCCAGCAAAGAAATACTAGGAGTGTATTTCTTCAAAAGATATGCATTTACAAAATGTTCTTCTTGATATCTTTGGGCCCTATAAGCAATATTACTTGATGTGGCATCGGCATGATAAAGTTTATCAGCTGTACACCAACACAATGCCACCTTTTAGCTTTCACTTCAGGTATTCATTGGACTCCATTCATACCCTACAGTCACTCACTGATACCTGGCTACACCATGGTATAGCCCTTCTTCTTTTTGCTGTGGTAATTTTAATGGGCAACTGATAGGGAATCCTGTTAAACAGCAGACACATACGATTCCCTGGACATGTTTGGTTTTACTTCTTGAAAGTTCAGGAAGATGATTCTCTAACTCTGTGCATCTGATTCAAACCATGAACAAGCAAGCATAGCATCCCCTATGGATACTGCTTAATTAAAGTCACCAGCTTCCTGGAAGGAAAATTCATATGCAGCACAATTTGAGTAAAACACACAGAGCTCAGCAGTTTACCTGGGGTCTCCAAGGGAGGAATGTGGCACACTTTGACTCACAGCAGGTGATCATTTCCCACCACACTAATAATCTCTCTAACCCAATGCTCAAGCCTCCTGCAAATCCAGTACTGAGTTTATTCTACAGCCATCCAGATAATACAGGAACTTCAACAGCATAATGTGTACATCTCCAGTACAAATCTAGACTTTGGGTGAATGCATAAAGCAATTATAACAGAGCTGGAGAGATAACTCATGTTGAAAAGCACTGGCTGCTCTTTCAGAGGACCTGGGTTCTATTACACCCACATACTGACTCACGATTGCCTGTAACTCCAATTCTAGTTGATCTCAATACTCTTCTAGCCTCGGTGGGCACTAGACATGCACATGGTAAATAGACAAACATGCAGGTAAAATACCCATAAACATACAATATTTTTTTTAATTGAGAGAACGTTACAATAAAAAACTGGACTTTATAAGATTATAGAGACTCGAGAAAAGCTAAAGAAGTTGAAAAAGTCCTAATTCACATTTTGAAATCTGCATATTGCAGGCAGGGGAGATACCTTTTACATTCTTGAGATAAGTGAAAAAAAAATGGGAAATCTTTCATTACCTCAGATAATTGTTGGAATTTTAAATAGCATTCTTTTCAAACAAGAGGAATAACTCAGTATCACTGATTTTAATATTGTTGTTCTATATTCACCAAAGAATGTTGTTGCTAGAGCCTCTTATTAAAGTTAAATCAGAGAACTTGCTAAGTTGAGAGTATAGCCAGTTCATCCCCAATAACTACACAAAATCACAATGGGTTAAAAATCTCAGCTAATTTTATATTAATCCCTTTATACTTTTTGTATTATCTGTAAACAATAATTATGACAGGATTAGAAAAATTAAATATAATGAAATAAAGTAATTAACCATGTAGCCCATTTTTGGAATCCATTTTGGAAAGTGTGGGATCTCTTTGTATCCAATATCAGTTGCTTGAAAAGACTATTTTCACTAAGAATAACTATTTGAATAACAAAGTGCCTCTACTTGAGTAGAGTCAATTTAGCATTATTTTAAATGATATCAATGCATTTTAATTATTTTAAGAAATACTCTCTCTAAGGAACAACTGTATTTACTAACTGTAGAAGTACGCTAAAGTAAATATGGATTCCACAAGATGTGAACACAATTTAAGCACTATATGTCATTATTTGGCCAAATATTTTTAGTTCAGATTAGAACATAGCCATGGAGACACTATTTTGAATAAATAACCTCTTATCTAAATCTCTGATGCCTGCAAAATTAAGTTTGAAATTTTCCAGAAATGTACAGCAGGCTCTCCTACAAGAATCCGGACATAACTCTACTCTGGGTTTATCAAAACCTACAAGCATGGTTCCCAGAGACCTCAGAGTCCCCTTGTCGCTACCCACGTCCGACCCACAGAATAAGGCAACGGCAACCGTGTTCTTCTTCAAGCGGTTTATTCAGCTAACTCTGTACAGCACGCTTCCTCTCTCTCCTTCTCTTCTCTTGTCCTTCTCCCCAGCTCCCGCAGCCCCTTATATGCATTGCCTTGATCCTATCAGCAGCTGCCACAAAGTCACTAATTGGCCACTCTCAATCATGCGAGGTGGGGTGATCGGGTAACCACGCCTCTCAGCGCATACAACTCCATATACGGAGTTGTCTTTTCTCTCAAGCTATGCCTATGCCAAGTGCCACTTTTGTAATGGTGAGAGCGGAGCCGCTTCCCACATCCCCTGTGTAGGTTCTCCTTCCTAACCATTACTAGACATTGCCAAGTAACTGTTCCTTGCTTCAGACCCTTGTATCTGTGAATGAAGATAATTGCTCCAAGTAGATGTTTGCTACCAGTGTCCCTTCATATCAGTGTGTACTGGAAGACAACCCCGGGCCCTATGGTTCATCTCACATTTTATAGTGATGCCTAGATTTCTAGACTTCATCTTTAATCATAGGGTCGTGCATTAGAGCTCTTTCACATATTTCTAAACTATTTATAGCAGACATCAATCTCTTGGCTCTGAGGTAGACTTGAGCTTTTTTTGTTTGTTTGTTTGTTTGTTTTTTGATGGTTCTCTTCATTGACATCTAGACTATGTTTATACATACGAATCAAAGACTGTGGTTTAGATCAGCAACTTGTCAGTTCCATTAGCACATAGCAGAACTCCAGTAAGTATTTCTCAAAGAAATGGGTGATCAATTAATGTATTAATCTCCCACATGGAAAAATTAGGAAACATGAGAATCAATTTATGTTGATACTGAAGAACATTCAATTATTTTCTCTAGCATAGAGGGCTAACTAAAGTACTCATTTTAACAAAAATAAAACCACATACTGAAAGTACATTCTGACTTCTCATGATACAATGAGATACTGCTAGTGGAATATTTTTCATTGACTAAAACAAGTTTGAAAAACATAAGCAACAAAAATAAAACTGTGCTCTGCAATAAACATCAATTCAGTTCAGTAAGTATCTCCCAGTTCACAAGGAAGAACACATATTCTACTTCCCAGAAGAAACATAATTAAAGGCTTTCTCATCACACTGTTCCATTTTGACACATGAAATGATGTATGTCACTCAACGAAGCCAATGCTCGAGTGCTCAACTCAATAACTTTTCAGGTCTCTACAGACAAATAAATAATGTCAGATAGATGTTGAGCACTAAGAGGTGACGTAGCATCCAACGCTTGCCACTCTGGTACTCTCTATTTGGAAAGCACTATCATAAGCTTTAAGTCACTGTCAGCATCAAAGCATTATGAGCCTCAAGGAACAATTTTCCTGAGTTGAGGGAATAAGCTACTAAACCCTTCACATGATTTGCCTGAAACAACAGCCTTTTGCAATGCCATAGGACAATAGAAGATGCTTATATTACACTAGGAATCAAGGATAAAACTGGTAATAAATTATGAGGCTGTACGTACAATGGGGTTAGGAATAAAGTATTTAAGAATGAAAGATGAATAGAATTGTGTTTCTATGAATCTCTTGACTTCTTTGTGAGCTATACACTTTGCTTTGGAAAAAAAAAAAAGAATTTCAGTGATTATGTAAGTTGGAGAATCATTAGAAAGTGAAATGAGAGCCTACTGAAAGGCTTCCTGGAAAAGATGTGAACAAACATGCTTCCACCCCAGAAAAGACCCAAAGAAGTGACTATACCCCAAACCAGTTGGGTGAGCCTGTGAACTTCATTGGAACTACCAGCAGGAACACTGGGACTTATAGTAAGAAAACTACTAAATACTAAGTTCCTGATCCTTACTTATTAATCTATTATTAAAAGTTTGTACATAAAAAAGAATGCATTTCATTTAAGGTTGAAGTTAATAGCTATTTTGAATGTGTTCTTGTAACACTAGTTCTCAAAAATTACTCTCATCTTAATAAGCCTACTTAATGTTTTGATATTACTGCTATTCACTATACCAAAATAAATATGAATAAATCAAATAAATAAATAAATAAATGATTAAATGATTAAATACAGTATTTTTAATACAGCCACATCAACAAATATTCCCACCTCGGCATGTGTGACAGTTCAGGAAAGGTGCCTCAATGGAACATCCCTGTTTGTATAGCAGGAAATGCTACTGCAAAGTCTCTTCTTCCCCAGCAGCTGATTACTCTATATAACATGGAAGAGAAGCCTTATGAGTCTTGTGCCTTTCTGAGCTTTGTGGGTCTTGTAAATTTCATGAGGTTCCTGAGCCTTATGAGTCTTCCTCAGCCCTCCAGGAAGATATTTTCAGTTCAGAGAAAATTTATCTATAGTAGAATACAGTCCTTACATTAACCACCTTTCTCTTTTAGGACAGAACATATTTATAAGTTGAAAATTTTCAATGATGTTTGTGATGGTGCCAAGAAATGGAGATGAAACTTATTTCCATAAAACCCCACATGTTTTTCCTACAAATAGATGGTCCGAACCAGTTGTTTGTACAGTACTTGTAATTGTTTATACAATACTTGTAGCTTCTTCCAGTTTTAAAGTATGATGTGCTGTCAGCAGGGAAAAGAGTAGAGTCTAAGGGATGCAGTGAATGAATAAGCCACTAACAGAAATCTAAGCAGCTCATATTAGGAACATTGGACTCAAGAACTTCCATGGTAGACTTTTCCTGCACTGGTCACTTCCTGTCAGTGTCTGGGCATTGAATGGAGGTAACGTTTAGGACAACAAAATACAACTGCTCTCTGGGGTCCTTTCAGCCCCTGCTCTAACCACACTGCACTCTATAGATACAGCAAAACATGTCTAATATTTAATTTGTGAGTATAATGATGTTCAAGACACCTGCCATCAATCCATCAAGGAAAAGTTCTAACTGCTAGGTTGGCAGAGAATCCAGGATTACCTGTAACAAGCTATCCAGGCTCCTAGGCTTTGATACCAGTGCCTAAATTATTCTTTGTATAGAAAGACTGTTATGTTTATCAGCGTCAAACAAGAATCCAACCATTTGAAACACAAAGGACAATTTCAACTAGAACCCAATAGTGACTTAAAACCAAGTAACCAAGTTTCTATAAGCTCTTCCTGGTTCCTTCTTTCCTTTGTGTTAGTAGTTCCAAAAATCTTCTGGTAATTAAGGTGATTCTCCCCATGGCAGCTGTCTGTACCTTAGTGAGTCTTTTACTGTCTCAGCACCCCACTTTGCTTATGACAGTCAAACAGGCTTAGAAACTGTTTTTTCTAATAGCATGGGCTCCCCATAGGGCTCAAACCAGTTTTTCTGAGCTACTTATTTCCTCCTCTCCAGCCCAGGAGCAAGTATGATAACAGTGGGTTCTTACTGGTGACAAATTCCATGGAAATGTAACCAGCCCCTCCCAGAGTAAATATTTTCTTTCACATGGAAAACATATCTTACCAGTAGATTAAAAAAAAAAAAAAATCAAGGGGCTAAGGAGATGACTTGGCTTCCAAAGAGACTGGTAAAAACACAAGGCCCTGAGTCCTGACCTACCACTCTCAACATCAAAAGCAGCTGGAGATGCTTGTACTTATAATCCCAGGACTAGAGAAGTAGAGATAAGAGGAGCTTGGAGCTCACTTGTCAGCCAATCTAGTCAGTCAGTGATTTTCAGTTTTCATAAGAAACCCAGTCTCCAGACGTAATGAGAAGAGCCATTAAGAAAGACTCAACCTCTTCCTTTCATATGAACCCAACACACGCATACATAAACACGTAATGAGAGAAGAGAGAGAGAGAGAGAGAGAGAGAGGGAGAGAGAGAGAGAGAGAAACAGGCACACATCACACAAATACACACAGAAAATAGTAATGTAATCTTATGCAAAATGAACAGAAAATAATGCTAAATCAATAAGCTTTCAATTCTGTTCTTTTTTCCTTCTAGTTGAGTTAAATAAAATATAACCTTTTTTTCTGACCTTCTGGAAGCATTATAACCAATCATTTAAAAATATCCATAGCAATATTTTCATTAAGAAATATGAAGGGCAATTGGTTAGCTTAACTGGCCATACAATTCTGTTCATTAAGACATTTCTTTAAAGATAGCAATAAGTGTTTCTCTCTTCTTTTAGAATTCACTTTTCTCCCTTGTGTCTGTTAAGTCCATGTAAGTGACTGACATATTTTTGAAAATTGTATTATTTTAACATTAAGGACACATGACTGAAAGGACAAAATGTGGCCTATGTTTGGAACAAGGCTCTACCTGTGGGCTCAGTTCTGTAAAATGCCATTTACTCTCAGGAATCCACAGTGTCCCTAGTAAGAAATGCAATTTTCTGTCTACATCTTCCTACCTCAATCGGCAGGCACAGTTTTCAGGGAGCAAACCTCAGAGGCTTTCAGTACTGGGTGAGCTTTCTACCTCCTGACCTAATTATGAAGTTTCCTTCTCTAAACTCGAATCATTTTACTCTCATCCTCCCACTCTAGGCTGCATTTTTCCACAGGTTTATCTTCATGAAAGTTGGCATCATTACAATCTTGTCTTTCCTGTCCTGCTGTCCTGAGAAACAAACTGGATTTCCACAGCGCCACTCTCTTATGAGGAAGGAAGAAGCGACAAACCCTAGGCTGTTGACATACTAGGAAGTCTGCTCTATTTTTGTCTAAAATTTTTGACCTTTGATAGAATAATGGATATGAACTATGTAGGAAAGAACACTAGAGGCTTGTAATGCGAGGATCTGATTTCTGCAGAATAAAGAAGACTGCTCACAACTGATAGTTCTGC
This sequence comes from Arvicanthis niloticus, assembly GCF_011762505.2. Lineage (NCBI taxonomy): Eukaryota > Metazoa > Chordata > Mammalia > Rodentia > Muridae > Arvicanthis > Arvicanthis niloticus. Next base: position 53,829,644 of record NC_047665.1, on the reverse strand, counting down.
AAGCTGGCAAAGTGCAGTATAGTCTCTCTCTCTCTCTCTCTCTCTCTCTCTCTCTCTCTCTGTGTGTGTGTGTGTGTGTGTGTGTGGTGTGTGTGTGTGTGTGTGTGTGTGTGTGTGTGTTAAAATTTAGTACAAGTATTATGGAAATATGGCAGGCAGATGATTCCATTTTGAAAAACTAGGATACCAGAGCATGACAGCACTGACATTTGGGAAGAAGTGGCTAGAGGGTCGGGAGCTCAAGGCTAGCCTCAGCTCGACAACAAGTTTAAGCCCAGCTTGGGCAACAAAACAATGCTGTATTAGAAACAAAGGAAGAAAAGCAAGACAAGGATGAGCACAAAGCAGAGCATGACACAATTCTAGAGAGGAAGTACTGACTGGCTACTTTTAAGAAGGAGACTACTGGATACTCACAGTAAATGTTTCTTCTGAATTCCTGTCATGGTGAAGTCACTGTGTAAGAGCTACAGGGAATACAGAATAAAATAAATACAACACCATGAGATCATCCCCTCATGCGGTGGAATGGAGGAAGCATTTAACAGAAATAAAGTACGCACACAACAATTTGAGGAAGTCGACAATGCATGTGGTAAGGATGGAATGTGCTAGAAAAACAGGGAAGTGCCAGTTCTTTATCCACAGGCCAAAGCAAAGAGGCATACATACTAACATTCTAAAATCCAGGTTCCTGAATAAGGTATTAATAATTTAGTAATATAATTAAATCGAGTTAATAGCTATTCATATAATCTTATATTGGACAGTTTGCTAAGTGTTTTGGTCACTTTTATTTTCCCTGACTAAGAATGTTAAAATTCATGAGTTTTAAATTCCCTCATAACATTATGAGTCCAAGAGTCTAAGGTACTCTGAGCAATAATAATAGAAATAAAAGTAATTATCTCTGATCTAATTATGGTGTAATTAGGAAGCAGATGATGTTGCAGGCTAATGGGCTGCTGCTGATTTCCCAACCTGCTGATCCTGTAGCCTGCAGGATGCACTCACAAATGGATTTTACCTTTGAATTAGCACAGTGATTACTAGACATTGTTATTTTGTCCCCCACTGTCCGCTAAGTAGCATTCAATTAATCATAGGAAATGCTGACTCATAGGTTACCAAAGTCTTCATTCAGATGAAATATGTCCATTCAAGTCAGAGTCACAGAAATTCTTAATCAAATGCACACTAGGAGAATGCAGCTTATATGAAATCAAGAGCTCGCTTGGCTTAGTGCAGTCCCTTAGATTTTCACATCCTTCACTGAAGATGCTATAGCTCTATTTACACAGTACCTATATCTTTATATTGATTTAATTAGAATAACATTGAAAGATCCATTGGATCCTGTCTGAAAGCAAAATCTAACTCTAGAGATAAAGCAGTCCAATGTGTTACCTGAAGCTTTGAAGTAGATAAATTTAGTAACTAAATAACTCTTTAATAACTACAACAGTATGTTACCAGTTCAAGTCTTCCAGAAAGGTTAGAGTATATGGGGAACTCCCAGTGATATTCCTTGTTGTGGACTGTGGCAGACACTTTCACAAAGTGTTCCAGGGCATGCTTGTCAGTGAAGTCATAGACTTCCTCATTTTTTTAAAGTGATTTTATACGTCATGTAGTCAAAGCATCGTGCCCCAATAGTCCACTTTTTTCTCTAGACTGGTAGTGCTCTCCTTTCTGGTCTCCTCTCTTGCTAAGGTGAGCAGGTAGATGAGACCCTATTCCCTGTGTACAGAACATTCAACTCACTGGATTGGACATTTCCAGCTGCTGCTGACGATACATCAAAGCTTACGTGGACCACTTCAATAAGCCCCTTGAGCATCAGCCTTCCTTTCCCCACTGTCATAAAGTGTTCTGTGGAGCAGATTGTTGTCTTGTAGTAGCAATAAGTAATTGATTTTCCAAGCTTAGTTGAAAAAAAAAAAAAAACCTATATAGTCTATAAAAGGTTCCACTAGAAGAAGTATATGAGTTTCACAAAGGAAAACAAATTATGTATTTTTTCTCAAGTTAAGATGATTCATTTAGAAGAAACTTTTACATAATCTTTACCTAAAATTATAGCTTTCATTTTTTCCCTTTGCCACGAGAAGTAACCTTTATTTGTTCAAATTCTTAGATATTAGTCATAGTTTCTCCTCATCCCATTATAACAAAATCTATCTTGGGGTATGCTTTCTCAGGGTCAATAGAATAAAGACAATGTGTTAGGCCTTTCATCCCATGGGAAAACAACCTCAGTCAGAAAATAATAACTTTCCTAGTCTGGGCCATAAGAAAAAACTATCTAGTTAAATAAAAAATGTCCAGTGCCATCTTCTAAATGTCCAGATCAATCATTTTTACCATGCCTTGGGTATTGAAAAATGCATGATTGTGGCCGACCCTGGATGTCTCGATCCCTTAAAATACAATTTTCTTTATTGGTGAGCCAACATGACATCGATCAGATATAGGAGTATCCATTCACACGTGTAAAATTGTTACCATATGATTTTGTTTATATGTGTGGTTCAAATCTTTGAATGACAATATAAGGTTGTAGATATTTTATTCTCTTTAAAATTATAGTACCAACCAATCTACTTATATAAATATGGCTTGGGGCATTTTGCACCAATAGAAACTACAAGAGAAATAATACAGGGTTGTGGAGTGTAGTTCAGTGATTGAGTGATGCTCTAACATGTGAGGTTCATGGGTCAACACTCAGTAGCAATCAGTGGATATAGCTGTAGAGTTCTGCATTGGAAGACATTGAATTTCATGGTAAATAAAGCATTTAGCTGAGCATTTACTAACTGCTCAGAATGAGTTTTAATTACATTTGCTCCTTATATTAAAATGACAGACACATTGTGCTGGGCTTTATCCAGAACAACATACTAACTGTGTGTATGTATATAGAATAAAGACTATGTGTTAGGCCTTTCATCACATGGGAATATGACCTCAGTCAGAAAATTATAACTTTCCTAATCTGGGCCATAAGGACAAACTACCTAGTCTGGGCAGGGACACAGAGTAAGGGTATTTTAGACAAACTGCTTGGGTTCCTATCTCAGTGGTGGACAATTACAAGTTTAATGTATGTGTTTTGACCTAAAGCTATTATTGTACTTGTCTGAGTCAAGAAACTATAAAAGATTGGGTAGATTAGAAGAGTCAAGACTGTTGTTACTTGTATATTACATGTATTTGAATAAAAATGATTTTTGAACCTGAAAAAGAAAACTATACAGGGTCCAGGCCTGAATTCAGCAGACCTGAATTCAGCATCTTTAAATCTCTGATGCTTTCATTAACATGCCAAAGATACCTGTTTCAGTTTTCAGTCCCAATGGTTTGGTTTTAAGTAATTGTTCCAGGGTCTCATTATCTTTCACCATCTCTCTTTTGGGTTTGGTAGTGCTTTTGGTTACAGCAGCCAAACTGGCTTTCTTTCCCCTTTGGTGTTGGGAGTTCAACCATCTCTGTTACATTCCACAACTTACGGCTATACAGTGGTGGTTCTTCATGGTCATCTTCATAGAATTGAACATCTCTTAGAAAACATATCTCCAGGCATGACTGTGATGGGCAGTCTGGAGTAAGCTGGTTGAGGGTAGAAGGCTTTGCCCTACCAGGTGTTGGGGGATGCATATCTCTCAGGTTGAAGTTTTGAACTGAATAAAAAGAAAATGAGAATCTGGGTTTATCTCTCTCTCTGTTTCCTGACTATAGTTGCAATGCAACCAGCTGCCTCCTGCTCTTCTCACAAAGCCGAGCATACCATGATAAACTGCCTCTTCAAACCATGGACCAAAATAAAGTCTTCCTTCTCGGGTTCCTTCTCAACCACTTAGGTTCCTTTCTCATTTGATCACAGCAATGGGAAAAGTAAATTCCAGACCATCTTTCTAAAGCAATATCAAAAATATTTGTAAAGATACAAATATATCAAATATTCTGTTTTTAAAAAAAAAAAAAAAAAAAAAAAAAAACAAAAACCATTTACGTTGAGAAAGTAAATTCCACATTCATTTCGACTGGACCTTCAATCATGATTTGTCTCATTTCACAAATAAAACATGCACAATGGAAAGAACTGGGAATTTCCTATAACCATGGTAAATGAGAAAGAAACTGCGGCCTTTACGATTCTGACTCTGGTCTTTTAGAATGTTTGAAAGTATTATTTTGAGACTCCTAGAACTAACAGAAAAAGATGGCTGAGCAAGGTAAAGGCACTCGCCACTAAGTCCAAAGACCTAGGTTCCATCCCAAGAACCCAGATGATTAGAGAGCACTAACTCTTGCAAGTTGTCTCCTGACTTCTGTACATTTGACACAAGCATGCACCTCCCTACCCACTAAATAAAGAGATAAACTTTAAGACACATACACCTTACAGTGCATAATTAAACAATTGCATATAAAGTATAAAAATACTTTCATTGTGAATACAAATTACATTTTAATTCTTATCACCCCTTTAGCTAATAGACAATTTTAAAAAGGTGATTAAGGTTGTGAGCCCATTCCTTCAACCACAGCACACCTCAGTTACTAAAGTCCAACCCCCTAGCATGTTGATTATATATTTAAAACTCTGACAGAATTATTTCATTCTTATTTTAATATAAAAAGAATAATCCCAAGTATAAAAATGAGTTGGTTTATATTTTAACTACACTTCTCTTCCAACTATTTTTGAAACTTAATCTGATAGCTATGTCTGCCTTGAGACTTTATTAGTACACCAGTTCATTTGTGTCTTGAAATTAGAACAGAAAACATCTTCTGCTCAAGAGATTTTGACTCATTTTAAAAATATGATTTAAAAAAAAAAGATTCCATGGTTCTCAAGTAGTGTAGTTAGCAGAACTGGAGATGTACATTTTCTGAGTGCAGTGGACACTGTAAGATGTCCCAAAACAACGAATAGCACATTCACCAACATTATGAGCACACAAAAGCAGGCAGAAAGACAGCCACCCTGATTACCACTCCTCCTCTTCCTCCTCCTCCTCTTCTTCCTCTTCTTCCTCCTCTTCCTCCTCTTCTTTTTCCTCCTCCTCCTTTTCTTTCTTATTTTTCATATTTTGAGGATGGAAAGGTGATTTAAATTGCTTACTACTTTTGCACAGGACCAGAATTCAGTCCACAGCATCTATGTCTGGTGAGCCACACTGCCTATACCTCTAGCTCCAATGGATTTAATGTCTTCTTCTATCCTCCATAGGCACTCGCAGGCTACCATGTATGTGTGTGCACACACACATACACACACACTCATCAATAAGATGAAAAATAAATAAAATAAATGTACTCTGATGAGCCACAGTGATAGATGCAGTATCTGTTAAAGCTGCTGGAGAAACAATTTAGAAAACTCTTCTCTTTCCCACCATGAGCCAGAGACTCTACGTACCCACTGCCCCAACAAACACTGGTTGCTGCTGCTTCAATTTCTACCGTCAATGCAAAAGCACCAAAGAACAGAAACCTCAAAATATTTGCCTTCTTAAAACCTGCCTCTGAAAACTACTTTTCCATGGTTTTTTTTTTCTGAAAACAAATACATATTGTTTAGTGTGTGCAAAAGTCTCTAAACAATGAACACTGGATCTACTTTGATACTCTATAATTATAATGCAGAACAATATGTGACTCTGAAGCCAGCCAGCCATTCCTTCCCAATAATCAACAGCTTTATGATTGCACATAAGTCCTGCTCCACAAAATGAAACCCATTTTTGCCACCCATATCGGGGTTCAAGAATCTGTAGCTAAATTTTATAGTCAAAGGTCCTTCGGGAAAAGCTACTGCTAGTACTTTACTAAATGGCCACAGTGTTACACTGACTCCCAATGACTTCTATCATTGCATCTCTCAAACATCATCAGAGATGTTCTTTCTTCAGTGTGTGCTGATTAATTTAAGACCCACGGCTGGTCAAGTGTGGAGAATACAGAGGTTCAGATTGCTCACACATTCACAAGTGTGACATCTATGTCATACTTCATACTATCAAGGCTCAGGGATCACTGAGGACGAAGGGATAAGAAACATAAGGCCTCTAGAGATAGGAGACTAGAAAACCATGCTTTCAAGTCACAGCAGCTGTGACAGCATGCACAAGACTTGGCTCAAGCCAGACAAAAATCCCAGCAGGATGGGGGAGGGGGTCATGAAATTTCACTCCAGCTGAGAATGTGCTGGCAACTGAGGAAGCCTGGAAGAGAGAGAAAGAACTTTCTTTAAGGGTGTGGCTCCTTGGAAAGGCAGTCAGCCATTTCCGGTGGATGCCAATATATTCAAGAGTTATGAACAGCACAAATGGAATCTGGTTTGTTTTGTTGGTTGGTTTTTGGTTTTGGATCTTTCTTAAGAACATAATGTTGGCTGGATAAGAAAGTGGAGGCAGATCTTGGAGATGTTGGAAGGCTTAAATATGATCAAAACGCCTTGTATGAAGTTATCAGAATTCATTTTACAAGAAAGAGAAGGAAACAAATTGTATTGTATAGACAGAAAGCAAAAAAAAATAAAATAAAATGTTTACTTGCATATTGCAAAGCACTCGAAGGAAAACATTCATTCTAATTTCAACCATGCAGTTAAGATTTCTTCATGCATATTGTTTGAGTCACTACAAATTTCTCCTCAGATCTGGGTCAAAATTTTCCTGAAAAGATTTGTTTTGGTTCAGTTTTATTTTTCTATATCCTGATAATCTTTATCCAAGTAAAAACGGACAATGGTATTGTTTACATCTCTTCATAGCATGAAAGTGTGGAGATTCTTTTAAGGAATTTTGAAGAAACATTTAATAAATTTTGAAAAATTGAAGCATAATTAATAGTTGGCCAATTTACTATATACAAATATTTCAATATGTCATATAAATAATATATATCAAAATATGTATAATTTGTATAAGCAAAATTTGTATAAAGACATATATAGTTTTTGTTGACATAAATTTGTAGCCAGGTGAACCAGGTATGGTGGAAAATTTTCATAATCCCACCCCCTCAGAAGGCTGAGGCTTTGACATAAACCTGGGTTACATAGTGTTTACATGATTACCTATGGTTACATGAGTAGAGTCGGTCTCAAATGAAAGAAAGGGGGGAAGAGGAGGGTAGGGGATAGGAAATAAGTGAGGCAGTAGGTGACTTTCTCCCCTCAGTAGAGAGAAAGGAGAAATGGGTTACTTCTCGTAACAGAGCAATTTTGGGCTGGATGTTCTTTGGGCTCACAGGTTCTTAACTTTTTCCACCCAGTACCACTTAACTAAATGACTCATTTTTAATTAATTTACTAATCTCTTGCTGGTTTCTTGTTTCCTTGGTTGGATGTTTATCTCTAGCATTTCTGAAAGCCTGAAACTGAGTTACAAATCACAGAAATTTACTATAGTGTCTGTAATCTATGAGATTGGGTTAACCCTGTTGAACCACCTCCCTTTTTAATAGAATTTAAATAATCCCTTATAAAGCACACATGCTGCTCAGCTCAAGACTTTGGCCCTGTTTCATGTAATTGTCACTACTATAAAGAAAGAGACTCCCTCTTACCTGGCTTAGCCTTACCTGATAAACAATGGATTTTAACAGTTACCTTTCACTGTCTGTAGACACCTCCTTCAACTTTCAAAAACAAAAAGTCATATTCACTATTCATAGCTGTTACTTCAGGATAGAGGGCAAATAATTCACTCTTATTGTTAACTTTTAAAGATCTCCTTTGCCATGCACTGAGCAAAGCTCTTTTCCTGCTTCGTTACTGTTTGTATATGTTCCTTTTGTTCACTGAACAACTGTACAGAATTATAATTGCAGAAATGAATAATGCAGCAAAATCCTGTAACTTGAAGAGGAATTGATGCTGATCATTAATTTATATGATCTTGTTTATCCTTATGATTGATTCAGTATAAATCATGGGCTTAGGGATTTTCCTTTTCAAATTTTTATATGTTCTATTAGCTGAGTGATATATATATATATATATATATATATATATATATATATATATATAGTATTTTTGTATATGTTTTGATTTTCATTCATGATGCAGAATGTAGAACAATATGACTTTGATCCTCTTGCATGACCTTCATTTTCTCATCCAAATAAAATGGTGATTTAGTAATGTAGTTCTGTGTGCTTTCCTTCTTAATTTGTCTCTTGCATTGCTAGAAGCAGTAACATACTCATTTGGACATTTTGATGTATGAGTGTGAATGTATGTAGGTAATGGTAGTCAGGGCTTGCCTTCCTTATGTGATAACGTCATCTTGATAGAAAATGTACTTAGGGCTAGGGATATGTCTCAGCTGATGGAGTGACTGCTGAACAAGCATAGAGTTCTAAGTTTCAATCCTCAAGCCCTTCTTAAAATGAAGGTGCATCTGTGTGCATCTATAAACTCTGCTAGGTAGGTAGAAATAGAAGGACCCCTGAAAGCTTATTATCCAATCTTGCTGAAATTCAAAGCAGTGTGTTTAGTGAGAGATCCTTTATCAAATAATTATGAGGAAAATGACTGAGAAAAATCATTCAATGTTGACCTCTGACCTCTACTACATGTATCTGCATATGTGAGTGCATGTACCCAACCCAACTCATGTACACATGCACAGACACACACCCACACCAGATATGTCCAGACACAGCATGTCCAGACACAGCCAAAAAAATGTATCATTCACTCATCTGTGAGGAAACATTTCAGATAAGTTCCCTGTGTTCTCAGAATATAGCTGAGCAATAATTACATGATTTACTTAGAAATATAGAAAACATTCCTTCTTTGATATTTTAGTTTCTATTCCTATCAAGTTGACAATTGTAGATCAGCCTCCAACAAGATACTCTTCTAGAAATTTGAACAAATTTAAATTGCAAATGTATGTGCTTCAATTCTAAAAGAAGCATTATTTTTAACTGACAGCTTTGGAAAATAAATTAGTTGAAAAGTCTACAAATAGCATTGTAGACTGGGTTTATACAGATGTGGCCAAAATATATTACACAGTATATACATGTGCACACATGTTCTCACACATGCACTTATACACACTATCCTTCACAATTTTGTTACACACCACTACCTTGTTATTCACAAAGATAGAGTGAAACTGCCCTCCATAGCATTTTTGGTTCCAATTATTATATCATAGCATCTTCATGGATTAGTGTGTCAATAGCCATGCCTGAAAGCTGCTCCATACACTCAGTGTTTTAGCTATTTATCTGCTATCATAGCATCATGCATTAAACTGTCATCAGAAGCTACACACTTGCAAAGTCCCACCAACAAAGGCTGCTTAAACATGACCTAAACAGGGGTGGCAATGGCACATATGCTAACATAGAATGGGGAAGTTTATGAGGACTCAACCCTACATAAAGAACTAACAGGAAACTAAGGAACATGGGTAACAGAAGGAAATCTTCCCCAGGGAGGGGGACTCCAACTAGTTATCTAATAGCAAAGTCAGCCCGAGGACATACCCATAAGTAACATGTTGTATTATGTAGTTAGGAATATATAATCATACGTATGTAACAACAACTAAATTTAAAAAAAACATGAAATTGAAAGAGAGTAAGAACAGGTTGTGTGGGAGGGTTTGGAGACATAAGAAAAGAAGAGGTAAATAATGTAATAATATTATACTCTTAAAATGCTAAATCGAACAATAAATAAAAACAGAGGCCAGGGAGGAAAATGGCCCCATTCCTATTAGTTTCTTTCCACAAGCAAGTTACTTACCTTGCCGAATGCCACTGTGCCCATCTGTACAATGAAAATAAAAATTGAACTTTAAAATCTCCCAAGTCACCACTGAGTTAGCTTTGTGTTGGCCATCCACTGCTGTGCATGGGGCCTGCCCTGGAGAGTGGTTTGCACACCCAGTGACACTCTTTTGAAGAGAATTTATTTTTCCATGTGTGACTGGTGATCAAGTGGAGATAACTTCTGGGTTAGGGATGGGGACTTTTGTCCACTTCTCCTCTCAGCACTGTGGTCACATCTGCTGAAGACCTATGCATGCCTCATGTGTACATACAGTCTCTGTAAATTGGCCTGTGTTTAGAAGTCCTTGTTTCCATGGTGTCCTCCATCCCCTAACACTCTTAGGGTGGGATTGGATGAAGGTATCTCATATAAGGCTAAGGGTCCGAAGGTCTCTAATTCTCTGGACCCCAAGGTCTCTAATTCTCTGGACATTGTCTAGTTGTGGTTCTCTGTATTTGTTCAAATCTATTGCATAGGGAAGCTTTTCTAATGGTGACTGAGCAAGACACTCTTCATAAGAATAGCAGAATGTTTTTAGGAGTCATTTTATGGCTACATTCTTTTTTAATTACTTTTTTATTTATTTACATTTCAAATGTTGTGCCCTGATCCTAGACTTATTCACCCTATTTCCCTTTTTGTAGTTGAGGGGGTGCCCTTTCCCCCTATTCCTGCATCCATCGTCTCTGGGCCATTCCTTTATCAGAACAGTAGTATTTGGTTGTCCCCTTGGTTCCTGACCCATTTGGACTCAGGTTTGTGGTTACCAAAGTGGTGCCAGAGTGGGTTTTATGTCATGAAGTGGGCTGGGAAAAGAATTTTATTTTATTCTATTCTATTCTATTCTATTCTATTCTATTCTATTCTATTCTATTCTATTTATTTTATCTGACAGGACCTTTACATATACATTGTGCCTTCCAGTGTTGTGTTTTTATGAGATTCCTTTGTTGTATAACTTGCGTCTCTACATTGCATCTGTATGGGTTTCTGATGCTTTTTCTTTGGCTCTGTGTTTTCTGTTTACTTATTTTGTCCTGTCATGTTTAGTTATTTTTTTATTTTATTGTATTATGATTCTTTACTTGTACATTTGTTTTCTAAGTAGATGCAGAAGGCCTATAGATTTGAATTGGAAGGAGGATCATGGAGAGACTGGAGAAGGGAAAACTGTAATTAGAATATACTATATGAAAAAATCTATTTCCATTAAAAGAAAAATAGTGGAAAAAAGTAAACTTAAGACTTGATACATAGCTAAGTGTTACAATATTTATCCAGCATGTTCAAATATACACACACACACACACACACACACAACGTATATGTACAAACGCACATATTTATTGTGATTTATGGGCATATACACCACATATTATATATAACACATGTTTATCCTATTGGGAATTAAGTTCAATAATACAGTTCCTCTGCATATAAAATTTAAAGCACCAGTAAATCTTTCTGTGTTTATTGTTCTTCACAGATCATCTAATCCTAAAAGAAAAGATTCTGGTGTTGTTGTGGCTTTCTGGTTGCGTTCATTTTTGTCAGCTCCCATCTGCTCATGTGCTTTGATGATATTCAGAAGCTAGTTGAAAGCACAATTATGCTTCTTGATGTCTAAAGTTGAATCTACAGCTCCAAAGTGACTGAGTATGATTGTATTAGTCATGGCATGAAGGATGCAAAAACAAATAAACTGAAAATATCAACAAATACACACACAGAAAGCAAGTGATAGCAAACTGGTCATCATCTGAAAGAGCAGTCTGATAGAATTATCTGGAAAAAATGTAGCAATTTATCCTATGCTATTCAATCCAGGAGCTAAAATAGTGATATATATGTATGTGTGTATATATATATATATATATATATATATATATATATATATATATATACATATATATATATACATACATATATATGTATATATATGTATATATATATATACAGAGAGAGAGAGAGAGAGAGAGAGAGAGAGAGAGAGAGAGAGAGAGAGAGAAAGAGAGAGAGAAATGAAGAAAGCCATAGGAAGCAATAAAAATGAATAAGAGCCGTTCAGTGGCTGTGCACCTGAGTGTCTGGTCAGTCCTTTGCTGTTAAGTAATTCCCTAGCCTTGTTCTTCACAATCAACTGCTTTCCTTATATTCATTTCAATACCTATGGATGAATCCTGGAATCGTGGATCTAGCTCTGGCATCCTCTGCTTGACTCCAAGAACATGTTGGAAGAGACACTGCTCCTTGCCATGTCAAGGTTTCTCTAGCTTGCTGACTTCTAGAGCAGATTCTCTGAAATGTGTTACATGCTGAATTAATGGAATGATTGGCCCTCTTGTTCCTTCTTATGAACACTGGTCCTGTGGTTTTATCTGTACAACAGCTAACAATGCTATTTCTCAGTATATCATTCCTTCCAAGCCCTCATGGTTCCAACTGCCTTCCCACTCCATCCAAACACTATTATTTTAGCACGGTGCTCACAAAGATAGAAAGTGTTTGTCTACATCACTCAC